>NC_051066.1:41822335-42183585 GCF_004664715.2 Peromyscus leucopus | reverse complement strand
AAGTTGGATTTGGAAGAGTCCCAAAAAGCCTGGCTGATAACAACATCTGAGCAGCAGCAGGTGGCAGTTTCCTTCCTGACAGCAGCTTCACACTCTCTGTTCTAGATGAGTTAGCCTCACACATGGCTCCTACAAAAAGCAGTGTCTATACATACAAACCAGTGTGTAGAGGTTTGAATAACTTTCACTACCCAATTTCTTACTTCAAAGATATTAGAGGCTTATACTTTTTACAAATGCAGATTCATTTCCATAATATTTTTCATAACTTAATTCAAAGTATTATGTTGTCCATTTAATTTCAGCCATTTAATAATTTATTTTTTTATTTGCTATGTATCTTTCATAGATATTTATGTCTACTCAAGGGCTATATGGCAAAACAACACTATGTATATTTACTTTTATTTTTCTATCTTTGTGTGTGTGTGTGTGGCATGAATGTGTATATATACATGTTTGCATGTATATGGGCTCATATGTGTTTGAGTATGTATGCACATTCACGTGAGGCCCAAGGTGATGTAGGGAATCATCTTCAACCACTATTCTTCCTTGTTTGTTGAGGCTGGGTCTCTCAACCAAACACCAATATTACAAGTCTCTAACCACCTTGCTCTAAGGTCCTGTCTCCATCCTGTCTTCGGAGGCTAAAACTAATTACAAGTAGGTCACCACATCTACCTGGTGTTTCCATGGGTTCTGGGGACCAGAACTCTGGTCCTCACACTTGCATGGTGAGAACTTTAATGACTGAGCCCTCTCCTTAGCCCTATATATTTTAAATTAGAATGCAATATCAGTACCTCCTAGTATTTTGTTATTCTTGTACCTCTTACTATAGAAATATTTTTAGGCATTCTTCCTCAAAATTTTAGTTACTACCTTGGATAGTCTGATTCCACAAAGTCATTGATCTGTAACTTAAAAAAAAAAAAACACTAAAAAAAGAAAGTATATAATTGAAAGGTTTATAGTATGGAGATGACATTTAGTATGAGACATATGATTTTATTGGCTAGAATTGAGAAACTCATTCTTTTACAGATGTTAAAGGTATAATCTATAATTTTATATCACCCAATTTCAAATTTGGTTTGCATTGGTTGTTCCTAGAGGATACATTTAAAAATGCTGTGCGACTAATGAGGCCCTGTCTCAGAAGTAAGAAAATAAATAAATAAATAAATAAATAAATAAATAAATAAATAAATAAATAAAGGCATGGTAGCACATATCTTTAATCCAAGCACTCATTCAGAAAGAAGAGGCAGGAGATCTCTGTGAGTTAGAGGCTAGACCGGTCTACACAATGAGTATAGGCTAGCCAGGGCTACATAGTAGGAACTTGACTTTAAAAAAAAATAAATAAATAAAAGGCAAATAACCTGAACAGTCCATTCTTCAAGGAAACATAAAAATGGATGGCAGATATAATCAAGTACAATAAAGTCCTCAGAAAACTACAGAGTAAAACTACTATTGACAAATCATTTCACACCTATTATGATGCTACCATCAAAAGAGAGGAGAAAACAAGTATTAGCTGAGGTAACCCTTGGTAGGAATGTAGATTGTCATCTATTATGGAAAAATTATAGAGGTTTTTTAAAGAAGTTCAAAAAAAATGACTACCACAGAGCTAGCAGTCCCTATTCAAGGTTTATACCCAAAGGAGACGGACTGACCATCTCATACCCATATCTGCACACCATGTTCACTGCAGCATTATCTGCATTGGCCAAGATAAGGTCTATCCACAATGAATGAGTAAAGAAAACAGAGCTTGTACACACAATGGAATGTAACTCAGCATTAAAAAGAAGGAAACCCTGCCTTTTGATACTGTGTGAATGAGCATTATGCTAAGTGAAACAAGCTAGACACAGAATGAAAAAACAACTGCATGATCTTGCTAAGTATGTGGAATTTATTTTTTAAATACAAATAGAGTCAGAGACTGGAAATGTGGTCATTGGGGGGAAGGTGGAGAGAAAAAGCAGAGGTGTGGGATAAGGATGCAGAGTAGGAGACTAAGGGTCTTAACAAGGCAAGAGGTGGAAGGTGAAAAAAGAAAGACTAATTAGCAGCAGTGTACTGTATTGGAGAATTGGGTTAAATAATAGAGATTCAGAAGTTCTTTTCACATACTCAAAAGTAATTGAGTTTAGTTCTAAATGTGTCCCATCATAGCAACATGATTTCCACATGTGTCCCACAGCCCTGTGTTGCTGAATATACACAATGAGATTTACCCAAAAAGTAAACTTTTATGCTGTATGACAAATGTTTGTCATAAAATTTTAATGTTTTAGTTAGCATTTAGCACTTGACATGAGGAGGAAAATGTGACAGTGAATTTTAACATTTACAACACTTGTAAAGTTTCTAGTGAGAATTAGTTCTACTGAAAGGGAAAATCTCTTCCCTTTTGAAGTCAGTCCATGTCCCTGTTTTTACAATAAACAACTCCACTACCCATAATTTTCAATCTGATATTCGCCCTTGGGTTGGATTTACTGGCAATGAGTTGGGGGAGTGTAGCAAGTCACAGTCATTTGGTTCTGCTGTCAATTTTCTGGGGTAATTAATGCATTTAGCTTTACTTGAAAGAAGACTTAGAAATGGGATTTCATGCTAAGCCTGGGGGTTAAACTTTTCTTTCTGACACACACAGGCACTACGTTCAAACAGATGTGGGCGAAGAGGAAAGAGAAATGCCCATCCGATTTCCCAGGGTCCCTCTCTGTACACAAACAGCAGATAAGCCGCTCAGATTTGAAAGGCCTTGTAGGGATACAGGAATTTCTAGATAGCATTGGGGAAGACGATGTGACTGGAAAAGTGGGTTTCAAGTTTTCCAGAAGTTCATTTTGTCATCTGCTTTATTGTCTATTACTCTGCCCCTGGGCTTGCTATACGTTACTCTATTTTGCTCTTTTTTCATTTGTCACTACTCCGTTGGAAAGGGAAAAACCTACAACTAAGTCTTTCTTTAACATGTTGTTTTCTGTTTGTCTTCACTGGACCTATAAAACTTTTAATATGTATAATGAAAAATTCTTAAAACATTGGACTACTTTAAATATTTTACTTATTATTAGTGTGTATATGCATGTGTGATATGGAGGTGGGACAGCACACATGCCATGGCCCATGCGTGGAAGATAGGACAACTTTGTAGTATCAGTTCTCACCTTCCGTCTTTGTTTCTGTTCCTGAGATGGAAATCAGACCAACAGGCTTGCATTATAGGGTGGCAAGTATCTTTATCTACTGAGCCAATCCCCACCACCACCAAATAAATGTTTCTGTAATGCTTTTAAAAAACTATATGAGGGGCTGACAGGGGTGGCACACAATGAGGATGCATGAGATGGTCATGTCTATAAATTCTGGCACTTGGGAGGGTGAGGCAGGAGAATCACACCAATTTGATGCCAGCCTTGAATACATAGTGAAACCCTGTCTCAGAAAAACAAAACAATATGAAAAACAATTCAATCCTCTAACATTAATTTGTGTCTTGTCTTCAACACACAGGGTGCGCTTTGTGTGGCTCCTTTGATTTTTATCATCCCCTCAGCATGTTATCTGAAATTATCCGAAGAACCAAGGACACACGCAGATAAGATAATGGCCTGTGTCATGCTTCCGGTTGGTGCGGTGGTGATGGTTGTGGGATTTGTCATGGCCATTACAAATCCTCAAGACTGTACCCATGGGCAGGAAATGTTCTATTGCTTGACATCTCCTGACAACATTTCCTTCCCAAACATCTCCCATTCTCATCTTCAACTGACAACACAGCCTTCCCTTTTGAACCGCAGCATCTTTCAGTGAGTTGGCTGCTTTAAACAAAATGTGTGTTTTCAGAGACGCCTACGCCACCTCCTAATATCCACGTGTGTCAGTCTCTTGGTCACTTGTGATCACTGACATGTATCAAGACTTGCGGGTCCTTATTCTTTACAGTAATATGAAAAATAAAGAATTTGAATATATATTTTACTTTAAAGTGTGACAGACGTGTTTTCTTGTGACTGTACTAATCTAGTTGAGAAGGACCAGTGAAACCATTAGTATCTGCTTTCAGCCCCCCAATCATTATTTTCTCGTATGTGAGCCACTGTATTGTGCTTTCAAATAAGTAGGTGATTGTACATTAGAACTGGGGATGGCTTCCTTCAGGACAAACCAAGTGTTTGAAGAGTGTGGAGAACTGAAGAGAGAAGGAAACACAACTCTTAAGTAGGACAGCTGTCCCAGCAGCAAAGAGAAAGCTCTCTGTTGTAACCTGGGGAGCATCCCTTGTTTATGGGGAAGTGGGTCCCTGGATGAATAAGCAACAAGCCCCCTCTGTTAAGAAACACAAATAATAAAGTGGATGGGCAGAACCAGCCTGTGTAGGATATCAAAATTATCTCCAGGCTTTCCCACGCTGTAAGAATTTGATAAATATGCTATTTTACAACAGAAACACACACTCTAATTGTTCTGAGGCAGTAGCCTAACCCATCGGTTACATTTCAGATTTCGACCTGCTGAGGCTGCCTCATGGCAGGAATATATATATATATATGACCACCAGAAGCTGAACCAAGAGACTAGAAGCTTACCCTAAATCTCGATTTAGGACAAAGCAGACATCCTTGCTGTTCTGGGACCTCAAGGAACAGTTGGGAGTTCTTATTGACCTGGTTTGGTTTTCTGTTGCTTTGTTTAGGAAATGTTTGTTTGGTTTGTTTGTTTTTTTGAGACAGGTCCTCACTATGCTATCCTGGCTGGCTTGGAACTGGCTCTGTAGAGCAGGCTAGCTTCGAACTCATGGAGACCTACCTGTCTCTTCCTCCTGAGAGTGCTGGATTAAAGGCGTGTGTAGTGACAGGAAGCAGGTGCTGTGGCAGAGGTTGTCATGCAGGGTATTTACTGGGAACCGTAATTAGTGGTGAAGGGGCAGCGAAGCAGAGCTGGTGATGAAAAGCAGAACTCTCCTACAAGATGACAGCCCTGTTCTGAGTACCCAGGCAAACAGCCCTGCAGATGCCTCCACGAGTCATTGCATACGGGTTTCTAGGGAAGAATGGGCCCCTGGGTTAGATGGCTATTTGCAGAGGAGCAAACTGAAAGGAACAGAAAGCTGGAGGCTAGGCATCTATAGCATTCATCCTTAGGGATACCAATATCCTGACAGGAACAGTTGTGTCTGCGACAGGCAACCTCTATTTTTAGTAAGGATTTCATGTCTTCATATCTTTAAAAATATGTAATAGGTAGAAAGAAATCAGGATCATCACAATGGCTTCCTTACATCAAGTGCCACCAAGAGGGTAATTTTTACCCTTGTATCTATATTTCAATCAGTTTTGGCCATCCTGCTGCTAAATTATGAGATGATATCATAAGCAGAGTTAATACATAGGCCAAATATCCATATATATAGATAGATAGATAGATAGATAGATAGATAGATAGATAGATAGATATAGATATAGTGTGTGTGTGTGTGTGTGTGTGTGTGTCCCCACAGTAGTTTCAATCAAGTGCTGAGCCTTGAGTCATCAAACAGCACAGTAAGAAAGGCCTGAAGCACTGGTTCTCAACCTTCCTAATGCTGCAACCCTTTATACAGCCCCTCATGTTGTGGTGATCCCAACCATAAAACTTTGTTGCCGCTTCATAACTGTAATTGTTCTACTGTTATGAATCATAATGTAAAAACCTGATGATGCAGGGTATCTGATAGGTAAACCCCGAGAAACAGTCATTTGCCACTGCCTCACCCCACCCCCATCCTCATTGAGAACCGCTGGCCTAGAGGGAGTTGGATAGATGGCTTAGCATTGGGAGCACTTGCTGCTCTTCCTAAGGACTGCAGTTCAATTCCCAACACCCACATCATGCTTCTCATACCTATCTGCAGCTATAGCTCCAGGAGATCCAACACCTGGCCTCCTTGGGTATTTATGCTCATATGTACTTACCTATAGCTGGAGTTATCTCCAGTTCCGCCTAAGCCTGCAGCCACTCAGACCCAAATAAACATACAGATGCTTATATTATTTAAACTGTTTGGCCTAACAGCTCAAGATTCTTGCTGTCTAGTTCTTATATTTTAAATTAACCCATTTCTATTATTCTATAAGTTGCCACATGGCTTGTGGCTTACCAGTACTTTACATCTTATTTCTCATGGTGGCAGCAGCTGGATGATGGAATATTTTCTCTGAGTTTGTCAAATGCAAATGGACTAGACATTGTTGAGGTATTTGTTGCTTATATATATATTGTATATAGTTACTATACTTATTGTATATAGTTTTTTCATATTAGTTATAGCTTTTTTTTCTTTTTATTAAAATAAAAGGGGAAAATGTGATGATATTTTAATTGTGCTGAAATGTGATTTTATTTGTATGTTAATAAACAAAGTTTGCCTGGAGATAAGAGGTCACATAGTGAGGTCACATAGTGAGGTCACATATCGAGCCATAAGCAGAGTCAGGTGGTGGTAGCCAACACCATTAATCCAATCACATGGCAGGCAGAGTCTCTGTGTGGTCAAGGACACAGCCAAGCGTGGTGACAAGTCTTTAATCCCAGTACCAACCATAGAGACCTGGAGGTCTGAATAGACAGGCAGTGATGAGGAAGTCATGTGGCTGGGCTTAGAGCCAATGAGAAGGCAGAACAGGAAAGCAATAAAAGTGCAGGTTAGGCAGGAAGAAGCTCTTTCGTGTGGGAAACTATGACTTGGTGGTAAGCTAAAGGGTAGTCAGTGGCTCTTCACTAATTCTCTGATCTCTTTGGCTATTACCCCTGTATTTGGCTGTGTTTCTTATTTACTAAGACTGTTTAGAATTTCGTCTACACTTACCCACACTTACACATAATTTAAAAAATAATACAAATGAGTCCTCAATAAAGAAAGACCCAAAGAAACCCCAGGGATGTACTTTAACAGGCCCGGGGACTGGTAGTGAGTTTTCTTCAGTAAAGCATTATCTACAGGAATACAAGCTCTGTTGACTGTATGGTTTTCCAGTATTTAATTTATACATTTTTACAGTCCCATTAAGAGCCACACATACAAACCAATATGCCATTTTTACAATAAGTACACACTTTTAGAATGGTGCCTTTTAAAATAGTTATGAGGATACTCCCATCCCACACTAATAAAACATATAAGATGTTTGCAGCAGCTTATCCATAGATGACTAAAGACTGGGAACCACTGACCTGCCCACTCACTTATTAGAAAATGTCATCAGAGATGGGTGAGGCTACCAAGAATGAATGAACTACATCAAGAATAATGCAATTTAATGCCTAACAATCTTGTACTTTGGGTATTACTTCAGACACGTTAACCTTAAATCTGCAGCTAGACGAAAAATCCCCTGGTAGGAACCAAATACATCTTTAATATCCAATAAATAGGTGTTTGTTTGTTACTAAACAAATGAAGAACGGAAGTACCTTTGACCCAGTTATTGGGAGCATGTATTGCCAACATCTTTCACACTGTGATAGGATAAAGCTTAGGGATTCACAGCTATTCTGAAGGAATACAGAGCAGCAGGGTGTCAAAATAAAGCCTAACCTCCCATCCCCATGAGTCCTGCCTTCATTTAGTAAGAGATCTCTACCAAAGCTCGTTCCTTCCATGATGCTCACAAAGCCGCTCACAGGCTGTCATCCAATTCATTAAGATGCCACGCCTTTGAATTCTAAAGTGCTTCCTAAAGTTTAAAGAGGCGTTGATGAGAATGATGTTTGGACACACGAAAGCACACATCTAGCAGCACATTTCCGTGAAGTATGTATACTTCAGACCACATCTGTGTCCTTTAGGAATTGTGTTTCTAGCCAGCTTGCTCAGAATCTTTCATTTTAGTCCTGCCAGGAATCATATTCAGAACTCAGAGCAGGTAATGTTCCTCAATTCTGGACCATTTCCAGTGCCAGCAGCACAGGTGACAAGCAGCATTCATCACCTCTTTTTTTTTTTTTTTTTTACCTACAAGGAGTCTGAGTCCAGGTTATCAAAGACAATCCCAAGTAGTCCTCTGCTAAAGTCACACGTTCACTTAAAGGCAAGTATGGAGCTGCAGGTTGATGTGCTAATGCCCACCAAAGAAAGTGGCCCATGGGCCAGGTGTGCTGGAGTGCTGGTGTGCTGGTGTGCTGGTGCTTCTCTCTAGTCCCAGGAGCCAGAGGCCAGTGCCTCTCGGGACTTGTAGTTCACTACAACCATTAGACACCCTCCTTCAGGAGTGTGTGTGTGTGTGTGTGTGTGTGTGTGTGTGTGTGTGTGTGTGTGTCTCACCAGGCTAAATTTTATATATATATATAAAATCGTAGCTACTCAGGAGTTGAGATGAGGAGGATTACAAGTTCAAAACCACCCTGTCTCAAAAGAAAAAATAAAAAAAAGGGGCTAGGAATATAGTTCCACTGTAAACGAGCGTGTGTGAGGTCCAAGGTACAATATCCAAGAAGAAAAAAAAGAATTTATATATTCTAGAGAGTACATACAGAATTTACCAGAAAAACGGAGCAAACATACAGAATGGAAGAGAGACACCATCAGCAGGAGAACACACTGACTAGACCAATGCCCACTAGATCAGTGGCTTTCAAACTTCAGCATCTGCCAGAATCACCTGGAAACCTTAGTTCAGTAGATAGTCAGGCTTCTCCCCAAGGTTTACTTCTCTCTAGTGGGGCCTGAAAATTCACATGTCTGAAAAGTGGCCAGGTGATGCTTAGTGATGTTGGTAAAGGACCACATTTTTATAAGCTTAGGGTTTGGGCAAAGAAAGTGCTAGATGAAGACATTTGCTCACAGGCACAGAATGCCAGATAGACATCTGTGGAGGAGTTAGGACAAAATACCAGCATGATGTAGGGAGGGGCAGGGGAATTAGGAACAAAGGGGAAAAGAGAGGCTGTAGCCTAAAGTCAACACAGCTGTAGTGGTGCAGCTGAAAGCCTGCATCCCAGTCTGCCAGCTTTGGGGAGTCTGAGCTTCATAGCCCTTACCAGGAGATGGGAAGAAATACACCAGTTCCTCAAAAATATAGAATGTTAGATTCTAAGGCCTTAAATTCTCAGTGGAATGTTCTGCTTCAAATATTATACAAACCATGTGAGTAAAACTGGTTTGTTCTTGATGAAATAAATCATGCAGATAAAGAATTCATGCCACTTTCATTTATAATTATTTTTCCAGGAATGTTTGTTCCTCTACCATATAGATTATCGTTATGCATTTTCATTGTATTATTATTCATTTATAGCAATGTGTAAGTGTCCCATTAAAGCAAAACTATACTGGCCAACAAGCATTGGGTTTGGTCTGTCCTTCATTCTGAATTCTAACTCGATTCCAATCTTCACCAAATTACAACCAGACACATGAAAGACACCTAATCTGAACATTGTCTTCAGACTCTTTGTTCTCCAAAATAGTGTGTGTCTCACCTTAAGATCTGCCTCATTAAACCTGCATTTTGGCAACGTCATTTGGTTGTTCAAAATCATTCCTTGAGACTCTCCTAGGATGAAGTACAAACTCCACAGGAACTATTCAAATTTTGCACTACATGGCCACAATACTCCTGTCTGGCCCACTGGCCATGACTGCAAGAGAAGGATCCCCTTATTCCAACACCAGTGAGCATTTCTTTGCCCTGAAACCATTCTGACTACCTTTCAGACTTGCCCCTCAATTCTGACACTTCTCCCATCTGAAATGCCCAACCCCACCACCATCAAAATCCCATCAACCTGTCAGTCTCCTCCACACGCCCTCTTCCGCAGCCCTAACCGGTCCCTTCCTCCGCTGTAATTCTGTAATGTTTGTCATTGTGATAATAGGAAGGAACCTTGTCTAGCCAACCAGGCCAAAAAGGCCTTGGGAACAGACTGTGTCTTTGTTGTTGTTGTTAACTTTTTATTCATTTTACATACCAACCACAGTTCTCCCTCCTAGCCCTCCTCCCCCTCTCCCCCAACCTTCCCTCCCACCCCTCTCTCCCCATCCACTCCTTCAAAAGGGTCAGGCCTCCCGTGGGGAGTCAATAAAGCCTGGTACATTCAGTTGAGGCAGGACCAAGCCCTTCCCCTGCATTCAAGTTGTGCAAGGCGTCCCACCCTAGGTCGTGGGCTTCAAAAAGCCAGCTCGAGCATGAGAGATGGATCCTGATCCCACTGCCAGGGACCCCTCAAACAGACCAAGCTACACAACTCTCTCCCACAAGCAGAGGGCCTAGTTCAGCCACATTCAGGCTCCACAGCTGTCAGTCTAGAGTTCATGAGTTCCCCTCAACCGAAGAATGGATAAAGAAAATGTGGTACATTTACACAATGGAGTACTACTCAGCAGAGAAAAACAATGACATCATGAAATTTGTAGGCAAATGGATGGAACTAGAAAATATCATCCTGAGTGAGGTAACCCAGACTCAGAAAGAGAAACATGGTATGTACTCACTTATAAGTGGATGCTAGATGTAACGCAAAGGATAACCAGACTACAACCCACAGCTCCAGAGAAACTAGCTAACAAGGAGGACCCTAAAAAGGATGCATGGATCACCCTGGGAAGGGAAAATAGATGCAACTGTATTTTAAAAGCAGGTTCTCTGTAACCTGTAGCACTATGCCTTATAATAATTACTAGGTAATTATTTGGCATGAATTTTATAGTATGAAAGAGAAACTGGTTAAAAGTATCAATAGCAGTCAAAATATTTTATTAGATTTTCCCAACTATAATAATTGTCATTCAATAAATTTTATGTAAAATAGACATTTATCCAAAGAGCTGGTTGAGATAATTAAAGTGGGCTTCTTGTTTTGCCTTAATTACATGTAATAGTCTGATTATCACAAGCACACACATCCTAACCTGTGCTGATCTCTTCAGCTATTTCTATTGATGTGACACTAAGAAGTAAAGCTTTGCAACAAAGGACATGATTTAAAAAAAACTTCCTCAACTTATAGCTCAGTTGAGAGTTTAAAATTTGAAAGACTTTGAAATTTCTTATTTCTAAGGCTACGTATTTATCATTTCTTAAATTTGGTTTTGCCCAAGGATAAGAAGACTATTTCCGGAAGAAGAAATTTAGCTCAGGCTCCTTAGATCAACTCCCATCATTGTTGACCTGGTTAGGTTCTGGGGAAGAAAAGAGTAGAGCACCCTTCAAGAAAAGAAAAAATACAAAATATTTTATCCCAGAGAAGCAGACTTTGGAAAAATTCTGACTCACCTCATATCATTTAAAAAAGAATTTCCTAAACTCTATGCTTTAACTATGGTCCTCTGTATAAACAGCAATGTAAACTAAAGGTTTAGTCCATGTCCTTGGGTTTGATGTTCTCTATTGTCTCAAAATATTGCAAAATGATTTCAGTTCCCACCCCTTTCGTTTGTGGGTTTTTTTGTTTGTTTGTTTGTTTGTTTGTTTGTTTTGTTTGTTTTTGGTTTGTTTTGAGACAGGGTCTCATTTAGCCCAGGTTGGCTTCAAATCTGCTATGCAGCTGAAGATGACCTTTAACTTTTCTGATCTTCCTGCCTCCACCATTTGAGTGATGATGGGATCATGGGCATGTGCCACTGTCCTGGGGACACTATCCCAGAATCATAAATGAACACCTATGTGTTTTTCCACAAAATCAGAATTTATTGAACAACTGTTACTCAATAAATTTACAAGGCTTAGCAGTTTCAATGACAGTGAATTCTTAGCTTCGCAAGGCAAGTGCCAGCTCTTTTATTCCAGTCTTAATTACTAATAACTCTCATATCACACAGCACACGGTAAATACGGTTATATGTCTATATGCATATATATGGTTTACAAGATGAATCCAGGTTAAAGAGCCTTTAGTGGAATTCAAGAGGATTCAGAAGTAAGAAAGAGTCTGTAATGGTGAGATTCTAGACAGACAAACCAGTGCCATGAGGGACCTGCTGCAAGAGCTGCTGGAGTCAGCTTTGAGAAAGAGGCTGCAGAGTTCAGCTGCCAGAGGAAAAGCGGGAAGCAGAGCAGCAGGAAACTGGAGGTCACGTCCGGGTCTAGATGGGCAAACAGTGAACAGGTGGACAGACAGGCAGGTGGGTGGGCTACATTAACAACAGGGGCCAGAGCTGAGCTGAAGCTCCAGAACATTTGGGGAGTCCTTGGTACTTGACACATACCACGTAGCAGATGATAGGTTGGTGTGAGGCCACATCATCACACAGTGAGGTGTCTACCACCTTATGAGGCCCAGGTGAGAGAGTACAGACCCTTTCCTAGGTCAAGCACGTCTGATAAGTTCCTGGGACTGGTTTCCTTGATACGATTTCAATATACCCATGTGCCCCAAAGTCTCAGTTCACCCCATTATACTTATAATTTCCATGAATTCTATTTCCATGAATAAGTCACATATCAGGCTATGCTGAATGGTTGGTGAGTCATCCTTCTCCCAAAGAATGGAGTCAAAATTGCTTATAAATGGAATCTTCTAGAGCAAAGCAGAGCCTAAAAAAAAAAAAAAAAAAAAAAAAAAAAAAAAAAAAAAAAAAAAAAAAAAAAAAAAAACCACTGTTTTATACAACATGGAGTAAATTAGAACAGGGTATAGCATGATTTCAACTGTCATTATGCCAAGTTTTTTAGTTTAGAGTTTTTTTTCAAGCTTAAAAATAGACAAGAGGGAAAAAAAAAGTAGGTTTAAACATTGAGAAAATTCAGGCTTATGAAACCTCAGGGTTTATTGAAGGCGCTGTTTGATTGCAGACACACAGCAGGAGATGTTCCCTCAGAGACAACATGACCTTTCAAAGTACACTTTAAAAAGAAAAGAAGCAATTAAAAATGTTAGATCCATGTAAAAAGTTTCCTAGGAATAAATAATTTGCTGTGTGAACCTTAAATGTCATCTGAGAATGCCTAGTTCCCAGATGATTTATTTAACCTGCATCCTAAACCCCATCCTACAGTTCAGAGGGGCCTGCACTGTATTTTCTGCAAAATTTCTGGCTTTCTTTCTCATGCTTTCTTTGCTGCCGTAGACCATAGCTGCTCTTTCTCTTGCATAATAGTCTCCACGATACTCTAGACCGGTTGTTCTCAACCTTCCTAATGCTGCAACCCTTTAATACAAGTTCCTCAAGTTGTGGTGATCCCTAATCACAAAATTATTGTTGTTGCTACTTCATAACTGTAATTTTGCTGCTCTTATAAATTGTGATGTAAATATCTAATATACAGGATCTCTGATATGTGATACCTGTGTAAGGGTCATTTGATCCCCAGTTTGAGAACCACTGCTTTTAAACAAAGAACACACAATTCTCTCATCGTTTCCATAAAAATGGACTCACTTCAAGGAGTGTGTCCATTTTTATTTGCTGTTGCCTCTTTTAAAGCTTGAATCCTTTTGAAGGTCCTTCCACTGAAATCAGACTTTGTCGTCCAAGTTTCACCTCTGTTCTTTCCGGTTTTCAGTTTCTGAAATAAACAAGGAAATGTTTTCTCTTATCTTCCTTGGGGAGTTCCCAATACTTGCAGCCTCCAGAAGCTCCCCGCCTCTCAACACACCCATTCTTTACTTCACACCTTATTGTTTTCACTTTCCAACACAAATGGTATTTATTCTCTTTTTAGGAATGATTCAGATATTAGCTGTCAATAGAACTGTTTTTCATTCCTTGATATACATATACTTGGTCATTTCTGAATTGGTCATACATAGTCTGAATTACATTCCAAAAAAAGTGAGAAACCCAGGAGGCTCCCAATTTACATAGAACCAAACCCTGGGCTCCTAGCTTTAAGGGGAAGCTGCTCCTTCCAGACAGTAATGGCACTGAGGAGCGCCGGTGACGTTGATCCAATGCACTGACCCACGTAGTCTAAACCGTGCTCTCTCAGGCCCCAATAGCTTTTCTTCAGCTATTGTATTGTTTCACCTAACACTGTCCATTCTTTAAACACCAGCTGGATGTCTGCACGCTTTGTCCCCTGGATAAAAATAGCCTCTCAGAATTAGATTAGTACATGCCCAGCTGTAATGGATCATCATCATTATATCGGTGACTGCACTCTCTAAATTCATCTACTTTTCAAAATTAGCATCTGTAGAAGGCTAGTATGATATCAGACATATTGTTGACTTCCTTGTGTAAAGCAGACACTTCTGGGCTGTGGCTGTGGATGTAGCTCCGTGATACAGCACTTGTCTAGTAACCACAAGGCCCCGGGGTTCAATCCCCAACACAGCAAGATAAAAATGGAAATTCTTAAGAATGCATGAAATACGTACCTTCATTAACATTGGAGAATAATTTAGAGGATCAAAAGTAACCCTTAGGAAATCCGATTCTAAGACAATAACAATGCTGCTGCCCTCTCCCCATGACTCCAAACTCCAAGAGAATATTACATTGGTGCCTACCTCCTCCTCTCTGAGTGCTCCCTAGCCTTTGCAGCAGAGATAACGTTTCTTCCTCTGCAATCCCTGGATCTGACAGGAAATGGAACAACCCAGTGTGAATAAACATTGTGGGGCTTTATGGCTGACCACGGTTAACATGAGATGCTCCTTAAGTTAGTGAACCTTCTGTCCTGGGTAACTTAAACAGAGGTTTGACGGGTGTGATATACAAGTAATGAGTGTAACACTCTGAAAGAAGGTCTTCCCGGTGCTGAACATCTGGCTTCTTCTGCCTAGTGTGTCTGTTGAGATTAAACACAGCTGTTACTCCTGGTTTCATGACCTTTGAAAAGTACATGGTTAAACAAGAAGTCCATGGTGATTAAACCACTAAGAGCATGAACCATGGCCACCCACTTCTTCCTTCCTTTCTTCCTTTTCTATGTATATGTATGTATGTATATATGTATGTATGTGTGCATGTTTGTTTTTATGCACAAACAGATGTGTATGTGTGTGTGCATGTACGTGCAGGTCAGGGGTTAATAGTGAGTATTTTTCCTTTGGACCACTATCTACTTTTTAAGAAAATATGTTTGTTTGTTTAATTTTTATTTTATTTTGTTTTTGAGACAAAGTCTCTCAATGGTACCTGGAGTTCTCAGGATTAGATGAGGCTGGCCAGCCAGTGAACCCTAACTATTCTCCTATCTCTCCATGTTCTCAGTATAAGGATTGTAAGCACACACTACTCTCTCTGGCCTGCCTACCTCCATGTCTGCCTGCTTGTCTGTCTGTCTATCTCTCCCTCTCTCCCCCTCTTTTCCTTCTTTCCTTTCTTCCAACAGCATCTTATTAAGTAGCCCAGACTGACTTTAAAATTCTGACCCTCCCGCCTCAAGCCCCGAAAGTACTCTTTTCATTCTTATGCAACCAAAATTCAGCCCAATTCACTTCTTTCTAGAACTTAGACCACCTCATACAAAATAAGAATTAAGAATATATGGGTTGGACCATGACAGATGATTTTATAGGGGGATAGGGTAAGAAAGAAAAGAGGATAAACCATAGGGTAGATTTGAATAGACTAGGAACAACCAGATTTCTGTGGTTTGGTTCTTAAAGTTGTAATCCACAGGGATCTCTTGGACAACTTCCTCTACCACTGGTCCATGTACAAGAATTGTTGAGGCTCCTGTGTGAGAAACCATCTCTCACTCTTTTCCTTCTAGTAATCTTTCTTTCCCGCTTTTCTACTCAATGGCGCGGTCATTTGCAAGAAACATTAAATTGCTTAATAGTTATAATAAATAGGCAAATAAATTACATAGTTGATCTTCAATAAAAGGGAATTCCCTAAAGCAGAAAGGAGCCTAAGCTCAGCTAAGAATGTAAATACACAGCGCCAACAATTGTGTTCACAGGTTTGCAGCATCACCTATTGGATTAAGATCTGGGTGTTGAGGCTCAGCTAGGTGGTTAAGAGCACTAACCACTCTTCCAAAAGACCTGGGTTCAATTCCCAGCACTCATATGTTCACTAACAACCATCTGTAATGCCAGTCGCAGAGGATCTGATGCTCTCTTCTAGCCTCTTTGGACGCTGCATGTATGGGGTGCACAAACATACATGCAAGCAAAACCACCGACACATATCTGGGAGCTGTCCGTCCTTCTGGAACTCACAAAGTATGGTCTGGACCAACAGCTCTAGCATCACCTGGATGCTCTTCAGAAATGCCATGCACTTTAAATAGACATTTAAAGTTTTACTTGCCAATTTACCTACACAAAGCTGAGGAGAACAGGGTTTGAACCACAAAGGAGTCAGACTGAGATGGGCCCCCGAGGTTCCCTCAGTCCTCTGTGTATACAGTCTGAGAACAAAGTTACAAAGTGTGCTGGTTTGAATGAGTAATATCCCTCATGGATTCCTGGATTCTCAATTTTCACCCTTGGTTCCCAGCTAGGGGTGCTGTTTGGGGACATTATAAAATGTTTAGGTGGTAGAGCCTTGCTGGTGGAGGTATGTCATAAAAAGCAGGGTTAGAGAGTTCAGAGTCTCACCTACTTCCTGCTCTCACTCTTTCTTTCCTGTGTATGGATGGAAACATGATTGACAGCCAGCGTTTTGTTCTTGTCTCAAAACTATGCCTTCCAGGCTAGGGGTACTCTGTCCCTCTGGAACCATAATGTAAAAAAAGAAAAAGAAAAAAAAAAAAGGCCTATGTTCTTTAAATTGCTTTGGCCATGGTATTTTATTACAGCAACAGAAAAATAACTAAGACACAGGGTTCATCTCAAGCTTGCCACTATTTGTTTGGTTTTGAACTTTCAAAAAATGTTTAGGTGTGTGTGTGTGTGTGTGTGTGTGTGTGTGTGTGTGTGTGTGTGCAGGCATGAATATGCCATGGCATACAGAGGACAACTTGTGGAGTTGGTTCTCTCCTTTGACCTTTATATGGGTTCCAGGAATCAAACTGATAAGTTTTTTTGCACCCTGATAGGCCTCTCTGCCAATGCAGCAAACCAAATCAGACAGAATTGGAAAAGCCCAGGTTTAATGAGTAAAGTGTTCCTAGGTGATTCCCTTTACCCCTAAAATTGAATTGGAAGTATCTGCACAAATTTAAAACTATTTCATCATCAAAATCTTTAAAACATGTTTTCTAGTTATGTTTATTGCAATGACCTAGCAACTATAATAAGTGCATCACTCATTGAACACATCACCAACATTTTAGTTTACAAATATCTTTCTCTGGAATGCTTTGGAGAAATTACAGGCACTGGTGCAGAAAAGCATGATAACTGAATTTTTGATCATTTACTGAAAGAAAACAAAGATGCACAACTCCTGATAACATGGTCAATCAACCAGAGCTTGCTTTCTTTGGCCAATGATGGGATGACATGAGTGTCAGTCGGAATAATAAGTGTTTTAAAACATAACTTAGACAGTTTTAATGCAAAACTCATAATCTTTTGAGGATAAGAGCAGTGGTTCTCAATCTTCCTAACATTGAGACCCTTTAATACAGTTCCTCATGTTGTGGTGACCAACAACCCTAGTTATTTTCATTGCTACTTCATAACTGTCATTTTGCTACTGTTAAGAATCATAATGTGCATATCTGATATACAGGATATCTGATATGTGACCCTTGTGAAAGGATTGGTTGACCCCATGTGGGTCATGAACCACAGTTGAGAACTACTGGATTAGAGGAAGCCCATGTGTTATTGGAAAATTAATTTTTGTTGTTGTTGTTTGTTTATTTTTCGAGACAGGGTGTCTCTATGTAGTTTTGGTGCCTGTCCTGGATCTCACTCTGTAGACCAGGCCAGCCTCAAACTCATAGAGATCTGCCTGGCTCTGCCTCCCGAGTGCTGGGATTAAAGGCGTGTGCCACCATCTCCTGGCTGGAAAACTGATTTTAAGAGAGAGAATCAAGCACAGCCTTTCCTCTACAAACTGTTCGAAGTAGGTATACAAACAATTGATGGAAAAAATCCTTTCTATTCAAATATCAGTGATATTTGAAATATAAGTAAAAAGAAAATGAGAGAATTAAAATACCAATATTTTGTGGTTCTTTAATTAATAGACCTAAATATAGATCATCAATAGCTGTTAATATCAAAAAAGAAGAGCCTGATATCATCACCAACAGAAGATGGCAACTCCACTTATATAGTAGTCTAGAAAAAAGAATCAAATTTTAATTTAATTTAGTCTTTAGATCTAACTTCCAGTGTAAGTGTGTGTGAGAGACAGTGATTGAGAAAGTGGAAGTGGAGGTGAACCTGAAGATTAAAGAGTCAAAAGTCATGCTGAATAATCACAGCATACTAACAATCTTATCTAGCTCCTAATTCAAACAATCGTTGGAAAAGGGGGAAGAGAGCATATGAAGATCTCAAAACTCATCAAATGTTCAATGCTATTAAAGGTAAGTTTCAATTTCTGTGTATGAAAGTGATACTGTGTTTCTGTTTAGTGAAGGAGCTCATCTTCCCATCTATACAATGGCCTATTTATGGGTGCAATGATACCTGAGATTGATTTTAAGTAATCCGGTGCAACGAAGTAGAAGAGGGCATACATGTAGCAAAGGTGTCCATAAGCTGATGAGCTTTGAAATGTAGTGACAACACATGGGGGTTTATTACATTGTGCTCTTTTGTAGATGTCTGACATTTTCAACAATACTTAACAAAAAAAATCAAAACACTTTGGGAACATTGCTCAGGAAGGTATAGTGTAATCATAGCCACACTTCAGGACTATAGGGAAGAAGTTGCATTTAAGGCACAGAGAAAAGAGTGACTCTTTTGCACACATGAAAAATGTGTTAGCTCTTTGCTCAGCTATGCCATAGCAGCTTTATTTGCAGTAGCCAGAACCTGGAAACAACCTAGATGCCCCTCAACTGAAGAATGGATAATGAAACTGTGGTACATTTACGCAATGGAATATTACTCAGCTGTTAAAAATGATGTCAGGATATTTGAAGACAAATGGATGAAACTAGAAAAAAAATCATCCTGAGTGATATAACCCAGCCCCACAAGACAAACTGTAAAGTAAATCTTAACCATGCTACAATCCACAGACTCAGAGAGGCTAGGTAACAAGGAGGGTCCAAGGGGGGATACCTGGATCTTTCTGGGAAGGGGAAATGGAAGAGATCTTTGGGGTAGATTGGGGGTGTGTTGGATGGGAACTTGAGGGATTGGATCAGCTTAAGGGATAGGTGGAGAGGGGTAATGAAATAGATGACTAGGAATGGAGGGCTTTTGGGGGTCAGGTAAAAACCTGATATAAGGGAAACTCCCACAAATCTACAAGGATGATTCCTGCTAAGATTCCTAACAATAGTGCGTAAGCAGCCTGAACTGGCCTTCTCCTGTGATCAGACTGATGACTACCCCAATTGTCATCAGAGAGCCTTCATCCAGTAACTGATGGAAACAGATGCAGAGATCCACAACCTGAGCTGGGGAATCCCTGCTGAAGAGAGGGAAGGATTGTAGGAGCCAGAGGGGTCAAGGACCTCACAAGAAAACCCACAGAAACAACTCACTGGCTCATAGGAACTCACAGAGTCTGAACCAACAACCAGGGAGTCTGCATGGGACCTAACTAGTCCCTCTACATATATGTTACAGTTGTGTAGCTTGGTCTATTTGTGGGACTCCTAACAATGGGATCAGGGGCTGTGCCTAATGGTTTGGCTGGCTCTTGGGAACCTATTCCTCATACTAGATTGTCTTGCCTAACCTCAATACAAGGTGATGTACTTAGTCTTACTGGTACTTGATATGTTATGCTTTGTTGATACTCATGGGAGGTCTGCCCTTTTATGAACAGAAACAAAGGAGGAGGGGGTAGAAAGGGAGGGGGAGGAAATTGGAGGGGAGGAGGGAGGGGGAAATGTGTTAGCTCATTATCTTGGTCACTCTAAAAGCGATGTTCTCATTCATGGAATATCTCTGCTCTACTTAATAAAGAATAGTATATTATGATTGGATGGTGATGGCTCTTGGAACATATGTGATATTTTCTTGGTTACAAAAATGAAATCAATGCAATTTTTATTAAGTTTTGGTTACCACAAAAGGAATGGGTTTCACGGTAATATAATCATACCTAATACATAATGATGCATTGTTTTTACTTGCTCACCCCATCTTCTTCTGCCCATCTCCTCAACTTCTTGATGATTCTCATCCTCCTCACAAATAGTTACCCCCTCTACTTTCATGACACGTATTACTCTCTCAATGTTCCTCTTTCTTCTCCCTGGAGACCTCTTCTTGCCATGGTCCCCTTTCTGGTTTCATGTGCTACCCATAGGTACATACATACACTCAACATAAATCTAGATATCATATGAGAGAAGAATGCTATTTGTCTTTTTGTGCCTGGCTTATTTTTTTTTAAACTCGATTATACAAGCAAACAAACAAAACAGCTTTTTTTTCCATTGTCTGTATCAAAATAAAACCGTCTCCTTCCCAGCCTCTAGCTGTCAGAAACTCACCGAAGTGAACAATGAAGGCAAGCTTTGTACTTTCCATGAGAAGCGCATGGCCACAGAAGTAGCTGCTGATGCTCTGGGTGAAGAGCAGAAGGGTTATGTGGTCTGAATAAGTGGTGGGAAGGACAAACTCAGCGTTCCCAACAAGTACGGTGTCTTGACCCATGGCAGAGTGCAGGGGTCTCTGCAACCACCATGGCCAAACAGAGTAACAGTCCAGAGGAGGCCAAAAGGAAGTTTGCCTCAACACGACTAAGCAGCCGGTGCTAGTTCAAACTTTGTCTGATTCTGAGTAGTTTATTTCAGGCACATTTAAACACAGCACAATTTGGTGAAAACTTTCCTGATGATAATTAACTCAGTCAATCCTGTTAGAACAATAAAGCTTAAGATGTGACGACAATCGAAACTCTTTGTAAAGTACAAATGACACTTTCCATAAAGTTGGGTTCTATAGATTGACAAACTCATGATAAGGGTCTGGGGGAGGATCAGATGTAGTGTGGTCTCTATCAGACAGATAACACAAAGGTCACTAGGCTATTAACCATGTCAGCCCCTAGCCTTCTAGGTGGAAAAACAGGTTATGCATCCCTCCCTTTGAAGAATAACGCTGGGTGTTTAACATTCCTGATTCCTTTAGTGCTTATCTGTAAGCTCAAGAACCCACAGCGGAGTGTGCCTGCTGTTGTGTAAGGACTGTTCTTGTTATAGATCAAGACTGGAGAGAGGAGGACCAAGTCTGTTTGAGGATGCATAGTGAGTGTTCTCAATTTGGTTACAGGAGAGAAGGGTATTCCTGAACTGACAGATACTACTATGCCTCAGTGGTTGGGCCCAAAAGAGCAAGCAAAATCCTAAAGCTTTTCAATCTCTCTAAGAAGATGATGTTTGCCAACATGATGTGAGAAAGCCATTAAACAAAGAAGGTAAGAAGCCCAGGACCAAAGCACCCAGGATTTAGCGTCTTGTTACTCCACACGTCCTGCAACACAAATACTGCTGTAGTACTCTGAAGAAACAACTAGGAAAAACAAGGAGAAGGCTGGAGAATTTGATAAACTTTTAGCAAAGAGAAAGGAAACCAAAGAGACATCGGCTGTCTTCACTGAGAGTTTCTACTTCTAAGTCTGATTCCAGTCAAATAAGAGTCCTTAAGAGTAACAAATAAATGATCAAACCTTGAAAAAAGAAAACTCAGTGAAACAACCCAATTAAAAATGGCCCCCAAAGTAGATACCTCACAAGTAGAGAAGCATATAGGTCACAAATAAGGGATGAAAAGATGCTCCTGGTTTTCTGTCATCAGGAAAATGCAAATTAAAAGGAGATACCATCCAACACCCACCAGGAAGGCCAAACTTTACGACAGTGCCAAACCTAGATAAAGATGGGGAGCCACAAGACTCTTGTTCTTTGCTAATGGAAACTCGGATGATTCAACCCTTGGGAGACAGTTTGGCAGGCTTCTTATAGAACAAAGCATACACTTCCCACAGCATCCAACAATTGAGTGCACCCTAGTAATTACCCAAAGAAGGTGAAAAACTCTGCTCACACAAGCCCTGCACACAGACCTATACAGCAGCTTTATTCATAACTGTCAAAACTGGGGCATCAAGACGATTCCTTGTACTAGGTAAATGGACCAATAAGCTGTGACGAACATGATTTTAATAGAAAATTGAATGCTTTATTTAGGGAGTATTATCCAATGATAAAATGAAATGAACTATTAAGCAATAAAAACACATGGAAGTAACAAGGTCACACTATGAAGTAAAAGAACAAAAAAGTAAAAAGCAACCTGAAAAAACCACCACATACCATTTGACTCCCCCAGTGGCATGGTATTGTCAGAATACAGAAACACAGAAAACTGTAGACATGGTCGGCACATAGTGGTAATGAAGAATTAAGAAGGAGAGGGAATGACCAGGTGGAGCTCAGGGTACTCCTCTGTCTTTATGATACTTCATGACACTACTGTAGTAGATCTGTATCACTATACATAGGTCCAGTAACTGAGTGCAGTCTGGCAAATGGATGAGAATGTATACAGGTTCATCAGCTGGAACAGCATCACTCTAACGTAGAAAGGTGACTAGGGAGGATCCTTTGCATGTATAAGGTGAGGGGTGTATGGGAAAATCTCCATGCCTTCCTCTTAATTTTTGTCATGACCCTAAAACTGCTATAAGAATATAAAACCCGAAAAGCAAAATAGACATGAAAATACCATCATTGAGTGTTCTTTCTTATCTCTGCTCTTTGTAACACTAAAAATGTAGCTTTGTAGGATATAGCCCAAGAAAGGTTAGCATCTTGGGAAAACAGAATTATGCCCTGCTATGACTTTTTATGTAAGTATAGTTCACAAACACACAAGCACAGCTAAGTCTTACAGTGTCCAGACAGGACACCCAAAATGCACAGCCTGAATAGAACTTTCTCTTTTGGATGCCTCCTCTAATTCTTATTTTGGAAAGGTTTCTTCATAACCACAATGGTCAGGTAATCCCCACTAAGACCACACAAGAGCACCTCTTGTCTCTGATTCTTTTCACTTTTCTTCCCAGGCACACCCAGAAATGCTGCTCACGACAACATAGCATCCTTACGACACAGTGGCACATACCACTCATTGAGGACCGCAGAACTATAGGCTGAAAGAGTCCAAAAGGCTCCGAATTCCTATTAAAGTGTGAGAACATTTCAGAAGACAAAGTTTACGGGGTTGAGGTAATTTGCAGGACAACAGTCTCACATTCCTCAGTAACGCTGGCACAGGTTTAAAGCCTTCCACAGCCTGTTCTTGGACAGCTTCACTTTCCTTTCCCTGGGAGGCAGCTGGCCCCTCCTTTGGACTTCACCCAAGGTCATTGTCCTTAGTGCTAAGCTTACCATCATTCCAGGCCTCTGTGGAGGCTTACTTCCACAGATTTCCTTGGTCCCCGGAGAGCCAGGCTCCTTTCCAGCCCGAGGCCTACACAATGCACTGCACTCCCAAAGGCTCTTTCCAGCCTGAGGCCTACACAAATGCACTGGACTCTTCACATGGAGACCAGCAACTCCTATCAGAGCTGAAAGCTCCCTGACCAGCCTTACTCCAGAACAAGGGGTTTGTATGAGTTTACCATGTTTACATGAGGTAAGTATCTTTAGCTTTCCACAGATGAGCATGGCCTGGGGCTGTCTTAGTCATGTCATGTTTTGTTGTTGTTGTTGGGTTTTTATTTCCTACACAGTTTACATGAGGTAAGTATCCTCATCTTTCCACAGATGAGCATGGCCTAGGTCTGTCTTAGTCATGTCACATTTTGCTGTTGGGTTTTTACTTCCTTTTCTTTCTCCTCTCTGTGCCTCAGTTTTGCAGAACTTGTACGTGTCGATTGGGGTTCTCTAGAGGAAGAGAACCAACGGGATGAATATGGATGATATAGATCTAGACAGATACCGCGTGTGAATTCACTGAAGTCAGCTTACATAGAAATAGTAACAACAGCTGAGATTTTCCCAGAGAGGTTGAGAACCAGGTAGTCGCTCCATCTACAAGGCCAGGTGTCTCAGCAGTCCCAGTCTAGTGGCAAAAACCTGCAAGTTTTCTGAGAGCTTCTGTTAAGTTTCAGACCTAGGATAAACGGCTGAGGTTCCAATGTAACAAAATAATCAGACCTGGCCTCCAGGTTCTCCCAGCATCCCTCAGTCCCTACCTGTTATTGGGTATGGCTGATATATACCGCTCCCTATCCTGAACTTATCCAGCCCAAGGGCTGGGCTGCCCTCCCCGCCCCAGAGGCTCTTCCCTATGTAATCCAAACATTTTGGTGACCCGCCCCACTTTTTGTACCTTTGGCCTCCTGACTGCTGCACCTGGTTCTCTTCTCTTCCCTTTCCCTTCCCCTCCCCGTCTCCCCACGTGGCCCAGCTCAGTCTAGTCATGTCCACTCTGGGCAACCCCAGATGTATCTGCCTCTGCTTAGATCTCCCTTTTATCTATAATAAACTTCCTCCTCCACTTTACCTAGGAGCACTCATGTCCTTTCCGTTCCTTTTTTTTTTTTGCTTCTTGTCCTTAGTTTATGTTGGAGTTTGGCAGTGGAGGAATCAGCAGCAACAGTTGGGTAAGTCAACTCAGCAGCACGCTTGAAGGCCAAGGGAGCAAAAGGTGAGCCATCTTCCTTCTGGCACGCCCATTTTTATCTGGAGCGTTAGCAGAAGGTGCCATCCACAGTTAGGGTGGGTCTCCCCTCATCAGTTAAGGCAATCAGTCAGGGCAGTTCTTCAGTTGACACTCCCTCTTCAGGTGATTCCAATTTATAGGCAACAACATTAAGCTAACTATAATATGGATCATCTCTTGTAATGTCTCTGATTCACCTACTGGATGCCATCCCCTCCACCCCTCCACACCAAGTGGCAATCCATTTCTTTGAAGATGCTCAAGTCTGGAGACACCCTTGGCATAGTAAACCCTGCCTCAAAGTGGAACCCCTACTACAGACTACTTGACCTAGCAAAACATGGGGAACTATATATTCAAACTTAAATACAGAATTCTGATGTATATGTCTCTGTTGAGGAACTGAGCAGTCAGAGCCCTTTCTGGCCATCATCTCCTGACATTATCTCTTGGCTCCTACCTTTGCTTCCAATGTGGACTAGACCCCTTGGTCTACATAGATTAGTCCAGTGCCACTTCAGATAATGGGCTTTGGTTTACACGGCAAACTCTTGACAAATTTCTAAGCTTACTCTGTAGCATTCTAATGAAGTAACATATGTAACATTTCACAATCTTAATTTTATATATCATATTTTTAAATTTTTATTACATTGACTTATTTATTGGGGGGGCACATTTGTGCAATGGAGTTCGGTGGACGTCAGAGGGCAATTTAAAGGAGTCTCACCTCTTCCACACTGGGGGTCCTGGGGATGGGACTCAGAGCACCTTACCTGTAAAGCCCTCTTGTTAGCCTGCACACTGTATTCTTAGTTTTTCATGTTATAAACCACTCTTTCAAATATATCAAATTCAGCCATTGACACATATTTCATTCTGAGTAAATTCACCTTGACTTTATTTTTCCAGTCTTTTTCATTTATGGATACAAGATATTATAAACAATTTTAAATTGTGTACCTGGAAGGAAATGCATCAAAATATTACATTTATGTGTTTTCCTTTTTACTATTTATTTGTATTTTTGGAGATCATTTCCATGAAAGTATACTAATTTCATAATAATAAGAGTTTTTTGATGTTTTAACACAGCAATAGAAAGCAAACTAGAAAAAAAATAGATACTAAAAGTTTCATCAATTTTATTAGAGATGACAAGTAACATTACCACTATAAAAAGTATTCCAAAGGATTTCAAAGGGGAGCATCCAATGGTCTCTAGTTTACTTCACAATAAGTCATGAAATACATAACTTTTGAGAATTAATACGTGCAGGGAAAAGAAACTGTATTTGAAAAATACTAGTAATGACAATAAATTTTGAATGCATTATAGACTGTGGGAGTCTATTGGAGGCCTAGCTCCGACCAAAAAATTCTCTTGGGGAGGAGAGAGGAATCAGGAAGTATTAGAAAGACAGAAGGAGACGATAAGAAAGACAGAGACACGGGATAGCTTTGGGAGGGCCCTGGGTCAATACCCAGTCACCTTGAGGTTTATTCCAAAGGGCTTTTTGTACAATGCCAATGGGTGAGGCAAAAGTCCTCCCCCTTTCAAGATCAAAGCACAACATACAGCCAAGTGTAGACCCTTCAAAGCACCTGGTAACCACGCCTGTGGCCAAATCATCCCATTATGCAGTCTTGCTGGGTAAAGCAAGCCCAGATTCTCTGACCCTGAGTAATTTGGGCCCCCACAATAGACAATAAAATCAAAGTGCTAAGATTATAGGTATGTACCATGATATCTGCCTACAGACTCTAATTTTTTCTCTCTTCCCCCTATTTCTTCCTTTTTTCTCTTTTCTTTTTCTTTTCTTTTTTCTGGTGTATATATTTGTACTACATGCATATACAAGTCTATGTTCTTGTATGTGTGGGTACAATTGTGTACATACCTGTGCACACATGTGCAGAGGCCAGAAGAGGACACTGGGTGTACTGCTTTATCACTCTCTGCCTTACCTCTTTGAGGCAGGGAACATCACTAAACCTGGAGCTTGCTGTTGACCAGACGGATGGCCAACAAGCCCCAGTGATCCACCTATCCCCACCCCCACCCACCCCAGCATTTGGGTTATAGCTGCATGGGCAGTCACACCAGCTCTTGAGGCAAATGCTGAGGATTGAATTCCATTGAAAAGACACCGAAGCATCTCCCCAGCTGTGATGGCTAAGCTTGGTTATCAATTTGACTACATCTGGAATCAACTAAAACCCAAGCAGCTGAGTGCTTTGGAATAATCCTTTTGTACACTGTGAATGTGTATTACTTTCATTGGTTTAATAAAGAGCCAACTGGCCAAAAGCTAGTCAAGAAGAGGTTAGGCAGGAGAGTCAGACTAAAAGAACACTGGGAAGAAGAAAGGTGGAGTCGCCAATGAGATACAGAGGAAGCAGAAGATGAACATGCCATGTTGAAAAAAGGTACAGCCATGTGGCAGAGCATAGATAAGAAATGTGGGTTAATTTAAGATGTAAGAGATAGTAACAAGCCTAAGCTATTGGCCAAGTATCTATCTGGGAGCTGGTGGGACAGGGCTGACTGGTGGGGAAGAGAAAGTCCACCTACAGCTGAGTGTGCCTGTGAGGGAATCTTCTTGGTTGGATCACTTGAGGTGGGAAGACCCACTGTGGTAGTTTGAATGTAATTGGCCCCCACAAGCTCATAAGAAGTGGCACTATTAGGAGGTATGGTCTTGTTGAAGTAGGTGTGGCCTTGTTGGTGGAGGTGTATCACCATGGGAACAGGCTTTGAGGTCTCCTATGCTCAAGCTACACCTAGTTCAGTACACCTCTTGTTGCCTGTGGATCAAGATGGAGAATGATCAGCTTGTTCTCCAGCACCATGTCTGCCTGCATGCCACCATGCCCCACCATGATGATAATGGACTAAACCTCTGAAACTGTAAGCCACCACAATTAAATGTTTTCCTTTATAAAAGTTGCTATGGTCATGGTGTCTTTTCACAGCAATAGAAACCCTAAGATACCCACCAAATCTGGGTCACACCTTCTGGTGTTGGCAGCCCACATAAAATAATATGGAAGAAAAAAGTTTTGCTTTTTGCCCTCACTCTCACTGGCAAGTTCATCTATCTCATTGTTGAAGCATTCTTTCACTGGTGTTACAACCTACTTCTTCAAGATTCTAACAGACTGAAGATCAGCAGCTCTCTAGGAACTTCCTGAGATTCCAGCACCAGATTGGGACATGAACTGAATTCTACAGGATCCTTGGACTTTTCATCAGGCCATCACCATTGTCGAACTTTAATTAACCTATGTACATATACATCATACACACACACACACACACACACACACACACACACACACACACACACACTATTCTATTAGTTCTGTTCCTTTAGAGGACCCTGACTAGCACAGCAGCCCAGATTCTGTTTCTTTGTACTGAAACATCAGGAGTTATGATTCCTCTCCTTAGTAGATGGGTGGATTCTAAAGCATAATTGACATTTGCTTAGTAATGACATTTGATGGTTATAAGTTGTGAAGTTAAATAAGTTTCCTTTAGCTTTGTACTCAAAACTGACTTAAGTGGGGCCTCTCACATTAAGTATTACTAGGTTATAAGCCCGTTTGGAGTTCTTAGAGTACAGGTAGATATGTATAATTCAAATCCTTACATAAAATCTCCTGAGAAAAACAAATCATGTACTTCAATCAGCCGACTCAAGATTACAGAGGCATGTAGAGATATAGCATTTCTTTACCCAGGTCTAGACATCAATGAATCTTTGATTTTTCTGCGATTTGCATTTATTATCCTAAGCTGGCTCTCATCCTGGGTATCTGGTCACTATGTCACTTCTCATAAGAGCTTTGGTGGAAGGAGCTTATGGCAATTTGAATGAAAATGGCCCCTATAGGCCACAGGGTGTGGCACTATTAGGAAGTGTGGCCTTGTTGGAGTAGGTGTGGTCTGTTGGAGGAAGTGTGTCACTGAGTCACTGAGGGTGGGCTTTGAGGTTTCAAATGCTCAAGGCAGGCCCAGTGTCACTTTTTCCTGCTGCCCGGTGATCTAGATATAGCTAGATAGAGAACTCTCAGCTACTTCTCCAGTGCCATGTCTGTCTGCATGCCTCCATTCTTGCCATGACAATGATGGACTAAACCTCAAACTGTAAGCCAGTTTTAATTGGATATTTTTCTTGAAAAGAGTTGCTGTGGTCATGGTGTCTCTTTACAGCAAAAGAACTTGGACTAAGACAGAGCTGTTACAGGATCTTGAGGTCATTTAATTTCAGTTTCTGTCTCCTCATACTTCCAACTGCAAGTTGTCTTGACTTACTGGAAAGAACATGGGATGTAAGGAGTCAGTTTAAGAAACAGGACTCGGAGAAAAGAACTGCATTTTCATATCGACACTGGACAAAAAGGAGCTCAAGTGTTCTGGGATGCTCACTCCTTGGTGGAAAAGTGGTCTATCATTCCCCTTAACTTGTTTCAAAGACATGAAAAAGATGACATCTCTCCAGCAATGACTCCAAACACCAAACCATCTCAGGTAACAAAATAACACGAGATTCACCTTCCTTCCCACATACCCTTTCCTCCCAGCATTTCCTCTGACTAGACATTCTCTGTCATCTAGAAGAAAAACTATATTAAGAACGGACATGGCTTTTAGTCACAGAAGGTAGAGAGCTAATACATTTTCACAGAAAACAAAAACCAAACCAAACTATTGATCATGTGACAGGAGAAGCTTCCTTAGGAGAGTTTGAGTGGGTCTGGACAAAAAGACAGCTGTCAGTCTGTAATGGACCTATCTGGATCCCGGCTGACTATGTGATTGCTTACAGAGATTTCCAGGGCTATGAATATGTGGTTATTCATAGAGGAAAGTCTTTTGTATCACCCATAAAATTTGACCTTTGCAATTTTAGCTTCAAAAAAAAAAAGTTAGGCAAACACATTTTTTCCAGGCAATAATTGAAGAAAAAAAAAAGTATGAGGGACTAGATGGCGATGCTTTGGATTGCAAAGCACAGTAAACTAAATGAGGTTTTCCTTGATCTCTGATTTTCAACTGATTCAGAGGGAAAAATACACATAGCCAACTTGATATGAATATAATTAGGTATCTGAAGAGAGAATGAACATCTTAATAACATGTGTAATTAATGATGTCTTGCATGAACTCAAAGCAAGAAGCAGCAGAGTGCTGACCTTTGCAGTTAAAAAAAAAAAAAAAAAAAAAAAAAAAAAAAAAGACGACAGGTTGAAGTCTTTAGTAATTATTTGGCTACATAAAGCCCAAAGCAAAGGTGGCGGCTTCATGGGGCTTTTATAGGCTCATAGGACTTGAAATCAACAGTCTTAGAAGAATCATTTGTTTAGATTAAAACATGAGAACTTTTGATATTGTGGCCATCATCATGTGTAGGTCTTCTTGGCCAACCTTGTGGAACAGTTAAGAATCACATTTCAGGGCTGGAGATATGATTCAATGGCTAAGAAAACTTAATTGCTCTTTCAGAAGACTGGGGTTTTGTGCCCAGCACTATTAGGCAGCTCACAACTGCCTTCTACCTTCATCTCTAAGGAGCAGATGCTCTCTTCTGACCTCCACGGCCTCCTGTACATACACACCTATAGACACGTACACAGAAATAAATCCTTTAAAAGGTGGATCAATGTGTCTTTTCTTGTGTTCTCATCACTTAGATGTGGCACACCCAGTCTCTAAGAACATACGGCTTTTCCTACAGCATTTTATCATGGTGCTTACTTATCAGCTTGTAAATATGCTCATGTTTTTATAGCAATTAATCCATTCCTTCTCATTTCTCAAAAATATGAGTGCACCTACTGCCAAAATAGTGTCAAGCTTCTCACACTGTCCTGTAATTATCACACATACGAAATGTCAAAGATAATGTTGCTAGTTGAGAGGAACTTCTAGGCTGTAGTCCTGGTGTGATTTGCCCCCAAGGATGATATGTATGATGTGATTTGCCCCCAGGGAGCAGAAATCTCTCTCAGCATACTAAGGCCTGCTGAAGCAGTTCTCCTTCTTCTGCTCATTATTCAAATATGAGCAGGTAAGTTAAGCTCTATTCCTACAGGGTCTTGGCCAGCATCCTTTGCTCTGTTTCCTGCCTACTGCTTAAAGATCCGTGCAGCTGCTATGCCTAGCTCTAGTCTAAGAACTACCCTGTATTGCCCTGGCTACCCACCAAATTTACCCAGGAAAGGCCAAAACAAATAGCACCATTGACAGACACTACAAAAGAGTTGTTGTTTTGCCAGCAGCTCCAGCGATTCACCAAGCCCCAAGGTCTCCACAGGCGAGGTGAGTCGGCACATAAATCCTGCTCAGGCTTTGAGCTCTGCTACCTGAGGATCAGCACTCTTCTCCTGGGCCAAATGCACAGGATAGAGTTCCCTTGGTGGTGGTGCTGCTGCTGGTGCTGTTGTTTGAAACAGCATCTCATGTCACGCAAGCAGGCTCTGACTCAGACTCTCCTGCTTGTACCGCTGAAGTTTCAGGACTACAGGGCTGCTCCACCATGCCTGGCAAGAACAAATTTTTTCATTCATCTCTAGAGCTTGCCAGTGGCCTCTGAGAAGCCATTGGGGAAAGATGGTGTCTTTATTATTTAAAGAAAAAATTTAATTGAAAAAATAATTTTTTAAAATTATTTACCTATGGGTAGGTAAATAAATTACTGTCCAGCCATATCAGAAAACTATCAGCATCCCTATCACACTAGGCTGTGTTTGTTTGCTAAACCCACAAGTATTGTACTTCGAATAATATGGCCCTTTACTAGGTAAGAGTGGGAAAGCATCAGGAGGCTTTGCTATGATGGAGAGGGTGAGAACGAGAATAAGGCAGTTAGAAGGCATCACTGTAGAGGAAAGATGAGGGCTGACTGAGGATGATGGCGGGGGCTTACATCTATAAGAACACACTTCATTTTAATGTGGCTATCCAATCAGAGCATCTGTGTGTAAGTCCGTGTGCCTGTCAGCTAACTGTCCTGTCCCCGCTGTTCTCTTCCAGAACAAAGGCTTGTGAGTGGCAGCACAAGAGGCTGTTTTGAGAATAAAACAGTAACATGAAGCTCTAAGAGTTCTGCACATCAGCAGCACAGGTACAGAGCAGCTCCAACAAGAGACACCTGTTTGCTCTGTGACAGGAGGATACATGTCATGAATCATCGATACTGACTTGAAATCACTGAGGTACAATGTCACACAAAGTCAGCACCCCGTTTTACCCCGAGTAAGTGAGGGTGAAGATGAGCCAGTCCAACTTGCTGACATCCAGCTCTATGAATGTGCCCATTCAGCCACATTCAGTCTAGCACATGCTGATTTCTGCCCACAGCTCCCAAACACAGAAGTCCTTAAAGGAAACAAACAGAATTCTGTTACTGTAACAGATCCCTTACATGGAGAATTTGAGGTTTTTTTTTAATTAATTCATTTTTTTTACTTAATTTTCCCCTGTACAATATATTTTGATCATATTGTTTCCCCTCCCCTGTAATTGGAGTTTTTCCTGTGTCCACCTGGCTCCTGCAGCCACTCAGACCCAAGTAAACACACAGAGACTTATATTACTTATATACTGTACGGCTGTGGCAGGCTTCTTGCTATCTAGTTCTTATATCTTAAATTAACCAATTTCTATAAATCTATACCTTGCCACATGACTTGTGGCTTAATGGTATCTCCATATCTTGCTTCTTATGGTGGCAGTGGTGGGCAGCATCTCCTGACTCAGCCTTCCACCTCCCAGAATTCTCCTCTCTGCTTATCCCTCCTACACTATACTTCCTGTCTGGCTACTAGCCAACCAGTGTTTTATTTATCAATCAATTAGAGCAACATATTCACAACACTCCCCCAATTCCCAGATTGTCCCACCTCCCTACTCACCCAACTTCATGCTCTTTCCTTCTCTTTATCTCTCTCTCAAAACAAAAACAAAAACAAAACAGGAAAATCAAAACAAACTAAAAGAAAAAAACAATAGGATTAAAAATGCTAAAAAAAACAACCAAACAAAAGAAACCCAAAATACAAAAAAAAAAAAAAAAAAAAAAAAAAAAAAACATGGAGCCCATTTTGTGTTGGCAACTATTCCTGGACACGGGCCCTGCCCTGGAGGTTGATATACCCAGTATGACACCATTAGAGAAAATGAGTTTTCCTTTTCCCAGCAGGAACCAATTGCAAAGAGCTTCCTGGTTGGGGTGGGACTTTGTGTCCCCTCCCCCTTCTCAATGCTAGGATGTTGTCTAGTTTGAACAGTGCAGAGCTTGTGTGAACAGTCCCAATCTCTCTTGGTTCATATGTGCATCAGTCCCATTTTGTCTGCATGATGTCTCCTTGGAGCTACCCACCACCTCTGGCTCTTACGGTCTTTCTGCCTCCTCTTGGACTGGGAGACACTGGGATATTGGTACCTGTCTCCACGGTGTCTCCTAGGCAACAATGGCCTTTGCCCTGCACAGTCACTGTCCCTACCACCAGGAGTTCCATCAGAGTCCAGCTTTGGGTTCCCGCAACCACACACTCAGGGGATGGCTTTCTATTCCAAGCAGAACTGTGTAGTGGGTAGCCATTCCAGCTTTGACCTGGAAGTTCCAACCCCCACTGAGGCTTCGGTAACTGTCACGCCTACAAGGCGGAGCCAAGAGAGGACCCTGAAGATCCGAGATCTGGATGCACCTCCTTCTCTTACTTAGTTCCTGGACCCTGGACGCTGGAGGTAGATCATGCAGAGTTCTCAAGAGACCATCGCCGGACTGCGCCACACCTTTCCCAGACTCTGCAACCTACCTATCCCTTCACTTGTAAGTTACCCCACAAAATAAACATCCCTTTTAACTACATGGAGTGGCCTTAATAATTTCACCAATAGAACTGGAGTTTCCTGATGTGTGATCCCTGGTCATCTGTCTCTTAGCATCTCTGTTACTGCCATCTGCGTGACTACGCCCCTATATCTAATGATTCCAAGCCCCAGAAAGCTTGAGAGTGATAGCCAGTTCCCAGTCTTCCACTGGATGATACTCATAGTGACATTTGTGTGTCGACACCTGGGAAACAGAAAGCACAGTGGTGAATGTCTGGACCCACTGTTCTCAGCACCACAGAACACTCGGAGATACACACACACACACACACACACACACACACACACACACACATCATCATCATCATCATCATCATCATGAACTTTGAAAATGATTTTAAATAATGCTCAACCCTGGGCTGGCAGAATGGTTCAGTGCATACAAGTGTTTGCTGTGCAAGCTGACAACGAAGGCTGAAGGGGAAAACAGACCCTGAAAAGTTGTCCTCTGACCTCTGAGTGTGCCAACACCCACACATAGAGGTTGTACGTATACGTACAAGGATAAAATACTTTTTAAATATATGAACCTTTGTTAGTAAAGATAATAACATTACTTTATAAAAACAGAAGTGTCAAAGAGAAAACTTTTTCTACTAATTACTGTTAAAATGTCTCTCCTGGAGCTAGAGAGATGGCTCAAAAACGAAAAAGTATTTGTTGCTCTTGCAGAGGGCCGAGGTTCAGTTCCTACCACCCACAGTGCCTCATAATCATTGATGAATTCAGTTCCAGAGGATCTGATACCCTCTTTTGACCTCCATGGGTAAACAAGGCACACAACAGTATACATACACACATGCAGGCAAGATGCTCATACACATAAAAATAAATTAATATAAAATATTTTTTAAGTATCTCTCCTATGTGGTTTCTATCCACTTCACAGCCGGGGTGGGGGTGAGGGCATCCTAGGAGGATGGAGCATTTATATTAAATTATGAACACTTCAGTTTGAGTCATACCAATTCATGCAGACACAACCTTAACATTCTTTCATTCTGTGATAGAGTTTCAGAGAGGTGGGAGCAGAAAGCCACCCTTAATCCACTGACAAGGACAGTTACTAAAGAGAAAAAGCAGGCTTTTGAATCTGGGGCCTTCTGTGAGCATGGAACAAGAAAGGAACACGAGGGAGAGGGAGATCCTGGCCAAGGTCAAATGACATGTTCATGGGAAACACACTGCAGCATCCAACTTCCTTATTCCATCTTCCATGCTGAAAAATTGATCTCCAAATATATGCCTGCTGGGCACCGAGGAAACATTGTCTATGGCAATGCTTGGATGTCTTTTCACTGATGAATTAACTCCTACAAAACCAGCTGTTCTCCTCATGGTAAATGATGCATTGCACACATGATCCTCAGATCTTTAAACATCCAACCATCATTCAAATTGCACTAATCAGCTTGAAAATGTCTAAGACATTCTTGTAAAGACTATAAACAGTTTCTCACTTAGCCAATCCTAAACATTCACATCAGCCAGCAATTTTTACCAACTCATCTTTAAAAACTTGTATTACAATACATGCCAGGCTGGACACATTATTACAAATATATAGTTCCAGTTACTATTGAGGCTGAGGCAGGAGGATTGCTTGAGGCCAAGAGTTTGAGGTTAGTCTGGGCAACTTAGTAAAACTACAAACGAATAAAGAAGTTTAAATGTATTCTCCCTTTGTTTTTACTACTTGTTTTACAGCACTGCTGTTAACAGCTGCTCCATCACCTTGCAATTCCAGGAAAGGATCAAACAGAGGTCTCATCCTGAGAGAATCACCTTTACTGTCCAGGACAACAGATAACCTTGTCTTCTGTACTGGAGGCCAAACCAGACTGAAGTAAACCCACTGAGGGACAGCTGGCAGTATTCCCCAGTGAGTGGAACCCAAGGGCAGACAGCCCTGTGACTCCCAATTGATCAGCCCCATTCCCAAAGCACATGTGGAGACGTTCACATTTTAAAATATTGAATTAATAATGTATATTTATACAGTTCTGCTCTAAGTTGTGAAAAAATAGAATGTGGTGATAAAGGCTCTCTCAGTTTGGCACACAATAATAAAGCATAAAATGTTATAAAATTCTAATCCAGTTAATAAACAAGAAGCTAACAAAATACATTTAAGGTCTAAAATATCTGCAGTATCCAAAAGAACCTGATATAGCTATATCCATGTGTGTGAAACATTGTTTTCTAGTACTTTTCAATTCATAAACATATTCTCTGTAATGACATACTTTTTAGCTTTCCTCCTACCCATGGTACAACGTATGTGTTACTATATATAGCTGACATTTCTCATCCTAACTGCCTGTTCCCAAATATCCAGCAGCTGCTTCCCAATTACCACACAGAAGATTATATTATAAATGCTCAGTCGATAGCTCAGGCTTGTTACCTGTAGCTGAAGTTTTCTCCAGTCCTGCCTGGCCCACAGTCAGGACAAATCTCTCACCTACCAGTCTTCCAGCCACTCAGACCCAACCGAGTAAACACACAGAGAGTTACATTGCTTACAAACTGTATGCCCATGGCAGGCTTCTTGCTATCTAGTTCTATCTTAAACTAACCCATTTCTATTCATCTATACCTTGCCAAATGGCTCATGGCTTACTAGTATCTTTACATGTTGCTTGTCATGGCGACAGCTGGCAGCGTCTCCTGACTCAGCCTTCCTGTTTCCAGAACTCTCTTCTCTGCTTGTCCCACCTATACTTGCTGCCTGGCTACTGGCCAATCAGCATTTTATTTACACAAAGTGATATCCACAGCAGTTACCAACTAGCTCTTATAACTTAAATTAACCCATTTCTATTAATCTATGTATTGCCATGTGGTTCGTGGTTTTACCTGTCCTCTAGCATGCCTTGCTTCCTAGGAGGCTGGCTGGTGTCTCCTGACTCCACCCTTCTCCTTCCCATCAATTTTAGTTTGGTAGCCCTGCCTATACTTCCTGCCTGGATACTGGTCAAATCAGTATTTATTAAGCCAATTTGAGTGACAAACCTTTACAGTGTATAAGAGGATGATTCCACAGCGACTATATATCAGACTATATATGAAAACATCACAGTCACTCTCATGACTTTAATTAAATCTTGTTAAAAATCACTAATACCAGGCCAGGTGATATGACTCACACCTAAAATACCAGTACTTTGGAGGCTGAGGCAAAGTTTGAAGCCAGCCTGTAGTTCAAGACCATCCTGGAAGGCTTGGGGGATAGCTCAGTGTGTAAGAGTGCTTGCTGCAGCACATGCCTGAGCCCCTGAATTAAAGTGCCCAGGCCCCCATATAAAAAGAGCCAGGCCCAGCTATTCCTCTGTAACTCCAGTTCTCTGGGGATGCAGAGGTACAAGAGTCTCTGGAGCTTCCTGGCAGCCAGCCTAGCTCAGGTTCAGTGAGAGACACTGTTTCAAAGAAATAAGGCAGGTCCTGAGCAGGACACCCAGCATCCTCTTCTAGCCTCCCCATGCCATCATGGCCGTGCACACTGCAATGGGCATAGGTGTAACACCATATGTTCATACACCAGTCCCACATTCACCAGAAAAAAGAAATGAACTGAAGAAGAAAAGACAAGGTTCACCCTGGAAACAGAGCCGGAGATACGCTGGCATGGGGACTGGAGAGAAACGAAAGCAAGGGACAGTATGGGCTGATACATAATAAAGTACAATGTAAGAGGCTGGAGTACCATGGGAGCGCCAGCACCAGAACTGAAAACAGATTGATCCATTAAAGAATTTGGCATCCAGCGAAAGGTCAGGGGACAGGGACTACTCCAGGCCAATGTAGTGAGTTGAACTTCAGAGTTTCATGTGTCCGTGCCCAGGTTGGAAGGCAGAGAATGGCCAGGAAGGAAAAGGCCCTCTCAAAAAAGTGAAGAAATGAAGAGACATTGAAAGCTAAGGAGGGATGACTTATACTAAGAAGGGAAACATTTACTCAGGCCTCAGAATAATATTCTGGGGGGACTTTTTAACCCATGAAAAATAATTTTCTCAGTCAAATTAACAAATCTGCAATGCCAAGAAACCCAATTCCATCTGTTTCCTAGTTGTGTCCACTCAGAACGTGTATTTGCTGTTGCAGCTGCATAGAAATTGCCAGAAAGTACGCAAATGGCTTTCTAAAGGAAATTCTCCCTTCTTAGTTTGGTTGTTTCTCTGACTAGCACAGTTATTCATTTGTAGATATTTGCCAACGTCTTCCCCTTTTTAGAGGCAGGGAGATAGGGTTAAAGGCCGCCTGGTTTCTCTTGCACTGTTTGTAACTGTGTGATCAAGGGATCTGGGCTGGATTTCAGCCACCAGCAGTCACAATAGAAAGCCAGGACAAAGTCAGACTGGGTAATCATGGCTGGGATCAAGACACTGTGGCTTGATAAGGACAGTGAGGAGCATAATTGCCCCATTGACAAAGCCTTTGCTTCTCAGCATCGGCACCAGACAGTCAAAGCTGAGCAGGAAACAGCTTTGGAAAGCGGCGATCTCGCCAACAGCCCAGAAAGAGCTGCTTTCATATCCGTTTCCACCGTGTTGGTGTTGTCTTGGCATTTTATAGAGTCTCACATCATCTAAATGCCTTCCCAAGGTGGCAGAACAGAGGTTAGAATCCAGGATCTTCCTTGTGAATAGTCATTCTGAAAATGATTTCACTGAAAGCTCCTATACAGATACAACTGCTTTTAGCAATTATTCAGTATTGCTTCAAGTAGATAGTTTGTTTATTTTAAGCCTCAAACACCCTTTTAAAAATATTACTTAATTTTCTTCTAGTTTACTTCATAGGAGATCCATTTGTCCATTACGAAACATCACAAAATTTTACTCTGGCATCCAATTTGGCCACCTGTTTGGTCGTAGGCACTGGATTACCAATCCTATAAAAGAGCACCGGTTTATACTTCTAAATTTTCTCCACTTTAGAATGGGAGTGCACCAGGCGGTGGTGGCACATGCCTTTAATTCCAGCACTCGGAGGCAGAGGCAGGCAGATCCCTGTGAGTTCAAGGTCAGCCTGGGCTACAGAGCGAGATCCAGGAAAGGCACAAAGCTACACAGAGAAACCCTGTCTTGGAAAACAAACAAACAAACAAACAAACAAAAACAAATAGGAGTGCTTACTCTGTGCCATTGTATACTGTTTGGCTTCCCAGGTGCTCATGATAAGAGTTTGCCTTGGGTCTCAGAAGAGACTTCAGACTTATGACTACTGACGGAAGGTTTTGAAGCTGGATCGAATGCATTTTGCATTAGGAGATGGCCATTAGTCGAATGAAGTGTCCAGCAGGAGCTTGTGTGTTTAAACATTTGGTGGTGGCACCTTCTTCCCAAAGGAGGTTGTAGAATCTTTAAAAAGTGAATTGTAGGAGTTTATAACTTCTAAAGGTCTTTAGCCCACTCTGGGATCTGCCTTAAACTCTCTGTTCCCCAATTTCACTGGGATGTAACCACCCTCATGTTCCAGCCTTGGAACTGTACCAACCTTGTCTTCTCTACCACAATGGTGTGGGTCTGTATTAGTCAGGGTTCTGCAAAAGAATAGCACTGTAACAAATGAATAGATAATAAGAGGGGATTGATTGGATTGACTTGCAGGGTGTGTCCTGGTAGCACAATAATGGCCGTCTCAATCCACGACCTAGACATCTCCCTAGTCCCAATCTGATGCTCAAAACCTGAAGAGATCCCAGAACCGCTGATCTTTAGTCTACTTTGGAATCCTGAAGAAGTTGGTTCTAATATCAGCAAAGGAATGCCCCAGCAGCAGGACGGATGAACTTGCCAGCCAGGTGAAGAAAGGCAAAGAGCTAAAAGGCAAAGTTCCTTCTCCATACTCTTTGACCTGGGCTGCCACCAGCAGGTGCCGCCGAACGACATTTAGGGTGGGTCTTCCTGCTTCAAATACTCTTATGGAGGAAATCCCTCCCAGGAGAAGTGTCCAGCAACCTGGGTTTCCATTGACTCAAAACGCAGTCAAGTTGACAGCCAAGATTAGCCATCACAGAATTTTCTCAAACCACAAGCCACAATGAGCCCTTTTTCCCTTACATTGTTTCCATCAGGTAGTGACATCCGTCGCGGCGACAAGGACAGTGACTGGTACACATGCCAGCGATGCAAACACACAATGCCATTCTAATTTTCTACATTCTCGACCACACAGTCTACAAAGTTGAAAAGTAAAGGTTAAATCAAGGATATCCAGTTAGAGATTAATTTCTTAACACTAAATCTAGTGTTCCATTCATTACTCTATCTTTATTAGCTCAGGAGTCATGCCTGGCATATATTGTAAGTTCAAAATTTGTAGAACACAGATTAGTGTCTAAGCCAAGCTATCATGACTTCTAAGAAGCCTGTTTAATAAACCATTTGCTCAGAACATAAGGCAGGGAAAAGAATTTGAGGAACTTGGATTAAGTTGCTCTTAGTCGTTCTCATTATGACCTCCGAAATTAAATTACAAATTGAAATGCAGCTGAACTAACTCCACCACCAGTGCTGCTGTAGCTAATGAAAGGCTCTCCATGCCTAACACCATCTCTGGCACATTTTATTTTCAGAAAAAAAGTGAGTTTCGTTTGCCAAATACTCATGAGACATTTGGAATTCTAAAACTTGGTGTTTGCAGTCTTAAGAAATTACAGCACCAAGTTCAGAGAAGCGTGGGATATAGCTAGGATGCCAATTAGCACTAATTTCAATTAAGGCTGTTGAACTTCAGCTACAAATTAGGGCCTTTTCTTGGCCCTCTCATGAACCTCATAACATTCAATCTCACCTCTCTCCAACCCAGATCAGACTTCGGTGAGGCAATCTCAATGTTACAAATGATGAAATGCCAGGATGCTGAACTTGGATTTGAGTGTGACATCCCTAAATCAATAACAACAAATAAGAAGAAACTAGTGTGTTTCTGGTGGTGGGGGGCAGCAAGGATAAGATAGCTTGATCAAATTTTAGTATTCATTACAGGTTAGCTAATGTGCTTTAAACTAAAATAGCATTATTAGCAAGCAAATAAATGTCCACCTAAATGAAATAAAAATTTGAATGTGCTGTGACAACTGGCCTTTGAATGTTTCTATATTGTCTAGCAGTTAATTGGAACAAATATTGCTTGCAATTAAAACATACAGTGGTGGGAGCAATGGTTAAATATCTTTAAAATCTGTCAGTATCTATTCATCTTAATTTGATGCTGGGTATCTATCATGGTCTGGTGGAAACTGATGAGATATTAGTTATAGCAAACACGTTTCCTGAATCTACTCTACCCACATATGTCCTATGTATATATTAGATTTTTTAATCCTCGCATAATACTTTGAGTTACAGAATATTATTACCACTCCCATTTTCAAGATGTAAATTGCAGTACAGAAAGGTTAAGGAACTTCCAATTTACACATGCTCATATAGAGATAAATAACAACAACAACAATAATAAATAGGGACTGGAGAGATGGCTCAGTGGTTAAGCGCACTTATTGCCCTTGCAGAGGATCTGAATTCAGTTCCCAGCACCCACGTGGTGACTCACAACTGTCTGTAACTACAGGTCCACGGGATCTGACCCCTTTCCTCGGACCTCCATCATACATACATGCCAGTAAAACAGTCATAAACATCCAATAAAAATGTAAAAATCCTTAAAAATAATAACAAAGGAAAACTTCTAGATTTTGAAGCCAAATGTTAATTTTGGAGAGTGCAGTAGTCAGTAGGTTTCAATATCGAGACTTGCTTTGCAACAACAAAAATAAGTTCTAAGTTTGTTTAGCTCTCATAATACATTAAGAACAGCACTGGCAAATCAGACAGCAGCATATAAATTATATGGAACATGAAGAGGAAACCCTTCATCAACCCACCCCCACCAAAATCTGGTAAAATTTAAATAAAAAAAACATAATACTAATGAGTTAGTTGATTTAGAAAAATATTATCTTTTCCTCTCATTTAACATAGGAATGTCCATGAACAAGAAGATACCCATCAAATTTCAAATGTATCCTCTAAGATTTCTAAATTTAAGTATTTAAATAGCAAAGTTAAAGAATCATCACAGGAAAAAAATCCCAAAGGAAAAAAGAAAGAAAATTCCCAAAGCTAGTAAAGATCAATTACAAGAACACAGTAAAGTTAGGGGTGAGGGACCTAACTGATACTTCATTATAATTAGAACACTAAACAATTTTCAAAAACTTGAAAACCAATATAAATGTAAAACAAACACGTCTAACATTTATTTAGCACATTAGTGAAGGAGGTAGGGGATGCTAACCCCAGTTCCAATGGCAGACACGGTAAGAGCTACCAGTATAAACATCAAAGGTGTGTTCTTTCCAGCATGTGTAAACCACCTTTCCATTCACTTCAGCTCAGAAATAAACAATGAAAACAAAGAAAATGGCCAATGATTATTCTTCAAAACAAAGGAAGTCCTGTCTCATTGTATGGTGAGTTCTCAGTCTCCCAGAAGGTGTTGATTAGCTCTGTAAGCCTTCTTGCTAAGATCAACACAGTGGGAGCCACGTGGTACTGAAAACTCCCCCGGGTCAGAAATTAACCTAAGTAAAAATTTCATAAATAATTTCAAATAGTCTCTTTTATTCCAGAGTTATAAAAATTGTTACCTTCAGTTGTCTTAGTCTGAACCTAAGGAATCAAAACCAAAAAAATTCATCTCAATAAAGTTCCTTGTGGTATCTACAAGTTATGGTAAATTATTTTCTCCTCAAGGTCTCTAAAATATGTTTCTGGCCTGCCAAGCAATAAATAAACGATTTGCAGTCAGTCAGCTCCCAGAAATACATCAGACCAATTTTCTGGCACTGTTCTATAGGCATAGAGTTTGCTCTCTGGGACAACCTTTGTCCTTTCACAGAGTGGACCAGGCAGAACAAGATGATATTTACTCCTATACGCAGCATCTACAGGAATGGTTCTGGTTACACCATTAAAAGTGCTTTTAATCCCAGCACTTAGGAGACAGAGGCAGGTGGATCTCTGAGTTTAAGGCCAGCTTGGTCTACAAATTGAGTTCCAGGACAGCCAGAGAAACTGTGTCTTGAAACCCTCCCCATAAAAAAAGAAGTCACTACATGGCACTCCAATTGAAGCTTTCATTGTTTCCCAGTTTGACATGGTTAGATATAACACAATCAGAAAAAAAACTTCTATCATTCATCTGTGGTTTTTCTCTTCTCGCTAGTCATCATGTATTTCCTGTAAACTACAGATGAGTGGGAAAATTCTGGAACCTTGTGAAAGTGACTGTGTAGTAGGCAGGATCTTAAGGTGCCACTGGATTTCCTTGAGATTCCCTATAGGGGCTGCAGAGATGCTCAGGGTGTTTATCATCAAGGCTAGTGAGCTATATTCAATCATGTAGAACCCACATGGTGGAAACAGAAAACCAGAAGTTGTCTTCTGACCTCCCTGACCTCTACACATGGTGTACCAATGTGCATGCCCTGATGGTTAAATAAATGAATATAATAAAAAAAAATTTAAATCAAAGTGTAAAAAAAAAATTAAAGATTCCATTAGATCCACAGAACCGTGGTTGTGATGAGACACCAGGCCTGAAATAAAAATGTTGAAATCCCATGGGATTGAATATTTAATGGATATTTTCTTTTTCTTTTTTTTTTTTTTTGGTTTTTCGCGACAAGGTTTCTCTGTGTAGCTTTGCGCCTTTCCTGGGACTCACTTGGTAGCCCAGGCTGGCCTCGAACTCACAGAGATCCGCCTGGCTCTGCCTCCCGAGTGCTGGGATTAAAGGCGTGCGCCACCACCGCCCGGCCGAATATTTTCTTAAAGTGTAAGCATTTCATGAAATATGCTAGTTTATCTAATCAATAAATAGCAAAACTCAGTAAATCTAGATTTGCTCTCTATATGAGAAACCAAATTCAAACCCTAAATAATCAATAATACACTTTATTTACCACATAATAAATAATAATACACTTTCTATGCACATTTATGTCCTGCCTGCATATATGTCTGTGTGAGGACTCCCTGGAACTGGAGTTGCAGACAGTTGTGAGCTGTCATATAGGTACTAGGAACTGAACCTGGGTCCTCTGGAAGAGCAGCCAGTGCTCTTAACTGTTGAGCCATCTCTCTAGTCCCATATACCTGAATTTTTAAAACCAGTATTTGTTTTCAGATTCACCTTGATCTTATATACACAGCCTTCTAATTTGTTGGTTTCTGAGAGAAACCACTTTTCTTTTTTCTGGGAATTCTCAGAATTTGTATTTTTCTAATTGTTCATCCTCAATAAAGTGGTAAACTTAAAGCCATGTTATTTTTAAGAAATGTTGTACCAATCACTTTAATGCCTTCTGGAGCTATAAAAATCATCTGTCAACAAGAGGCAAGGGATTTGCACTGTCATGGACACAGAGAACTTCAATCTCTGGTTCTCCACTTTCTGCTGTAGGTCAAAGCATGGAAACCCTCAAGCTCCAGTATTGATCTAAGGAGGTATTCTCTTCCAGAGAGAACAAGATGCTTTTCCTTTGAGCTTGCAAATAGAAAAACAAATACACAAGAGACAAGATTTTCTATTGTCTCTTACTTGACAGAGAACACTATCATGTACTTGACTGGAATGGGCAGACCATGACCCAACTCTGAACCATTGCAGCTTCTGAGGGACAGATAATAGCTCACCAGCTGTGCAATAGCCACACACCAATATAGAAAGAACAGTGGTTCTCAGCCTCCCTAACACTGTGTGGTGACCCCCAACCATAAAATTATTTTTGTTGCTACTTCATAACTAATTTTGCTACTGTTATGAATCATAATATGAATATTTGCGTTTTCCAATGGTCTTAGGCAACCCCTCTGAAAGGGTTGTTCAACCCCAAAGAGGTTATAACCCACAAGCTGATAACCACTGATATGATAGATACTCTATCAGTTGAAGGTAGCTTTGTGATTTGATTCCAGCATGGTTGGATGTGTTCTCCAAAGAGTTGTGGGATAAAGACTTCTTCACAGAGTCTGATGCTATTGCGAAATGACATGAACTTTAAGAGGTTAGGCCTAGCAGAGGGAACTTGAATACTGTGGATGTGTAGTGGTACTTGCTTCACCTATGACTTTGGGCTACATCCTCCTTCGGCCCTATAGTCCAAGGTTATGGGCGGAGCAAATATCATTACATGGATGTTCCCTTGAAGAAGGATGTTCCTTTAGGAAGTGTTTCAATGAGGAAATCAAAGTCCTGTAATAACCAAGGCATACAAGGCAGGCACACAGGAGCAAGTGGGATACTCAGAACAAATGCAGCCTCTACACTTGGACCCATTCTTTGTTCCCTAGGAGGTGAGCAACTCTGCTTAACCAGTGTTTCCTCCATGATGTTCTGCTGTCACAGGCCCAAAGCAACCAGGCCAAACAACTCTGCAGAACCCTCAAGCCAAAAGAAAATTTCCTCCGTGGAAGTTAACGATCTTTGGACAATTTTGTCATAGTCGTGGAAATGTGACTAACACAGATAGCCGGTCATTTCTGTATCTGTCTGGGACAGAGAGTGGCCCAAACCAAAACTAAGAAAAGGTAGGGATGGACCGGCAGACTGCCAAGAAACAGAAATAAGCAAAGCGACAGCAGAGAAAACAGCCAAATCCCAGAAGCGGAGGCTCAACTACAGTAAAGTTCCAGTGTAGCCTGGGGTTCTCACAGGACGTAGGAAGAGAGGTGTTTGGTTTAAACAGTTTAAGGGTTGCACTTCTTATAATCTGCTGTCATTGGTCTTGGCTAGGGAGTCTCTTTGGGCAGTTTACAGGGACAGCATCTAAAAAATGGTAAGGCATAACTAAAAAATTGTGGTAAAGCATGGCTTTCCTGTAACTAAAGAGGGTCTCAAACACATTGTTACTGAAGAAGGTAACTGATAACTATGTTTGAAAAGTCATCATCAGCATCATGTCTTTGCTTGAGTGTATGATGATATATGTCTGGCCATGATTTTGTGTGTGCATGTATGTGCAGAGCATAGATGTGGAGGAAAGAGGACAGCTTGGTGAAGCCATTTCTCTTCTCCCACCATTCTGTGGATACTGGAGACCCAGCTCAGGCTGGCAAGCTTGTACCCTTACCTGCTGAGCCATCTCACTGGCCAAACGTTGTAGCCAGAGTTTTCCTGCCTTGCCCACAGTCAGGACAAATCTCTGTCACCTGCCAGTCCCACAGCCGCTCAGACCCAACCAAGTAAACACAGAGACTTATATTGCTTACAAACTGTATGGCCGTGGCAGGCTTCTTGTTAACTATTCTTATATCTTAAAGTAACGCATTTCTACAAATCTATACCTCGCCACATGGCTGGTGGCTTATCGGCGTCTTCACATGCTGCTGGTCATGGCGGCGGCTGCAGCCAGTCCTTCTGCCTTCCTGTCCTTTTATTTCTCCTCTCTGTTAGTCCCGCCTATCCTTCCTGCCTAGCCACAGCCGATCAGGTTTTATTTATTGATCAATCAGAACAACTTGACATACAGACCATCCCCCAGCACAGCCAAGTGCAGACCATCTCAAACACCTGCACTCAGGCCCATGGTCCTAATCATCCTCTATACGGACCTGCTGGGCAACGCCACAAAGAACCCAAGAAGGGCTCCCACAGGACATACAGATCATCCCACAGCAAAGCGTGGTTTTAAGAGCGCACAAGAAGGCACTCAATAAATGAAAGAATGTTGAAATTAGATGGCTAAGTTAGATACGAAATTGATTTATGTCCTTAGGGCCTATCCTTTCTATTAGACAAGCTCTTTACATCTCTGCCTAATAAAAATCCACAAGTCAAAGCCAAGCATGGCCACATACTTGGAAGGCTGAATTAGCAGCATGGCCACTAGTTGAGACCAGCTTGGACTGCATGGCACCAGGTTACATAACAAGACTTTTCTCAAAAAAAAAAAAAAAAATGTATAAAGGTTAACATGTGACTTCATGATCTATGATTTTTTTTGTTTTTCGGGTTTTTTTTTTTAAAGCCAGTTTCTTTATTTAATCAGCATGCATTCACTGTATACAGTACTGCATTCACACACCCAACAGTGAACATTGTATGTTCAAGAAAGGACACACTGCTATGGAGGTAAATTATCATGCACTGAATCTGTTAGATAATGCTCCCCTTGGTACTGAAAGGATACATAATCCTTTTTGCTTTATATCCAAGGCATCATAATCTTTGTTACCAATTTTATACATTTATAAACATAAGAATTCCTGTGTCTTCAACTAACCCAAGTACTAAGATTTCTTTGACACAAGGTCTGCACTGTTTATCAGAAGCTTCTCTCCAATCTGAATTTCAGCTGTCACCACCCAGGAGATGCCACCATGGAATTCCTTAGAGTCCCTGAGATCAAGATTAGAAGTGTGACGATAATGTTAGAAAGGATTCAAACGGTTGCGCTATCAACTACGGGTGCAGAGACAGTGTCTGAACACATACCTTTTTCAGGGGATAATGAAGAACACAATGTGAGTTCAAGGAACCTCGGGGATGTCCAGACATGTTTGAAGAAGTAATTAAACAGGCCCAAGGAGCTGGCTTCTTTGAGCCCTAGGGTGAGAAAAATTCTGAACAGAAGCTGAAAGAGTTTGAGAAACGCCAAGATTAAAGAACTGCAGCCAATTAGTGTACACAGCCCCTGGGGGCTGAAGCCTTGGGAACAGCCTCCACTCTGAGGACAGCTCTGAGACTGCAGTGACCAACCTCTGTGACCCTCAGAGCTGTGTGCTTACCGGTGCGGCCATGAGGCCACCGTAGGGAAGAGATCTTTACTCTCAAATACCTCGGGGCAACAAAGTTTATGAGAGGACTAGAACTGAATAATATGAGACTATTCATGAGCTCAAATTAAGCAATTATACGTCTGAACCCCACTACTGCATTAGCAAGATGGATGAGTCAGCCAAATGTGGGCTGTTTAAACAGATCCAGGAACATTCATACTTAAGATTGGAGAGGTGAATGAAACAGTAACATAGGAAAAAAAAAAAGTACATGGAGCTGTTTCCCAGACTTCAGGCTTAACAAAAAGGTAAGTCTGCACTGATAGGCATCTTTGAGAGCTAAGCTTTTTTTCCTTTTATGTACGACTTACTAAGAAGTATTGAAATATTGGTATTTGGGTTCTGCTTTCAAGTCCAGTTTTTAAAAATTAAATAGGCAAACCAGTTGTGGTGGCACATGCTTGTGAGAAACAAGACCCTCACTCTGCGATAACAAATTTGAGACTAGTGAAAACAAAACACTTTTTAATATACCATCTGCAAAACGAAACAAGAGCAGAAAAAGGCAAAATGGCTGGTGTGGTGATTTGGTGTAAGATAGTGGTTTTTAAAGTTGCCAATCATAGGAGCTTCCGGCCTTCTTTCCCCCAAAGGCTGGTACTCTACGGAGATGCAATCTTTGTGCTCTTCTAGAACATCCCCCTTCCCAAATCCCCCAGTCTACTGGTTCAGCCTTATCTAAAGAATATTCTGGAGCTAGAGAATGCTACTTTCTTTCTTCCTTTCCTTTCTCCCTTTTCCTTTCTTCCCCTTTTCCTCCCTCCCTCCCTCCCTCCCTCCCTCCCTTCCCCCCTCCCTCCCTTCCCTTTCTTCTATTGCGGGCTCAGTACATAGCAGAAGGCCTGAGCTTTCTAACACTTGCGTCCTAAGGCAGCCAGCCAGCAGCTGGGGGAGAGGGGGCCTGTGCCTTCTGCTCATCTGTGACTTTTTGCTGAGCTCCAAGTGCACCTCATTCCGAAAACGGACCACAAAGATTCTTTCTTACTTGCCTATGATGCCAGCATTCCAGAAATGAAAACAGGAGGATTAGAACTTCAGGGTCATCCTCAGTTTTACAGCAAGTTCAAGGTGAACCTAGCCTACATAAAACCCTGTCTCAAAAGCAAGCACACACGAGCATATATATGAGATATATGTGTATAACTAAATAAAGGGACAGAGAATAAGAGACCGGTAAACAAGGACAATGGAAGACATAAGAAGCTGAGGGAGGCTGGACAATAAGAAAGCAGGAACGTGCTCACCTGGCAATGTGTGTAGAGAGAAACTGTGTAAAGGCAGAGTGTTTCACCTGGGCTTTAAGGAGTAAAGTATCACTAAGAAATGTTGAAAGGAACATGCTAGTTACACATGGTTAATACAGTAGCACAAATCCTCAGCAATGTTCAGACCCTCTCTTCATAAAGGATGTGTGCCCATTAATTATGCTAGAAACTCCATTTTCGGAAAGTTCAGAGAGAAATACTCTAGGGTCACCCCAAAAGTCCCCCCAGATCTCTCTGTACTCACAAAATGATCAGTGTTTACTGTCACAAAGGAAAAAGCCACGTCCTTCTCCAGCCAATTTATCAGTGTCCACATCATGTCTGCTCAATGTCATCTTATTTCCATTTCCATTTCAGGTCTATGTAATACTTTAATAGTGCTTCAACTTGAGCTGGGAACCTAGTATGCAAATAAGTGCCAGCTGCCTCGGGGTGTTTGTGCTGAACTGCGACAACAGGCCAGCTGGGCAGAGAGCTAAGGTTTTCCATTGTAGTCTGTTTATTTGGCTTTATGAATCCCACGTTTATTCTTAATACAAACAAATATCTGGATATGACATTACTTTTCACTGATATAACACCAGAGATACTGAAATGCTAAAGAAAGTTAATCCTGAAGCATGATTACAGCACATTTAACCCTGGCATTCAATAGGAGCCACGCTACAAATCTTGCATACATTGTCAACTAGAACTGCATTCCAGTGACATTTTTCTTTACAGTAGAAAATGAGTGGATTGGTAAAGTGGTCCAGGTGGGAAAGTACTTGACATGCAGTCATGAAGGCCTGAGGTTTCATCACAAGCATCCACATAAAAATGCTGGATAGCACAGACCTATAATCCCAGTGTTGAAAAAGCAGAGGCAGAAGGGCCCCTGAGGCTCACTGGCCAGCCAGTTTTGCTGAGCTGGTGAGTGGGTTCCAGGTTCAATGGAACACTATCTTAAAAAAAAAAAAAAAAAAAAAAAAAGGTGAGAGAATGGAGTAAGACATGTAAGTTTGACCCCTGACCTCCACATGTATGTGCACATGCCACGTGCACCCTCACACACACATGTACCCAGAGAAAGAAAAAGGAAAGAAATAAAAGTTTGACAATCAAATTAAAATCAGTCATCTCAGATATTTACACCTGGCAACTTCTAATTTCCTGTAAACGCTGTTTTAGCTTCATCCACTCAGCTCTCATATTATCGATTTTATTGCTGTAGAATCCGAGTACTTTATTTCCCTGCCATTTGTTTCATTCACTATGTAGAACTGTATCAGCTTCCAAATGTTTAATATTTTCTATGTATCCTGTCTAATAATTTATAGAATTATAATTATAATACAGTTAGAAACTGTAGCACCTGAGTTCAAGTCTCTTGTACATGTTGAGGTGTGTTTACTGGATCAGAACATGGCTGTCCTCATGACTACACCATGTGTCCTTGAAAATGTGTTGGTGTCTTGCTCTATAAATGTCAAGTAGGTTATGTTGGGCTCTAGTGCTATATGGATCATCTATTTTTTTTCTTTTACTGTTTGCTTTTGTCTAGTCAATTAGAACCACAGGGAATATCCCTCTTTTTGACCCAGGAAAGTTCTTTTAGATGCCATGTTTTAAAGAGAAGGCGAGAAAAAAAAAGGAGACGAATAAAGGAAGGGCCAGAGGAAAGAGGGAAGGATGCCCCTGTAAATATCTTCAGGAGTTTAGAACAAAAGAAGTGATTCTGCATTTGAAAATGGCATTCTGGTTTTGTGTTTAGTTTTTTTTTTTTTTTTTCTTTGTAAGAAGCAGGCACTGTAACATGTTTACTTGACAGCTGAATGCAAAAAAAAAGAAAGAAAGAAAGAAAGAAAGAAAGAAAGAAAGAAAGAAAGAAAGAAAGAAAGAAAGTAAAAGAACCTCAAATGAAAGCTTCCAGGAGTGACCTCACATTTTGAGAGTTCACTGGAGGGAACCCTCCAGACCTCCAGTGGCAGGAATGAGGGTGAAGACGAGAAAGCCTTTCCCTGACTCTGAGGCACCTTTACATCAGTAATCACACTTTCCTTTCCTCCTTTCCCTTCCCAAACTGAAAGGAACAGGAATGGTGAGCTGCAGTCTCTAGATCTGCCCCATCAAGAATAAACACATTGCCTTTGGTACTTCTGTGGAATTAAAGCAAGGCTAGCTGAATCACTAATCCTCAGGAGCTCCCACCTGGTGGATGCCATGGCACAAGCATGGTGATGTCATCATGCTAATCTGTGCATTACTATTAAATGATTCAAACTGCTTTTCTTTCCTTTTCTTTCTTCCTTTCTAAAATTCTACTACTGCTATGAAGCCTCTGGGCATATAGGAGCATAGAACAAAAGGCAATGTGTTCAAAGACCAGCAGAATGATGTATTTGGATCCTGCTTGGCTGAATTGATGCCTGACCTTGGTGTCCCCGTGATGGGACTAAGTGCTGGTTTATTTTGACATGACGGTTGCCCTTGTCCTGATCCCAGGCCCCCATATATATGTTCAGTGGCTCTCAACTACTTCTGGAAACTTCTGGCCAAAGATTTGTAGCTAGAAGTTTTCCTGTGTCCCGCCCCGTCCACAGCCACTTAGACCCAAGTAAACACACAGAGGCTTATATTAATTAAAACTTCTTGGCCATTAGCTCAGGCTTACTACTGACTAGCTCTTACACTTAAACTCGGCCTATTTCTGTTAATCTATGTGTTTCTACGTATTCCGTGGCTTTACCGGTATGCCATTACATGCTGCTCCTTGGATGGCAGGCTGGCATCTCCTGACTCAGCCTTCCTCTTCCCAGAATTCTCCTTGTCTGCTTGTCCTGCCTATACTTCCAGCCTGGCTACTGGCCAATCAGCATTTTATTAAACCAATATACAAAAGCATTATTCCACAGCAAAGATTCAACATGAAGGTAGAGACACTGCTAGCTTCATCTCACCAAGAGACCCTAGCTCTGTATCACATTGACATGTCTCCAAGCTGCCTTGCCTCGAAAGCCTCAGGACACAGCACATGTGCTTCAATGTTCTCAGGCTATCCCATGTTTACTTAAGTCTTTCTGACACAATTCCCCTTTTTGTAATTTTACTTTTGAAGAGGAAAGAAGAGGCTCTACATAGAAGAGACTATCCCCCTGTGACACAGCCATTTCTGATGGGAATGGCAGAAATCATAAAGCCAGCATAGCTGCTAGACAAATCCAGCAAAGTTGAGCCTCATGACTACCATGCCACTTTTGGCTTTGATCTGTGCGTGTTGCATACTTGGGAGACTTTTAATATTTGTACAATTTGGGGATATTGGATTCATGGGAAATTTATTATGAATCATTTATGCTGTCTCCCAGGAGTATTGCTTCTAAGCTTCCCCAGGAAAATCCTGAATATATTACCCCTCCCACTTTTAGGGAGATATCCTTATCTACTTGAAAGTCTTAAACCTTGGAGGTTGTGACACACCTAAAGAAGCCAGGGGTCTCTTTTTGAGGCTATGAGACATTCTTTGGTGTGTGTGTGTGTGTGTGTGTGTGTGTGTGTGTGTGTGTGTGTTTGAGACAGGGTTTCCCTGTGTAGTTTTGGTGCCTGTTCTGGATCTCGCTCACAGAGATCCACCTGGCTCTGCCTCCTGAGTGCTGGGATTAAAGGCATGCGCCACCACACCGCCGCCGCCGCCGCCCCCCCCCCCCCCCCCGCCCGGCTACTATGAGCCATTCTTGAAATGTTTGTCCCTGTACTTACTCAGGAACAAGATAATCAAAACAAAGTAAACTTAAAAAGGTCAACAAGATTTGGTGGACTAGAGGAATTGGCCACAGATCAGATTGCAAGCCTCTTCCCACTCTAGACCCAGGAGACTACGTGGCATATACAGCAACAAAGTTAGATTAGCTGAAGTTACCTCTGCCCTACACAGAGACTTATATTGATGAGCAAAATATGGAATGGAAAGATGATAAAAAAAGATGATAAAATGACGTCAGGACCTCCCTTTCTTAGAAAAGTTAGCACATGCAGTCACTGTGATGTCTTATGACCAAACAACAACAAAATGCCAGGACTAGAGATTAAAAACAAATTCTATAAATATATAAAATATAAACATTGTATTATGCCAGAATGAAAATAACTGCAGCAGCTTTGGCCTGAGGATTTTTCTTGGGCACTCTGACCATTAAGAGTTAATAATACACTGCTTTGGACATGGTAATCTGTGTGGATAGGCTTGGAAATTTTCTTTTGGTCTAGGATCCTTGAAGCAACCAGAGATACCAGCCTGAGAACAAGCTGTCACATGCCTCTAGATTCTTAAAAATTGGGTTATGGAGTTAATGAATAAAAAATGGTAACTGTTAAATAATGTCAAAACTTGAGGAAAAATGATTAGAAAAGATAACTCTGTTCTGTCACAGTTTATCAATAATGACTGAATGCTGAACAAGTAAAACACATGTCCAAAACCAAAAATGATATGATCTATGTTTTAGAACAACATGAATCTATCCTTGCTTACTAAATTTTGTATAAATAAGGAAGCGCTCTGACTGCTAGTCAGTCAGGCTGCAAGATTCTCTTGACCACCACGCCTGACTCACTTCTCCCCTCTCCAACACCTTACATTCCTCTCTGGACCTGTCCACTGCCGGGGATGGCTCCCAGCACCCCTGCCTCTGACAGTGTCTCCTTATGCTTCCTCTTTCTCTCTGGCAAGCACTCAGACTCAGCCATGGCCTCTTTCTGGAGATAACACATGGTCTTTGGGCTTAACCTTAAGGGATTGTGGTTTCTACTCATTGGAGAAAAACTCTACAATATAGGGGAACCAGGCATGTGCTCAAAATGCAAGCTGTGGTATGATTGGGACCTGCAAATAACTAAGCATGAAGGCCCATTTTATGCCAACTACAGGATTTCTGTGACAGATGTTTCAATTTCCAGCCTCTGGGAACACACTTGCTTTTACAAGAAAGGTAGAAACGTATGGGAGTAGGTGGGTAGGGTGTATAGTTCTTTCTGTTCCTCTAAAATCATAAATGAGGAGAGTTGTGTGAGAACTGCCTAAATGAAGATGTATCAACATGCTTCAAATAGTTCCACTGTAATCATTCAAAAAAACACATCCATGTGCTGGGGGATGGTGTGTATGTCAAACTGCTCTGATTGGTCAATAAATAAAACACTGATTGGCCAGTGGCCAGGCAGGAAGTATAGGTGGGACTAACAGAGAGGAGAATGGAGAGAACAGGAAGGTGGAGGGAGACACTGCCAACGGCCACCATGACAAGCAGCATGTGAAGATGCCGGTAAGCCACAAGCCACGTGGCAAGGTATAGATTTGTAGAAATGGATTAATTTAAGATATAAGAACAGTTAGCAAGAAGCCTGCCACGGCCATACAGTTTGTAAGCAATATAAGTCTCTGTGTTTACTTGGTTGCGTCTGAGCGGCTGTGGAACTGGCGAGTGACAGAGACTTGTCCTGACTGTGGGACAGGCAGGAAAACTCTAGCTACATCCATGCATTCATGTAACAGATCCAAAGCATGGGAGACAGGACAATGCACAGACAGGGTTCTTCTTCCTGCTTTACTTTGAGCTGTAGATCACACAGGCATACAGGTATAGATGTATTACAGTTAGGGCTTCAGTAGACTACCCTAAGGGCCAGGTAAGGCTGATTCCCAAAGTCATAGAATCCCATGTGCCTTAAGACATGGTGACTCAGCAGAGTTGCTATTGAAATATTTCTTTCCTTTGTGGGGGTGGGGGTGGGGGTGGGGGGCAGTCACGGGAGGAAGATATAATTAATGCCTTTCCTTACTATTGCAAGGATCAATCATTTTACTCCCACTGTGGATGGACATTCTCACAATATGTATTGCAAAAAATGATTTTATTTTAAATTTTTATGTGGTATGCCCTATCACCCCAATAATAAATACATGCTAAATATTGGCTTTAACTATTTATTAAATTCTATCACATACAAAGTTGTGTGATGCAAATATTAGCAGTTTGGGGTTTGATTTGGGGAATATATTTTTGTTGTTTGTTTGATAAGACAGGTCTACTCTGTCCTTATCTCCATCCAGGCTGTCCTTATAGCCCTCATGTACTCCAGGGTAAGCTCAAACTTGAGTCTCTTGACATGAAACCTCAGATGCTGGGATTGCAAGCATGTGCCACCATACCTGATCCCAACATTAAACCAATTTTAGGATTTAGAAGTTGAAGTATTACTAAGAATAAGAAAGAATCAGCGAAAAATTTTATGCATAATAAGAGCAATGTAGACATATATAGTTAAAAAAGCTTGTGGTGGGCTGAGTATGTGGGACATACCTTTAATCTCAGTATTCAGGGGGCAGAGGCTGGTGGATCTCTATGAATTCCAGGTCATCCTGTTCTACATAGTAAATTCCAGGATAGCCATGGCAATGTAGAGAGACCCTGTCTCAAAAACAAAAACCAAACCAACCGGACAAACAAAAGCAACAAACTACAATAGCTGGAAAGAGCACTATATTGGGACAGACAGACAAAGAATCAAGGCCAACCTAGGATATACAGTGAGAACATGTCTCAACTTTTCTTCCTTTTTCTTGGTCATGGGAGAAGTAAAAAAAATATTAATGAAAACGGATTTGAATGTGAACTTTCATAATTTAAACATTCTGGAGCTGTCTCGTTGTAGATGAGGATACAAAATCAGAAGAAAAATAGTATAGATTTGATAGTTATTGGAAACAGGTACCAAAGCAGCCACATGAGGGCAAATGCTTCTCATTCCAGCACTGGAGAGGCTGAGGCAGGAGGATTGTGAGATTGAGGCAAACCTGGACTATGTAGGAAGATGCTTTTTTTTTTTTTTAAGTAAAACAAAACATATATTAGGTGAAGTCATGAAGTAAATGAGCTTCTTCAAGTAACCAAAATATTAAACCCATATTGGGAAAAAAATAAACTCAGTGAATATATTTCACTCACTTAGAAGTAATTCTCTACCTTAGAATACCTTAGAAGGGATTATCTAACTGCTTATCAAACACACAATGGAAGCACTATAAAAAAACATAGCTGGATAAATGTTACAGCAAGTAACAATTATTATCATTATTATTTACAGTGCTGAAGGTGGATCCAGGGATCTCTAGTATGCTAGCCAAGTCCTCTACCAGAGAGCAGTGGCCACCCTTACTAATAAACATGTCATTATCTGCCAAGGGCTCATCAGCAAAAGGAACATGTTTGTTTGTCCATTCATTGTCACAAGGAGGATTCCTAGGCTTTTTGATTCTCAGCGTTGGTATTCCTAAGGGCCTATACCTTGCTCTCTGAAAAGTCATGCCCCTGGGAGAAAGAACTGGATTTATTCAAGAAAAAGGAGGGTGTAGACACTGAGCTGAAGTGACCCAAGCCCTTTGGTCCCTAAACTGAGAGAAAGGCTCAAATTGAGGAATGTGTTCTGGTGGCAGGAGTCTGGGCATAGGGGAGAACAAATAGGACCACTAGGCTTGCCTGTAGTGCCCATGGGAAGACCTCTGTGTGGGTCCTAAGTTCACAGAGAAACCAGTCTACCACCACAGAACGAGCTTGCCATCCGTTACAGCAAGCCAAGGACCAGCCCTTTCCTCTTCGCTTCGCACCAAAGACCATGTGCTCTGCTTAGTGAGAGAGAGTGTAGCCCATGATGGCTTTGTGATTGCGCTCTGGCCGTGTGGCTCAGGGAAGGGAGTGCAGGTATCGGTTGGCTCACAAAAGTGAAATAAAAAAAAGTCAATGTTTTTTCAGTAATTTATCAGTTATACAAAGTGACTTAAGATGCAGTGTGTTAGTGAAGCATGAGTGTCTATCTAGACAGACATGGTATGATAAACACCGTGCACAGGGTACTAAAGCAGAAGAAGATGCTATTGCTCAGGATTAGAACATCCAACAGCAGAAACAGTTGACATGTGGCCATATTTAAGTTTCGGAGAGGAGTCTGCTTTTATAGTCTGCTTGCCCTCTAGGTGTCTTGCCCGCAGTGGTGTTAAGAGCCGGCAGACAAAACATTGTTACTGCAAATGTACATGTTCTAAGTCATTCTGAAACGTGTGGAATAAAAGCATAAACCAAAAGACCTCACCTGTCCTAATCTGCACCATGCTCTGTGAGTGAGTTTTTGCTACTTTACATTCAAGCAAAAAGTTTATTTCCTTAAATAAGATCCTAAACTTTGACCAGAATCTCATGGGTATCTGTACACTTGAGAAAAATAAATCTGTCAGACAGTCCCCGAAGCAAGAAGAAACAGTGAAGGAAAAACTGAAAAAAACTCACCAAGACTCTTGTACAACACCCTGAAATAAAGGAACATGTTGACAAAACTGTCCTCTCTCCCCCTCCCTTCCTCCCTCTCTCTCTCTTCCTCCCGCTCCCTCCCTCCTCTCCCTCCTTGTCTCCCTCCCTCCCTCTTTTTCTCTTCCTTCCTTCTTTTTCTTTCTTTCCTTTCTTTCTCTCTTTCCTTCCTTCCTTCCCCCACTCCGCCTCCTCCTAAGATTGAGGCTTGGGTTGCGAATACTAACCAAGTATTGTACCGATAAGCAGCATCTCCAGTGCCAGTTGAATCTGCATCAGAACCATCGTATGGACCATCAAGATGGTTGCGTGAGTAAAGGCACTAGCCACCAAGTCTGAAGACATGAGTTCCATCTCCAGGACCCACATGGTGGAAGACAAGAAATGACCCCAAAAAGTTGTCCTCTGATGTTATGGCAATTGCACCCCCAACCCCATATGTGTCACGCACACACATACACAACCACAAAGAAAAGTCAATGTAATTTAAATATTTTTAAATATCATAAATTGTACTGATCATATGTTGGCTTCCTTAGAAAATAATATCTAATACGGAATAAATTCTCTCCCTCCCACTCTCAACCCTTGGTTAAAAAGGAGACTGAACTGGAGTTGTGTTGGGGAATCTAAGAGGAATGTACGGCGAGAGGTGATTTCTCAAGGTCACGGAGATGCTCTGTTCTGTGTCTTAGGAGATGAATACTTCTCTCTCACTAACAGCCTGACATGTAATTAAAGAGAAGGCACAGAGACTCTGGGGTGACAAATCATGAGAGAGTGCTTAGCTCCTGTTGCTATTAAGATTATTGTTATATCTATGTCTATCAAACTGTACAGTGGTTGACATTTAAAAAGCTGAGACACGTGAGGAGACTAAAGTCATTGGGTCTGAAAAGCAAGCTCCCAGTGCCGTCAGCTGATTTCATCTCACTGAGCACTGGGTTATTTCATCTATCTACACAACAGCATAGTTACATGGTCAAGGAGAAGGGATAGAAAAGATATTCTCTAAGCATGCTTATACTCCATCTTACTCTTGCTTCAAGACAGACTAAAATGCTGATAAAAAAAAAAAACTTAGGCAAGCTGGGCACCTGTTTTTGGCTGAATAGAATTCCAGTTTTACTCCTGGAAGGCATTAGTTAACAACTAAACAATGTAGGTAATTATTGTGGGGGAGATTATCATCATGAACCACAGCCCACGTTACATACACCAGGGCTGGGCTTGGTAGTGCTAGAATCATTTCTGCCATAAACATTTACACAACTCGGGAAAACAAGAGGCTAGTTGCCTTGGTTACATGTGCTACATATCAAATTGCCCTGTTTCGATCATGTGCTTTTCTAGCTCTAAATTGTGATTATTCATAATTATGTTAAATACTAGTAATTATAAATTGGCAGGTACATATCAGAGGTGGTATGACTATGATTCACCTTCAAGTGTGCCTGTCAGCAAGAATCTTGTGATAGAAGGAAACACTTAAGTTGGAAAAAGTAGAGGATTATTAACCTTGAGGTGTCAGGATGTTCCAGTGGATGGCTGCACACTCTTGGACTTGGTGGGCTTAAAAAAAAAAAAAATCAAGAAGGTGGGATTTGAGAGGGTTGTTAGTGGCGGAGGGCCTGGGAGGAGTTAAATGAAGGCATTAGGGATAATTATGATCAAAATACATTGTATGCATGTATGACATTCTCAAATAATCCATGAAAATATATTTTAAAAAATATAAAACAAAAAATCCTCGAGAGTCAGAAACACCAGCAGAGTTTATGACTGATGTTATTTTTAATTTTATTGTGGTATATTTAGAGTTAAATAGACTTATTTATTGGCTATATAGTAAATATAACTTAATATTTGCATAAATGTCTTGTCAAGGATGTACACATTTCATGTGCTCCAGCATTATCTAAAGTTAAAGTTTTCATCCTTTCTCCATAGGAAGTGTCTCTCATATGTGTGCGCACATGCATGTTGTGCAATCATCTTATGCTTTTACTGCTTGTGGGGGGAGGGGCGGTTCTAAAGACTGAACCCAGGTCCTCGAGTATACCAGTCAAGTACTCTTAACAACAAGCTCTATCTCTAGTCATTATTTTAAAATTTTTGAGACAGGATTTTACTTCAGGCTATCCTGGAACTCACTGTGTACCCCAGACTGGCCTTGTTGAAATACTGATTATGAGGCTTCTCATCAGTAAAATGGAGGACATAATGTTATTTTTAGTATGTTTTTGTGGTGATTAAATAGATCTATAAAGGACTTAACACTGCCTGAACCTAGCCCCTCTGAAATCATTGATAATGACTGTTATTTTCTGCTCCTGCTTGCAGCTCTCTCAAGTGCTTCATCTCAAACCAGAGGTCCACCCACACCAGTTCTCAGGGAGCTACTTCCTGCTAGCACAGAGCCTGTGGCCCAGGACAGGTCTCCATTCTTTCAGGATATCACAGCTTGGGAAGTCAACTGAACTTACATGGAAATTCTCCATTATTTTCCCAAGTTTTCAACTATGGTAACAGAGTGATCTACAGTAAAATAAAAATAAAAAAAAAAAAAATAAAACTCTTACGAAAATGGATATGCTCCACTTAAAAATAACCACATCTCCCAGGAATCATAAGCTTATTATAATCCACAGTCATCCTAGGGTGCCCCCTGCTAGGTAGCCTCCCTGGATCTGTGGGTTGCAGTCTGTCCTTTGCTTTATATCTAGTATCCACTTATGAGTGAGTACATACCATGTTTGTCCTTCTGAGTCTGGGTTACTTCAATCAGGATAATATTAGAAAAACTAGAAAGTTTCATCCATTTGCCTGCAAATGTCATGATGTCATTGTTTTTTTCTGCTGAGTAGTACTCCATTATGTGTATGTACCACATTTTCTTAATCTATTCTTCAGTTGACGGCAGTGACTAGCAATTCTTAATCTACATCCCAATCTGCAGCAAAGAGATTGGCTTTCTATGTGCAGATACAAGGCTATAATTGAGTAGTAGTTCAAGCAAAAGGTGACAGTCACAGTGTCCCTGAGTGGTCAGCCAATACAGAGCTCAAAGTGAAGGCAACTCTGCATTATCTTCATTAGCATACTCAGATCATCTTCATCCCATGTGCATAGTTTTATTGTGGATTTATGTATTTACTTAGTACCATGCCAGATCATTGTATGAGACTATTTATCCCTAGCTGACCAAAGTTGTTCATTTTATTTATAACAGAAAAATCACACAGATCATTCCAGAAAATATGTTATGATCCCTAAAACACACACAGAAACTTCTGTAAGTCCACATATACAAATGATAAAACAGTGAAACTGTCTACGTAGAAAACCTCATCTTGCTCCCTGTTTTGTGATAGTTGATAAACCTGGTAAGCCCACAAGAAATTACTCCAGTTGACAGTTACCTACATGGCTATTTACACACTTACACCTTTAAGCCAGAATTCTATGGATATTATCCCACTTAATTTCTCAGCAACATTATGAGGTCACACACATACATGCCCAATGCTTATAAAGTTGTCTTTTCCATGACATTTTCCCATCTCTACCACAGTCATTGGGGCAAAGCAGTTAACAAAAGGGAAGAGGAATAATGAATCTTTGAAAGCTTTTAACTCATATTTGATACATACTAAAAATATACTAGGTAGACTTGAGACTTTGAGGCCTGTAGTTGAAGTTTTTCTGTGTCCACCCGGCTCCTGCATCCTTGTGTTTCAGCAGCTGCTCAGACCCAAATAAACACACACAGGCTAAGATTATTTAAAACTGCTTGGGCACTAGCTCAGGCCTACCATTAACTAGCTCTTACACTTAAACTCAGCCCATTTCTGTTAATCTAGATGTTGCCACGTATTATGTGGCTTTACCTGTGTGCCTATTACATGATGCTCCCTGGAGGGTGGGCTGCGTCTCCTGACTCAGCCTTTCTCTTCCCACAATTCTTTTCTCTGTTTGTCCTGCCTATACTTCCTGCCTGGCTACTGGTCAATCAACATTTTATTTATACAGAGCAATATCCACAGCAGGGGCCTCTTTCATGCAAACAGTATTCCATGTAAGCATTTTGTGAGATACTTTGTCTGGCTGCCTTCCGTAGATAGACATGTTCCCCCCTTGTTAGTGGAGAGAAATACAGTGTAAGTACTTCCATCCAATCTCTCACTGGGCGGACCTTTACATAAATACAGAGGGATCCAATTCAGCTTAGCCCTGCTTGTCACAGTATCCAGAATGACTCAGGTAGTTCTGCAGCCCCACAGCAGAACATGCACTATTGAGAACAAGCCTTCAGATTTTGTAGTGATAAGGAGTAGCTCATGGGGCCCTGATGCTCACTCACTCCAGAACACAGCCTTTCTATAGCTGAAGTAGATCTTCTGTGACAGGACAGGTTCAGGCAGCCAGGGCTTTTGAAGCTGACCAGAGATGGGGAAAGATATTCAGCATGCTACTTGCTTGATCATATTTTTCAATGAGTAACCTTCTCAAATGGTCCACATTTGGGGCAAAGACTGTATGTAATGTTAACTGAAAATTAAACAATAGTAATAAATGAAAGTTTAATTCCAGTTTTGTTTATTTACTAATAACGAAGCTCTGGACTACTTTAAATTTTCAGAAGAGTAAAATGAGGCTAAGAAGATTTATCTTGCAGGCTGCTCAATGACTCAAACTAGACTCATTATACTATATGAAAGAACATGCCATTAGCAGTGTATATATGTGTGTCTGAGTACATATATATACACACACATATATATTCAGAGTTCAAATTTTTTAACATTTATTTTATGTATCTGAGTGTTTTGCCTGCATGTACGTAAGTACACCATGAGCATGTTTGGTGCCCATGAAAGCAGAAAAAGACAGTGGATCCCCCGTGCTTGGAGTTATAGATTACTATGAGTTACCATGTGGGTGCTAGGATCCAAACTTGGGTCCTCTTTAAGAGCAACAAGTGTTCTTGACCAATGAGGCATCTCTCCAGCCACCAATTTAGAGTCTTTAACGTAGTAAGCTTGAGTACCCAACATAGATGGGAACGAAAACACTCAGATCATGGAATATTTCTGTTGTCATTACAGAGATAAGGAAATTCAATATTCCACAGCTGAGTGATTTGCCCAAGGTCACCATGAAGCAAGAAGCCAGAGCTCTGGGCCTGGAGCAGGAAAACGGCTTTAAAGCCCAAGTCTTAACCAAGGCACAACATGTTCTCATTTGCAACATTCCTGCTAGAAGAGCCTTTGCTGCTCTTACTGAATGCAGGGTCTACCTGCACTGGACATTGACTCTTAGCTGAGAACAGACACTTTCTAAGTGAGATTAAGATGGTAAGTAGATCTCCACCCACATCTGGGATTTCAACCTCTGCAGTAGTGAGGTAACCACATAGGCTCAGCCTTCCAGATGAAAGGACGAGGAGACTGAGGAGCCTCTCCAGAAGGAAATATGCTGGGCCTTGTTGGGTGGTATGCCGAGATCAGCGGCAGCCTGGCTCAGGGACACTTTGTGACAGACAGGGACTGACAAGCAAGTTATAAAACTCCTAAGACTTAGAAAGGGAGGTAAAATAGTGTTTTAATGGTCCCCCAGGTTGGTTGATGAATAAGGTTTACTATTATTCTGTATATGTGAAAAGGTGCTTTCCATAAAGTTATCATAATAAAAGCTCGTATTTATACTGAAGAAACATAGAAGTAGGAATGCAATACCCAGTTATGGAGTTATGGCTAAAATGACAAATAGTTCATGACAAGAACTTAAGCACACACACACAAAAAAAAACCTAAGCACAAAACTTAGTTAACTATATATATCAAATAAAATAGGTGAAATTTGACTCCATCTTTTGGTCCTTAGGTTTGTAAGGAAAAAAAGAAACATCTATATTTGAATGGAATTTAATATGAATACCAGGGTACTTTTACTAGAACAGGCTCTTTAATATAGATATTTATTCACTTTCACTGAGTAACTCTATTACTACCAACTAGTACCAGAATAATTGAATTTAGAAGATGAATTCATTTTGGTAAGGAAACAATTTAAGAAGGGTAGAGAATATTCTATACATTTGAAACAAATTGGTGTTGCTGTATCAGAATCTGGACTTGAAATTTGGGTGGGAAATGAAAATCTTGCTCAAAAGTATTAAATATTTCACATGTCTGCAAGCCTATATACATTTCTCTGAGCTTCACGTCCATCCTAGAATAAGGAAATGCTCCCTAGATTGTATGTGATTATATAGAGTGGTATTTACAAGAGTCTACAGCATAGTAAAATCAGTCATTTCTTCTTTTGATAGCCAGAATTCTGAAATATTAACATTTCTTTTATGGAAGAAAGTTAGAAGACCCTACAGTGTTTACTAGCCAACTTACTTTAGACTTTAACTTGAGAGCTCAGTGGTCTTTGTGTTCCAAAGGGCACAGAACACATGTTCACCATCTTCTTTGCCTAGTCCAATACATGATATAGCATCAAATAAATGGATGTAAAATTTAATTAATAAATAATTTCTCTTCCTGGAAATTCTATTCTAGGAAAATGTATGTTGATTTTTTTCATCTTTAAAAACTGCAAAATATGATGAATTAAAAATTCAGTAAAATTGACAATTAAAAAAACATCTAATTGCATACTTTTTCATTTATAGAATGGTTGCAAGTGACAAACTACTATGTAACAATTGCTTCCAAAGTTAAAAATATCACCCTCCAGAGAGGCTGATTAAGGTCCAGGAAGTAAACAAAAATCTATAAAGCTCAGGAAGTAAACAACTAATAAATCTCAGGAAGTCTAGGAAACTTATAAGACTCACAAAGTTCTTCCTCAAGGTTATACAAGCAATAAAGACTATTAGGTGGAGGAGACCATCCTAATTGACCTATTCAGCTCCCAGTAAGTTGTGCAGGGAGCTTCAAATTCACAGCTTCCATGAGTTGTCCCCCACGTAGGGGTGAGCTTTTCAGTGAGGCAGCTGCCTTTAAATCATCCATGCTTCTGTAAGGAATCTCAATGAACTTACTGGTTCACCAAGATGGATAAATGCCTTGCTAGAATCCCTTACTTGGTCTTCTACTGGTGCCATTATCAGTGGTGATTGGGTGTTTGTTCACTTCTTCCCAGGCAAAGTTCCATGACACCTACCCAAGGAAGTCAAGTAGAACACGATAGGACATATAGACTTCAAACACAGCATGAGAAAAGGGTGGTCCATGTTGGTAATTAAAGCACTCTGGGAAGCTGAGGCAAGGGATCTCTAGTTTAAAACAAGCAAGGGCTACACAGACAATTCTAAACAAATCTGGATTTAAGAGTAAGAGCCTATCTCCAAAACCAGGACTACCAAAGAAAAAAGTATTGTTCTTGCTGTGAAATTCATTTTTCCCTCAGTACTGAGGATTGAACCCAGGGCCTCTGCATGTCAGGAAAGCACTCTATCATGGAACTGAATTTCACACAAGTGGCCTGCCTGAATAGCTCCAGCCATCTTTATTTATACATCAAAAACAAGCTTGTTTTCCCATACTAACAAACAAGTTTTTCTCATCCTCCAACATTGACCTCTGATAAAAACATGTCAAATATATTTTTCCCAACTTTTACATTAAAATATCTTTAAACCAAAACAACACATCATTTTGTTAGCTTGGCCAAATATTGAGCTAGATACGGGTCGTCTTTAAAAGGTGTTAAACATGGGCACATTATTTTCAAGAACAATCCCGTTCAAATCATACTTACAGAAATATGGGTGATCAGCTTCTGATCCCGTCAGTACTAAATTAGAACAGCTTCCGGGGGCTGAAGTGACAGCTGGCTTCCCTAGACAAGAAACCTTAGAAGCATCAGGTCCTAATGAATTGTAGGGGAAGATATTTGAGAAAAAGTAAGGTTTCCAGGAATACTCATTCACATCTGTCCCATGCATGATTGACAAAATGACACTAAAATTACCAAGAACATCATCAATATTATGAGAGAGAAGAGAGAATGCAGACTGCATAGTCCCAGAAGTAGTCTGTGCTGTATTCAAGTCCACTGGTCCTTGCCAAGTGAGCCTGTCCCCATGGGCTTTTACCTCATCTGGAGACCCATTGGACAAGCACTCATATACTGGTCCAAAACTAGGCTGCACAGCTCCCAACAATAGTTTTTTAGGGAAATGGGGCACAAATAGCTGTTTCTATATAAACTATATTTTAAAGTTAGGGCTTTTCTAAATGTTTTGTAAACTTTTTAGAATTTTGGTTTTTGGCCTTGCTTTGGTCCAGTGTTTCTTCACTATGCTTCCTTTCCTCCTTTTGGAATGGAAATGTATTTTCTGTGCCATTATATATTAGAAGTGTATGATCTAATTGTTATTTTGATTTTACAGGGGGTTACATTAGAGGAGTAACTTGAGTCTCACAAGAGACTTTGAATTTTGGACTTTTAAACAATGTGGAGACTGTGATAGACTATAGGCACTTTTGAAGTTGAACTAAATGCATTTTTTTTTTCATATTAAATGCTGTATGCCTATGGGAGTCAGGGAATGGAATGTGGTGGTTTAAATAAAAATGGCCTCCATAGACTCATATATTTGAATGCTTAGTCTCTAGGGAGTGGCATTATTTGAAAGGATTAGGAGATATGGCCTTGTTGGAAAAAGTAAGTCACTGGGGTGGGCGTTGGGGTGTAGTGGTATTTGCTCTGCCCATGAGCTTGGACTATAAGGCCAAAGGGAGGAGATAGGGGTCACATGGTCCCTTCCTTTTGTTTTTTATCAATGGCACGATCGGACTCTGGATGACCTAGGAATTGAACCCAGTTCCTCTGGAATATCAGTCAGTGCTCTTAACCACTGAGCTACCTCTCTCCTCTCCTTTAAGAGGTCACATACAATGGCAAGAAGCACTGCCTCCTTCAGGCCCTATAGCCCAAGGTCATGGGCAGAGCAAATACCACTACATTGGGGTTTCAAAAGCTCAGGCCAAGTCCAGAGTCTTTCTTTCTGCCTAGGGATCAAGTTGAGGCTCTCAGCTACATTTCCAGCACCTGCATGCATGCTGACATGCTACCTGCCGTGATGATAATGGATTAAATCTCTGAAACTATAAGCAATTAAACGCTTTTTTGTATAAGAGTTGTAGTCATGGCATCACTTCACAGTAATAGAACAATGTCTCAGACAAAAAAAAGGCAAGTGTTGATTTTTTTTAATGTTTTATGTTCAACTATAAATTGGATTCACAAACTTGTTGAACCTGTGACCAGCTGCCTAGTAGAAGCAGAAACTGGCCTAGTTGCCTGGAAGAGGTTTAGACCAACTGAGGCACCTGGGAAGGACACTCTCCAACTTGTTGAGCTGCCTGTAGGCTGTGCAGTGTGCTTTAGGTTCCTAGCTTTGTGAGCTATCACCAGTGCTGGGGTGTGCTTTGGTGATGTAGCTGTCTTTGAGCCATTTCTGCTCCCGCAAATAATCCCAATAAAGCTCCTTGGTTCACCATTACCTTAGTTAGGGTTTCTATTGCTGATACGAAACACCATGACCAAAATGCAAGCTGCCGAAGAAAAGGTTTATTTGGCTTACACTTCAGCATTGCTGTTCATCTCTGAAGGAAGTCAGGGCAGGAACTCAAACAGGTCAGGATCCTAGAGGCAGGAGCTGATGCAGAGGCCATGGAGGGAAACTGCTTACTGGCATGCCGCTCCTGGCTTGCTCAGCCCACCTTCTTACAGAACCCAGGACCAACAACCCAGGGATGGTATCACCCATCAAGGGCTGGGCCCTCCCCCATTGATCACTAAATGAGAAAATGCTTTACAGCTGGATCTCGTGGATTCAGCATTTCCTTAACTGAGACTCCTTTTTATGACTCTAGGTTGTTTCCAGTTGACACACAAAACCAGCCAGTACAACAGATCCCTTGTCAACTTGATACACAAACACATCACTATTAACCACATCCTTTCCTTTCTTACTCATCCTCAAGACCTCACACTGAAATCAAGTAATTCTAAAAGTCCCACAGTCTTTACCAATTCAAACACATTAAAATTTCAGTGTTTTGCCAGGCTGTGGTGGCACACGCCTTTAATCCCAGCACTCGGGAGGCAGAACCAGGAGGATCTCTGTGAGTTCGAGGCCAGTCTCTTTTAAAATAGCCAATCTTTTTTTAAAAAGTTCAAGTCTTTCAGCTGTGGGCTCCTTTAAAAATCAAAATCAATTATCTTCAAGAGGGAAGAACCAGGGCATCCTCACAATCTTAACCAAGCAAAACTAAATTCACTATCCAATTACCTGGGATTTACTCATGATCTTCTGGACTCCTCCAGAGGGCTTGGGTCACTTCTCCGGCTCTGCCCTCTGCAGCACATGCAGTTTGTCTTCTAGGCTTCAGCTGGCTCCACTCCATTGCTGCTGCTGTTTTGGGGGGGTCATTCCATGGCACTGGCATCTCCAAAATGCAGGGGTCCCTTGCTGTCACTGGGTTGCACCTTCACCAATAGCCTCTCATAGGCTCTTTTCATGGTGTGAAGCTTGAACATCTTTGCATGACCCCTTCAGTCCTGGGCCTTCAACTGCCATTGAGGTTGTACCTTTACCAATGGCCTCGCCTGGCCTCTCACAGTGCCAAGCCTCAGCTGCTCTCCATGACTCCTTTATGCTTTAAAACCCAGTACCACCTGGGTGACGCTTATACATTATTACCATGTCTGGCTGCCCGAGTGAGGTACAACCTTGGCCACCTCGGGAACACAGCTTCTCTCTGCTCTCAGGAAATACTTCCCAGATTTCACCAGTGATGCTGGTCTCTTCTTAATCATAGCTAATTTCTTAGCTCCAGCTCACCAGCATCAATTGTCCCAGTAACAAAGTTTTCACTGCAGGAGTTCTGGTATCTTGTTAATCACAGCTGATTCTTCAGCCTCAGTTAAGCAGAACCACGGACTCTTAATTCAAAAAAACAACAACAAATGGCCCTTTTTGAGTCTTTAAATGTCCCTCTCAAAGTTTTCAAGCCAGGCCTCCATCTTTTGCACTGTTCTTAACATTCTTGTCTTCCAAGTTCCCACAGAACATCCCCCTGAGGTCTCAACACTCTATGGCTTTTCTAGCCCAAAGTGCCAAAGTCATTCTGAAATCCTCCCCAAAACATGGTTAGGTCTGTCACAGCAATATCCCACTACACTGGTACCCATTTGCCGTAGTTAGGGTTTCTATTGCTGTGATGAAACACTATGACCAAAAGGCAGGTTAGGGAGGGAAGGGTTTATTTGGCTGACACTTCAGCATTGCTGTTTATCACTGAAGGAAGTCAGGACAGGAACTCAAACATGGTAGGATCCTGGAGGCAAGAGCTGATGCAGAGGCTATGGAGGAAAGCTGCTTGTTGGCTTGCTTCTCTTAGCTTGCTCAGCCCACCTTCTTATAGAATCCAGGACCAACAGCTCAGGGATGGCACCACCCACCAAGGGCAGGGCCCTCCCCCTTTGACCACTAAATAAGAAAGTGCCTTACAGCTAGATCTCATGGAGGTATTTCCTCAACTGAGGCTCCTTCCTCTGATGACTCTAGCTTGAGTCAAGTTGACATACAAAACTAGCCAATACAACCAAGCTGGACTTTGGTGTTATCTGCACTTTGTTCTGTGTGTGTTCCATAACTGGGGTGAGTGGATGCGTATTGCATCTCCCCAGGAAAAGTTTTGTCTCACAACAAATGTCTTAAGTGAAATTGTTAAGGTTTCTTTCTTTTTCCCATTCCACAAATCTTCACGGACTGCCTTCTGTGGTCTGAGCTATACTTCCAGAAGACAACGCTGGGCACAAGGCCTCTCAAACTCTTTTACGCGACAGTTAATCATCAGCATCAACTTTCCTGAACTTAGGTCATTTCGATTAGTAAAGCACTCTTGTGGACCTGTGGACAAGGACAGTTCTAGAAAGGAACCACCCTGAATGTGAGCAGCACCTTCTCTCTTGGCCTAAGAGCACAGATGAAATAAAAGTTTAAGAGAGGAGAAAGCCAGCTACGTGCTGGCACATGCCTTTTCTCCTTTTCTTGGCCACCGTGGCAGGAAATGTTTCTCATCACACCTTCGCTGACATGATGAATGGATACCTCTAAATCCCTAATAATGTGAGCTGAAAAAACTTTCCCCCCTGTTTTCCTCAGGTATTTCGGTCACAGCAATGAAAAGCTAACTGAAATGGGTATGCCAGCCTTGGTCTACCTACCGATCTCCTGGGGCTAAGAAAGAGTGGGCTCTTTCTATCTGGGCAGTCTGCAAAGCCTTTCTGAAGTGTCAATCAATACCTGAGTGCATGCATTAAAAATGATTGTACAGAATAGGAGGTTAAATTTCCAATCAGGGAAATTGCACAACATTTGGACAGACTTGAACAGCTTTTCAGAGGGATTGGGAAGGGGCCATTTTCCAGCGTTATGTGAAAAGGTTTCTAGCAATTAGGATTGTTATTTCGCTGGTAAGTCACACAATTACAAGATTACATCATGGATAGTAATAAATAAGAACACGAAGTATAGTCTTGTTTCCGAAAGCTGCTGAACACATCCCAGCATAGATGAGCGCTTTGGGGGATTCTGTCAGTCCTGGGCCTCTCCAAGAAGCTGTGCTCAGAGTAATATAGCGTTAACATTTTAGGATCCTTCAGGTTTGTATCACCTCCATCTTAACACATCTCTGCATGATGTTCCCTACAAGGGAAGACTGTGGAGGCTCAGCATGCCCCTCGATGTGATCCCACAAGGAAACATTTCACTTGTGCAAGGAAGCCTTGTGCATGGATAGGCTCAGTTTCGGTGCATGGAAAGTATGACCTTACCCTACACCCAACAACAAAGGATGACAGGAAAACTGGTGTCGTGAAAATTGCTCTCAGCAGTGACGAAATGTTGTGAAAAATTAAGTGATTGTTATTATTATTATGTTGAAACTAATTAAGTGATTGATCATGTGATTCAAAGTTATAAACTTTTAAGGAGTTTCAATGTTGCTCACTATTTACAGCTGTCTGTGCAACAGCTATAAATCGATTCATTTCGAGTCAGGCGTCAGAAAGGATTCACGAACCTGTCGAACCTGTGTTATTGTTTAAAGCCTAAAATCCAGATCCAGTTCAATCAAGTGCTTTAGTATTAGTCAAAATATTTAAAAGCAACTTTTAATGATATGGTTCTAATACAGTAATTCTCAGAAGTCGCCATGATCCCTGCCTCTATTTTATATTCAGGAATGTACTGAGACTATATTTTCTGTACAGAGAGGGAGACTAAAGATTGCCCATAACAGACAAAATGCTAAAATCTGGGGAGTACTTTGTAGTACTTTGAATTTCAGAATTCATTGGTGGTGGTTGCAATGAATGAGCAATTGAAGAACCTTTAATTAAGCACAGGCTATAAGCACCAATTTAATGTGTACCATTAATTTGAATCCTTTCTGTTTTCCTACAGCATGCTCTTGTCGCTTTAAGTATCCAGTTATTTTTTAAAATTTAACATTATTTTCTGACGTAAGCGTTTGGACTCATCAATATGACTTACTTTAAATAACTGGCAGGCTTCTAAGAATGAAGAGAGGATATGCAAATGTACCTGTTTGTCAGGTGGGAAGACTCCTCTGAGGAGCCGGCTTGCAGGAACCGACACTACAAACAAGCAAGCATTGTCTGAGATTCCTTTATTCCCGTGAAACTTCCAAGAGGCCACTAAATCTACGTTCAGTTCTTTCTTAGCTAACAGACTGTCATCATGAGAACGTCCAGTCCTCAAATCACAGCTGTTGGGTGTTTACATCAAGAGAAGCATGCCTGGGAAGACAGGACAAGCTTAAACCTGCCACCGATTAGAAAGATCATAATGTCAGAGGTGCCATTTACAGGCTAACAACCGCAGGGGTCAGTAAGGTTAAAAAAAAGAAAGAAAAAAAATCCTGCACTTGGAAGGCCAGCCTGCAGGTAGTCAATCTGCAGGACTCAGTCCGACAGCTCTCTGCAGTTCTGCCACAGCCCGGGTCCTCCCTCTGGTTTTGCGGGCCAGGTACCCTCCTTGTGCCTTGTGCCTTGACCCCCACTGTCCCTCAGGGGTTCGTGGGGCTTCCCAAAGCGACGCGCTGGCGGTGGGAACTAGAACGCACCGTTGAGGACTTTACTCTCCTCCAGTCTAGTCCGCGGTACCCTAAAGCCGCGTTCCACGGGACGCGAGGGGGAGTGCGGGGGGAGGGAAGGGGGAGGAAATTTCTCCTCGCTCTGCGTCCCCGCCCGCCTGCCCTGCCCGTCCCCTCTCCGGCTGGCTGCCCTGCTCGCTCTGATGCCGACCTAGTCACCCTCACTTCTGCTGGACGAGGCAGCCGAGAGCTCAGGGCTCCGGGCAGGGCCATGGGGCAGGGTGAGTGGGAGCACGGGTGCGGCAGCTGGGGGTTTGCGCGCGCGGGGGTGGGGGACTGCCACCTTCCACCGCGTGCTCGCTCTGGGCGTCCCAGCCAGCCGTCCCGGGAGGAGCGGTGCTCCGGGCCGGCTGTGCGCGGACTGGACGGGCCCGGTCCCCTAGAGCGGGGAGCGGCTTGGGAAAGCGGGGGCGCTGTGGTTCGCAGCTCCTCGGGGAAACTTTGCACGGGGTTCAGTTCGTGCGCAGCGGGCCGCCGGAGCCCAAGGACTACGGGCGTGGCGACCGTCCCGCGCCCAACCCGCTCCTCCTCCTTTGCAGTCGGGGCCGCCGCGCCGCGCGCCGCCCCTTTGCCGCCAACTGGCTGCGGGCTGCAGCCGGGGCGGGGACCTGGGGCCGGCGTCGCGGCGCCCCCGGGCGGGGACCGGCCCGCAGGTGGAAGCGCCCCGGGGAGGCGGGTCCGCCCCGGCTGCCGTGGGTCGAGGCGGGCTCTCGGCCGGCTCGCTCCCGCCCTGACCCGCCGGCCTCTCCCACCCCAGCAGTGACGCGCCGCCTCCGAGCCCGAGCCCGCGCAGCGAGCAGCAGCGCGATGGACCGCAGCGCTCCGGATCCCGGACCCCGCAGCGCGCCCCGCACCCCCGCCCCGCAGCCCGCGGGCTCCGCAGGGTAAGCAGGGTGGCCACCCCCGCCGGCCGCCGTGACCTCGTGCGCTTAGCCAGCCCGCAGCGCTCTCCCCGAGGGCCGCTTGGCTCCCGGGCCGAGCCAAACGCGGCGGGAGACTGCGTCCTCCCGGGTGTCCTCGGGGTTGGGGGTGGGGGGTAGGTGGGTTCGGTGGTTTGGGCAGGCTTTCCGACCGGGGTTGCAAAAGGCCAGGCGAATGCCAGGCGTTGGGTGAGGAGTCCCGGAGCAAAAGTGGTAACAAAGGGTTCCTTGTTGAGGCTCCGGAGCGGGGGACGACACCTGTAAGTGCGCTCCGGTTAAGGAAGAAAAAGTTTCACTGGCCAAGTGCTCAGGCCCAAGCGGAGCAGTCCTGACTGTCAAGGTGACTGCAAGGAAGGGGCTTTCTGAAAGCCCACGGAGGGCGCCGCAAGGTGTGCCAGCTGTCAGCCCGGCTTGACAGTTCCGGGAGCAGGCGGGGTGCTTGCCTCTGACTGGGGGTGTGTGTGTGCCTCTGGCCAATTGGTGATGCCAAAACCAAGCGCAAAGTCGCATTGGCAAACAGCTCTATACTTCTTTATCGTCACGTGTCTGAGGAGCGATTGGAGGGAAAGGGGATGTCACATGGTGGGTTAATATTAAATGAAGCATGCCTTCCTGCCAAATAGTCTAGAAATCACTCTGTTAAACGTTTGGGTAAACAGTAGTGAGAACAGGTAGTCCTGCAAGGGCTGAGGAGAACTTGAGAGTAACCTTTGTCGTGGTAAATGGTCAAGCTACACAACCCTGTCCTAGTTAAAGACCTCCTGCCGTGTACCTTCTCATAAGGCACCCCCAATCTCATTTTCCTTTGTTAATCAGAACGTAGAAATGTCCTAAAACAGAGTATGAACATTCCAGAAATAGGAAGAGTAAGGAACAGTCGACTTTGTAGGCAATGAATGAGAGTCGTTCTTTTTTTTTTTTTCTTCTTCCTTCTTTCTGGTTTAAGAGTGAAGAAGTCATTTTTCCCTGGAACATGACAGGCGTTTCCTTAGGAGCAAGTCACAGCATGTTTATTCATCAGAGGCCATGCGAGCATTGGCAGTTGTCTAGAGGAAACATGGAAGAATCTCAAGGCAACATGACTAATCTAACAGATATTTAGTGTAATGCTTACGTAGAGGAAACATGCAGTGTATGAATTCGTTCTTTTTTTTTTGTATGAATTCATTCTTTTTTTTTCTCTCGAAATTTTGATCCTCTCCTTGCAAATATCCCTTCTGCTGTAGCTGTCCACTTTTTTTTTTTTGCCTTGGTTTTCCACTGTCTAGATACTACTGTGTATCCTTCTGTATATTCCTTCACTGTCTTAGTAGGATGAGCATAAAACAAAGCCTGGAAATAGAGCTGCAGATTTGTGTAAGTTAATGATGGACCAACTCTCACAAGACTGAGACTCTCACAAAACAACAGAGAATTGCATTGGTGCCTTTGGCAATAGTTTATTTCTCTCAAAATACCCATTTACACATAATACACTTACAGATGCTTGGGAATCATGATGTTCTTTTAAATAAAATGGGTGAGTTTAGCTCGCTCTGGGATGAACAACTACAAAGAGCTTGCTAGTGACAAGCCTAGGCTACTCCAGGGTGTACATGCGAGGACTGGAAGGCTAAACTAACGACTTCTTGAAGAGTCTAATTTCTCAGTGAAACATTTTGCTGCTTCTAAAATTTATTTTTCTTTTATTGAGTCGGAGACTCCTTTAGCCCAGGCTGGTATGGAGCTTCGTGTATAGTTGAAGGTGACCTCCTGCTTCTGCCTCCCGAGATAACAGATGTGCACTAGCACACCTCACAGAAGAAAATATTTTAAATGACCTTTGCCTTTCCCTTCCAAACTTAAGGGAAGACACCCGGAAAAGTACACCACCACATGCGTTGCAATAAGTAACTGACTGTATCCTTTTAAAAAAAAAAATGAGCCCCTACTTTCTCCCACTTGTCTTTTGGCATGTAATTCCCAGTGCTTTGTTGGTTACACAGGATTAACTTTTGCTTTTTCTAATATATATATTAATATATATATACACATACATATACGTACATACACACACACACTTTTAAAAAGGTTTAAATTGTGGAAAAATAAGAGTACTTATGAGGTGGCAGGGTGCAATTTTAATATGATATAATAGTTGCTTTTGAAGGTAGGTTCCTTACTATAGAACTAATTATATCATGACTCAATAGCCTAATAGCTGGTGAGGCCTGCTTTAGTTCTTATCCGTGGGTATTGTTGCTCAGAAGAGGCCCTCTGTTGTCTGTAATTTTCCAAGGTGTATGCTGTTGTAACAGGTTATTTGAAAGGCAAATCAACACAGCTTCAAGTTTTACAAAGGAGACCGGAGGAAACCCTCTGCTCAAGTTCCTGAGCCAATTAGTAAAACCCGAGGTTGGAGGTGACTGTTGATTGTGTTCACAGATTTGAATAGTCTCCTGACCATGGTCAGATGTTTAAAAAAAAAAAACAAAAATCCCCCCGACATTTTAACATCATTGGTGTTGAAACATTAACCAAGACCTATAGTTGAGATCCGGTTTTTCTCACAGAGGTTCCTAGGTTGGAAACTTGGCCCCCTATATAACGGAATTGGAGGTGGTGCCTTTAAGAGATGATGAGGTCATTAGGGAAGATTAATGGGAGTGGGTTGGCTAGGGGTAGGGAATGCTGTTGTGAGGTGAGCCTGGCTGTCTCTGTTTGCCTTTTGCTCCATTTCTTATGGTCTCCTGTTAGCAAGCCCTCACCTGCTGAACAGCTAGGGCTGCTTGAGCTCTGGCCCTAGCCTCTGCGGCTGGAGCTCAACACCTCTTTCCTTCAGGAAGTACCTAGTCAAGGTATTATTTTATTGTCACATAAGATGAGCTTACAGTACAGTATTTACAGTAAAATTGGTTGATGTCCCTCTTCCAATTTGCATTTTTTTTATTATTATGTATCAGCACACTCAGGGAATAACATTATCTTAGGAAAACAAACTAATTTGTGGCCTCTTGGCTACTACTTTTTCTTTGAAACATCCCAAGTAACTGTGATATTGCGTATCTGGATAAAACTGTGGTAGTTTAAGTTTTTTTCTTCTTCAGTGTTTTCATATATTTAGCTCACATTTTAGCATAGCCTGGTGAAACACCCGGGAGAGGTGGAACTGTCTGCATAGGTATTGTGGCTTCCTGCCATCTGCTGAAAAACTCTGGCCCTCAGGGGGGTCTTTCTGGCTCACCTCCTCAGTCCCTCATCATCTTAGTTCTCCTCAATATTGTGCTAAGTATCCACTCCCCTGGTCGTTTGTTGCATGTCTTGTAGGCTTGGCTTTTTGACTTTGAAGACTGCTGCTGAGTTTAGACTTCAAAGCCACTGAATTTCAACAGCTTTGATTTTACTTTGAGATTAAATGTTTATTTGTTTTTCCCATCGGTTTGTTTGTTTTGCCAAGAGCCCTACAAAAGTGGAGGCCGACATTGAACTCTGGATCTTCCTGCCTCAACCTCTTGGAAATGCTGCCTAGATTAAAGTTTGTGTGTTACGTACGTGTTTTACACACACGCACACTACCCACGATTTTAAAGTAAAATTGCAAAAAGCAGTTGATTTGAATTCGGTTCTGGCACTAGTTTCAACAGAGCAGCCTAATAAAGAATATATCAGTAATTGAGCCTTGTAGTTAATTGATGCTCTAAGCTGTAAACGACTAACTGGATATGCTTTAACCAGCTGCCTGCCGATTGACTCACTTGTGGCCAATGAAGTTGTTTTCTGCAAGTGGTATGCGGTCATCTTGGTAGTGAGCACTTTCCGAACCTCCTCTGATTGGAGGAGCTGTCTGGATCTTAAATCTCTGCTCAAATTATAGTCTTTGGAATTCATCTAAATAATTTTCCTTCTGAACAGTCCTAGATATCATATAATATGTACCCACGTGTATCTGTTCGTTATCCGAGCTCTCATCTATCTGTCCTAATGTATAGGTTTTTACACAGATGAAAGTGAGCTGGTTTAATTTGTATTGTAACATGAAAATTATAATCACTTGTTAGTTTCCTTGGTTGGCAGTGCTGGGTTGGTTGGTGTGTCTTGGAAGAGAAGGGCACTCTGGAGACACTGGAGAGTGGAAAGGTGTTAGAGGTGAGGTAGTAACCACACATTTTCCTTTCTACTGTGGATATCTGGTGTTAGAGTTTCTTGTGGTCAGTAATGGGTCCAAAATATCACATAGAACGTTCCAGAAAGAAACGGTTTGTAAATGTTGAGTCACATTTCTTTCTGAGTAGCATGATGACATACTGTGCCGCCTGGATTTGTTCTATCTTATCAAACCCAAGAGATGACTTTGTTTACCCATGCTCTGTCCGCTGTTTACCACTGATCACTTGGTAGCCATCTTGCCTATCACATCAGCCAACTCAAGTGCAGGAGTGTTTTAGGGTCAAGCTGGGTGTCTCATGCTTGTTATCCCAGGTCTAGGGAAATTGAGGCAGGATGATTGCCATGAGTTCCAGCCATCCATCCTGGGCTACAGAGTGAGACCTGGTCTCTAATAGTAATAGTAGTAGTTGTAGTAGTTGTAATAGTAATTATAATACAAAGCCAGAAAGAAATCTTCATTTTATTTAATAATGGCCCCAACATTCCAGGATTTGAGATTCTGAAAATTCAGATATGCCACAAAGAAATTAAGTGCTTTCTTGAATTGAAAGTACAAGATGATTTAAAAGAGACATATTCACCTCATGTAACCTTTGGTATAGTAATGTTCCATTTTCTAGTTATTATTACTAGCATCTCACTGTTCCTAGTTTGTAGATTAAACTATTCAAGGTAGGGGTGTGTATAGGGAAACATATAGTATGGGTGGGGTTTAGAACCAGTTAACAGTTTTGGGCATCCATGGGAGCCTTGAAACACAATCCCCACAAAGAAGAGCTTGCTTATTCTCTTAGAGTAAAGTTACCCAAGCTTTGTGTCTTAGTACTCAGTACTCTGGCATTAATCACTGAAAAAAAGCAACGTGATTGCTGACCTCAGCTTGAGACTTTATCTTTGGAATCATGTGCTTATGCTGGCATTCTTTGCTTGCCCAGATAAGGTTTTTTTTTTTTTTTTTTTTCAAAATGTAAATGTCAAAGTCTTAGTTGACCTTGCTTTGAAGGCTCTTACTGTTTTGGTTCTGAAACAAATCTGGAATAGGCAGGGGGTTAACAAACTCACTTTTTACTTTTCACAGCTTGGGAGCAGTGGATGGAGTTAAGTGGAAGGCTAGGGAAAATTAAGAAAGAAGTTACTGATAGCTTTCTTCTGCCTCTGTTTGGGTGCGTTACTGGTTCTAAAGTTTGACTATTGAATACTTAGCATAAGTTTCAACGTAAGAATCACCTAGGTAACTTTCAAACCATTGCCCAGGCTTCCTCATACACCTAGCTGTTCTGGTTTGATTGGCTTGGTCTAGGCCAAGGGCATGGTTAGGTTTACAGTGCAGCTCGGTTTGAGAGTGATAGTTTAACATCAGCAGCTGATGGGATAGAGGCACTGCTGGTTTTAAAGAACTAAACTTGATCTCCAGTTCTAAAGATTCTATTCACATTCTGCATAGTATCTTTTATTTTTAAAATAGTTGTCTTTTTTTTTTTTTTTTTTTGAGACAAGGTTTCTCTGTGTAGCTATGGCTGTCCTGGATCTCCATCTATAGACCGAGCTGGTCTTGAACTCACTGCTTCCCTAGTGCTGGGATTGAAGGCGTGCACCACTACTGCCTGCCTTTTCTTTTTGAGAAAGTATATTAACTTCATCTTATGCTTGCTGAATTAACATATCCATGATTATAGAACTCCAGGGGTGCAGGAGTATTGGAAGCAAGATCTGCTTCCAAACCTGTCTTTCAACAGTAGGCTTAGCATAACACATTGAGTTTACAACCGTGTCATGTATTACATTTGGTGTGATGGTTTATCCTTAATGGCCCAAATGATTTTCATTTCAAAATGAAATGAAAAGTTCATTATCATAGTCCTTTTCAAAACAATGTCTATATTTTATATATTTAAAAACTCCTGCACATTCCAGTGATTATAAAATATGTAACATTTCAAAGGAGATTAAATACTTGGGCTATGTGTTGAAACCCATAGTAAATTATTGGGGGTAAACTATGTTTTCAAACTCACAATGAAACTTCTATGCATAGTAAGTGGCAATTCTTTGTTGTAAAGGTGTTTAATTTTGTAATGAAGTGGCTGTGAAGTTTATTTACAGCAAAATTTCAAAAGTAAGAGAGCTTACCAAATGAGAAATATGAAATTGTTTAGTAAAACAATGCTCAGTTTTTCCTACAAAATCTTAATTTCCTCTGAGTGAGGTAACAGGAAACAGAATAACAATTCTGTAGGATGTATTTACATAAGAGTGCCAACCAACCATCCATATACCCCACCCACCTCCGTACACCCCCAGACAGGGTTTCCCTGTGCAGATTGGCTGTCCCAGAACTCACTCTGTGGACCAGGTTGGCCTCTAACTCAGAGATCCACCTGTCTCTGCCTTCCTAGTGCTGGGATCAAAGGCATGCACCACCACTGTCTTATTAAGAGTTCTCATTTTTTTCAAATGCTCATTAGTTCTTATTTTTATATGAAACGATTTGTGCTGGGGACATTGGGAAATTGGTTCCTGACCGTAAGTGCTTTGCTGAAGAAATTATCTGTACCCTGTAGGAAAAAAAAAAAAAGAAACATCATATTAGATACAATCGGTACCTTGGTGCCAGCTCAACATTCTGTTTATTCTTAGAACTTAAGATACCATACCTACCTCCTGGGCTTGCAGATTGTGGCCTGACAAATTGTGACCTAAAGACAGGCCTCCACCTGTGCTTTTCTCCCTTTTTTTCCTTTTTAAAATTATAGTAACTAATAACCACAACATCAAATTTACTGTCTTAGACATTTGGAAGTGTACATTCAGTTGCAAAAAGCATATTCACTTTGCTGTGTAGCCGTCCCCCCCCCACACACACACGTCTTCACACCCATTGTTCTGTTAAAACTGAAACTTTATTTTTATTAAAACAGTAGTCGTCTGCTTCCCTCTGTAGAGGCACCTAGCCACCATCTTGATTTTGACCTTACTGAGCATCTCTCATAAATGGGATCTGTTGGTCATCTGTGAGCTGCTTAGTTCCCGTGGCTTCAGTGTTTACATGTTGCACCATGTACAGATACTTCATCCCTGTGTGTTGGTGAATACTATGTTTGTATGTAAAGATCCAGTCATCCGTCTGTGGATGCTTGGTTTCCTCCATATTTTAGTTATTGTGAGTAGTGATGTTATAAATATGCGGGTCCCAATAGCACTTAGAGACCCTGCTTTCAGCCTTTAGATGTGTAGTGAGAAGTGGAATTGGTGTCTCATGCAGCCTACCTGCCAGCCCTCCTTCCCTCCCTCCTTCAAGGTAGGGCCTCGCTATGTAGTCCAGATCTGTCTTGAATTCAAAATTTGCTTCAGCTTCCCGATACTGGGAACATAGATGTGTTGCTGCCATGGCCGTAGTTTTTGAACACATTTTCATTGTTTGGAGTAGGGTCTTGCTCTGTAGCTCCGGCTTCTTGATACTTACTATGCAGCCAAAGCTGTCACCTGCCTCTGGAATCCTGGGTTTCTAAGCATGTGTTGCCCTGCCTAGCTCTTTTTTTTTTTTTTTTTTTTGAGAAATTTTCATAGTGTTTTCTACAATAGTTATATCATTTTACATTCCCCGTAACAGTAGATAGGGCGTCTAATTTCTTCACTGCCTCAACAACTACAATTTTCTGCTCATGCCTCATACCAGTAGTAACCCTCCTAGTGGTATGACAGGGGTCTCATTCTGGATTTGAAGTATATTTCCCTGATGGTTAGTGATGTCAGGTAGCTTTCGGTTCTGTACCTTCTTTCAGCCACTTCTCTATCTTCTTGGGAGAATTATCTGTTCAAGCACTTTGCGTGTTTTTGAAAAAATTTTTTCCTGGTTTTATTTTTTGATCTTAGGTATTCTTTGGATATTAATTTCTCGTTCTCTACCAGTGTTTTTGAGGAGCTGAATTAGCTGGGACCCATGAGTTTGCATACTGTATTCACACTGCACTTGGATAGACCAGATTATAATCTTGTAGCCTGCAAAGCTAAAAACATTTACATATTCAGACACTCCTTGGAAAAGTTGGTTGACCCCCCCCCCAGCTTAACTTATGAAGTGAAAACATGAAAGTATTGATTTTTTTAATTAAGAAAGTATTTACTTTTAAATATTGAACACAAATGTCTGTTGACTCTAAATGATTTATACATTCATAAAATAAAATCTATATCAGAGGTTTTTCAGAATAATAAATTGGTTTTTCTTTTTTCAAATGAAAACTAGGCTTGGCCCTTGGCAAATGTATTTGAATTTTAACATTTAGAGGATATTGGATTAATATCCACTATCTTATATTGGCTGGACTTTTAGACTCCTGTACTACAGAAACCTTCACAAACAATTGAAGATGTGGTATGGTTTTCAGAAATAAATGACTAGGAAGAAATGGACCGAAAGTGGATGGAATTCCTATCTAGTTTTTAAATTTATTCTACATTTATGTGTGTGTTTGTGTCTGTGCACATGTGTGCATGGAGTCGGAGGTTCTCCCTGCCACTGTGTATGTTCCAGGGATCGAACTCACAGTGTTGGCCTTGGTGGCAACCACCTTCTCAGCTGGGCCATCTCACCAGCCCCCTGTGTAGCTTTTTTGACTCTCTGCTTATGTTAGGAGTCAAGTCAAACTGTCTTTATAATTTCCAGCAATTTTTTTTTTATGGTTGTTAAAGATATTTCTTAGCCTTGGGCCTTTTAGTGTTCCAACTTTAGTATGATAGCTATGAGATTTTTTTTTTTTTCATGACACTGCTTTGCTAAATTTTTTCCCCATCTGTTATAATAAAAACAAACTAAAAGTATGGGAGAATGAAGTTTCCCAGGACTATTTATAAAGGGCCAAGGGGCTCCAAGCTCCCTATCTGAGGAATGCCTGCTTTGGAAAAGGCTCTTCAAGGACTGGCTGGTACTTAGGAAATGTAAGGAGTGAACCGGGGTTGCTGGTTTTTCACAGACTGAATTCACAGTGCTGCCCATCAATTTAAAAGTTTAGGGATAGATTTCAAACATCTGGAAACTTGGAAGTGAATTTTGAAGTGTTTTCAAGAGTGCATTAAGGGGGTGGTGGTCTCAGTTTTTGAGACAGTAAGGAATGTAAAGGCAGTTAGATCGACTTGTAGCATTGAGTGGATTTTAGGTAGCTAATACCACTTTACAAGAACCAAAGTCATCATGGCTTCCAAGCAATAATTTGTGTCTAACTCTTTGGTGTCATGTAGGAAGTGATATTTTGATTACTTCGGTGTCTTTATATGTTAATATGTTTCCTCAGGGAATAAGCTCATAGGTGTGTTATAGGAATTTGAATGGTACTGCACTACAATTTTGGATCAATTTCTCAGCTTTGTCTACTGTATAGAAAACATGGAGCCCCATGAAGGCTTTCAACTATGTGGCTATGAGGTCGTGAGACATGAAAGTCCTAGATATGACCTGAATCCCTCTTTTGAGTATCCTATATTTACCCTTGTTCTGTATTTGATTATCAGTTTAAATCAGAGCATAATACTGCATTTTTAAAGTATGAAATATAATGACATGCTTATTCTTTATAATTTCCCCAAATTTGTAGAAAATACGACATTTGGAAATATTTAAAAGAGTGACTATTTTAAAAGAATATTTAAAATAATTCCCTAAATGAGAAAATTTAATTTTTGGAAAACGATTCAAGTGTTTTAGAGGCAATATTTTGAAATATTATTGGCCATGAACTGGAGTTATAATAGTTTGGGTTCATAATATAGTTGTGCACAATGACTTTGATTTTGTGTGTAGGTTGACTTTTAAGCCCAAAAATTACTATGGCCTATTGTTATTGTGCTGGCACCATTGTGGAAAAACTGTGTTCTCAGCGTGGTCAAAACTGTCTGTCTCTTTTTGCTGGTGCTGTGATAAAATACTCCGACAAAAGGAACGTAAGAAAGAAAAAGCGTTTATTCTGGCTCATGGTCCATAGGTACAGCCCATCCATGGTGGGAGTCAAGACAAAAGGAGCCGACGTTTACGGCTAGAAGGCGGAGAGTGATGGATGGATCCATGCTCAGCTCACTCTCTCCTTTTTACACAGTGCAGGATGTCAGTCTGTAGAATGGCACCCCCTTCGAGGTGCACCTCAGTTAATCAAGACTGTCCCTCAGGCATGCCCAAAGGCTCCTCTTCCAGGTGATTCTACAGTTTATCAAGCTGACAATTGAGATTAACCATCCAAACACCAAGTAATTGGCTTCCTTTTGATGGGTTTGAGAAACTCAACACCGTTTCCCTTTATGGCCTGATGCCGTAGCTTCTGTCTGTACAGCGAGGCCTATTTCTAAGGAAGCAGTTAAGATGCTCAACCGTAGGTGAGGGATTTATGGCCAGTCCTGGAGGACTTCCATCTGCCTGCTCTGTCTTCATGCACAGGAGCGAACGAACACATGGTATCATTCCTGCAGAAACAGAAGCCTGGAAGTATTAGATGAGCCCAAAGGGAGCAGTGGTGGCCAGAGCCAGCGTTTTAACAGCTGTTGCAACTGTGTGTCAGTTCAAATATTCTAGAAAAACAGGAAGTTGAGCTGCTAATGGGAAAATGCCCGGGACCCTTCCATTCTGGGATCACTGGATGGGCTACGCTTTCGAGACCAATCGAATCAACAGTAGTCAGGATAATTCTGGGAACCACTGAGTTCACCCTCTCACTGGTGAAAAGGGGTGGGAGTTACAGCAGAGTGGAGTGTCAGAGAAGCAGCCTGCTGTTCCTGCCTTGTTGTTTTATGCTCAGTTGCCACTTACTGTATCATCGCCCTAAAAGCATAGAGGCGACCGTAGGAAACCTTTCTAAGGTCACTATCTAAGAGGATGACATCTGTATTTTCCGTCCCTTGGCTACTCTCTTTCTCTGCTGTCCGTTCCTCGGTAGGAGGGCTACAAAATTTCTGGCCAAAGCCTGGCTAGGGAGTCCCTTCGTCTTAGCTCTTGTTCCTGTGTGTCACCCACATCCATCCTACATCCTAGGATGTGTCATTCCACATCCCCAGAGAGTGGTTAGATACTCTGACCTTCGAGGGGGTGGAGCCGAAGGTGGCAGAAAAGAATGCCTGTAGGCGAAGAGGGAAGTTTAAAATGTGTATTTTTTGTGGACATACGCTATCAGTCTTTATCTCGGTGTCAGTGTTTGCATGGGGTGCATAAGTGCATGCTTGGGTGTATGCATGCCCATGCGTATGCAGGTACATGTGCACATGTGGAAGCCAGAGACTGACCTCAGCTGTATGGCTCCAGTGCTCTCCACTCTATTTTTTTTTTTTTTTTTTTTTTTGCAGTAAAGTCTTCCTCTCTGATCCCAGAGCTCTAGTTGGCTAGAGTGCTGACCACAGAGCTCTGGGGATCTGGCTGTCTCTGGTCCCAGCACTAGGGTTACAGATGTCTCTCGTACCCACCACTCCCAGCTTGTCATGTGGTTCTGGAGATCTGAACTTAGGTCTTCATGTTTACGTAGCAAGTACTTTTGGCCCCCAAGCTTTTCTGTTCTCTCTCTCTCTCTCTCTCTCTCTCTCTCTCTCTCTCTCTCTCTCTCTCTCTCTCTCGTAGGTTAACTTTTTACTGTGATAGAGTATTCCCTATGAACTGATTTCCCATCTAGGAAAGTGTGGGCTGTGTCATCACGTCAAAGAAAAATGTTTAACACAAAGTGACCTGAAAGAGGAAACAGACTCATTTTTCCCTTGACGTCCTATTTGGGACACAATTTCTCTCTCCAATGTATTTCCACCTCCAGCCCACTCTCCTTTACCATATTTTCCTTTGGAAACGCCGTCTGCTTTGGAAGGTGCAATGTTCAAAAGGGATTCTCACCTTCCAAGTATGATGTTATGTGTTTGTCGAACTGTATAAGGACCCCATTCATACAGAATGCTGAGAAAATGCAGCCCTGGGCTTTGTGAAGACTTTAAGAATGCATTTTCAGCATAGAAGTGGTTTTGAATTTATCTGGAGAAGTTTTAAGGGTTTTCAAATCAAATTCGTGATTTCAGGCACATATTTGAAATGCAGCATTTTGGGATTTGTGTTTTTAGAGACGGAGAAGACTCTGTAAGCTTGAATTGATGGGCAGGAACTAAATATTAATAATAATCGTTGACAACTCAAACCCATTCTCTTTTTGTTCGTGTGTTCCTCTGCCTGTTAAGCACATCGAAGGAAAATTGGTCAACTGTAGCTGCTCATGCCTGTAATCCCAGCAGTAAGAAAGGTTGAGGCAGGAGGTTTTCTGTAAGCTCAAAGTGAGGCAGACCTACATATGTAGTTTGAGGTCTACCTGTTGTACTGAGTGAGAGCTTGTCTCCAAACTCAGAGAAAGAGAGAAAGACAAAGACAAAAGGAAAGAGGAGAGGAGGCCAGTCATCATCAACAATGGGGTATTTGAAAATCAGATTTGGTCATTCATTGCTTCTTTATAATTACTTTGTAAGCTAAGTGGCGTAGAGACCACGGTTCTGGAATCCCACAATGTTTGGAATGGTTTGGACATGAAGGAGAAGAAGTCAGTGATATTAATGGTTTAGAAAGGAGAAAGGATACCAGAGGTCTTTTGTTTCACAGACAGGGACCAAGTGGTGAGTGTATCATAACTTCTGATCTGCCCGTTTTCACCTTGTGTTTCAAGAGATTTCCTATCAAGAAGCAATTTGTAAAAGTTCAGGCACTTTGCCATTTCCCTCTCATCCTTCAAGGCATCTGAGAGGTGTTTTGCGTTGAACTGGAGGGCCTAGCCCCCCATGGACTGTGGGGTTACTCATCATGCAGTGTGACGTGGGTGAGGAGCGTGTCCCAGTTCAGTCACCACAGAGCTGCTGAGCCATTGTGGCTCCAGGGCATTTTGGGGGAATGATGCACAGCTTTGCCGGCTACAGCAGAGCCTCTCAGGGAAGTGGAAGGAGGACAAAGGTAGCCATGCTTGGGAGTCCAGAATGGAGGAGGCCTTTTCCTTAGTTCTAGAGGCCAAACAGTTTAATGCTGCCAAGGAAAAGCTGTTTTGGGTGATAGATGCCTTTAAAGCTCAGAATTTTAATAGTATAAATCATGTTTGTCTTCAAAATAAAATGGTGAATTTTTTGGAATTTGGGTAACAACTCTATTTATATACAATTTGATGTTTTTAAAAAATTTGTATATCAGTTGTGTGTATTAGTTTCTTTCCTTTGGCCCTTTGTAATTAGCTAACATTTTCACACTGTTTACCTCAGCAACCAATTTCAGGGAGTTTTAAAAGGGAGAATTGTCTTATTCTACTTAGGTAGCCTGAGTGATGTGTCTCTTGCTAAATGCAAATGTCAGGATGATCAGATTTGTACTTGGGATGGATGAACAAAGGAACAAAGAGCCAAGAAATATATATTCAGAGAGTTGATCAATGAAAGACAGCAGTTCCTGGTGCTGGGGAAAACACACACTGTGCTAATGCTGGGTTGCTATTTGAAGGTTTGGTCGGTGGCCCTGTTGTGAAGCACTCAAGTGATTTTAGATTATTTAGAATGTATTGTGCACGCGATTGTATACAACCTTTCCAAGAGCAACCTGTATAACTTTGAGGATACAGCATGCTTCGAATATGAAATGTCTCCTCCCATCGGCTCATGTTTGGGGAACTTGTTTCCCAGCTGGTTGCACTTTTTTGGAAGGATGCTTTGGCACAAGGCTAGCTGAGCTGTGGGTCACAGGCGCTGACCTTTGAGGGCTGTAGCCTGGCGTTGCTTTAGGCTCTAGCTCTGTTTCATAGTCTTCCAAAATTAGAGCCCCAGTTGCAGGGTCTGGCTGCTCTGAAATCCCCCTGGCTTCCCTACCCTCAGGGACTAAGAAAAGCGGTGAGCCACCTCACAAGTTGCTTCTATATTAGTATTTTGTCACTTACTTAAGTGATATGGGAGTGTGGAGCTCTAATCTGTAGTCAAGTTGATAATTTTATCAATGTCAATGAAGGTAACTGCAGTGTGTGTATGGGTGTTTTCTCAATAGGTGATCTATTTCAATGACGTGGTATGACTTCACTGCTGCCTTGTAGACTCCCACCCCCGGGGTGATTGGTATTAACATTAACATCCCTTGTGTGGCTGGAACCTGTAATCGTGGCACACGGGAGGTCGTGGCAGGAGGATTACAGTGAAATCGCATCAAGATCAGCTCCTGCAATAGTGGGAGACTGTCTCAAAACCCAACAGCAAAGTGACTTTAAAGAAGCAGAAGCGAAACAAATCACAAATCAAAGCACTCTTAAAACAACAAAATGATCATTTCCGGCCCCACCCTGATTCCCAGTCATACCCAGGGTCGCATGCATGATTATGCCCAGCTCTAGTTCTACTGTTTCTTTGGAATCCTGCTGTAGGATACTGTGATTGAAAATTTTCTCAAATCCCCACAACCAACATAATTTAAATAGTATGCAACCTAGTCGTTTATAGATTCTAGTGCTAGCACACTAACAAAGTTGTCTTTAAAAAAATATTTTTACTTTTTTAAGTGTATATGTGTTAATGCTTATGTATACATATGAGTTCAGGTGCCTTCAGAGAACATCAGATCTGGAGCTAGAGTTACAGGTAGTTTATGAGCTGTCTGATGTGGGTTGCTGGGAACCAAACGTGAGTCCTCTGTAAGAGCTGTAGGCTCCCTTAACCACTGAGCCATCCCTCTGGTTCCAATAAAGTTGTCTCTAGCAGAAATAATACTTTACAGTGAATCAGATGTAAAATTTCAGTTGATGAAGTAACATGAAGATTTTATTTCAGGGTCATGTAGCCTCTTCTCAGTTAATCAAGAACCTGGTGCCCTGCATGTGGAGCCATGTGTCTCCTCAGAGTCACAGGCAAATGTGTGTTTGTGTTGTTTTCTTCTTTATCCAGTAATGCTGCTTTGTACCTTGCTTTAAACTTAGTGGTCCTTAGCAGTCACTCCTTTTCTTTATGAAGCGTCCTTCCCCCCTTTTTAGCTCCCTGTTGGCAGATGTTTAGGTTTACTTCTCCCAGAACACCCTACCGACCTTTTGCTACTAAATGATCACAATAGTATTCTTAACATCTCCTGGGAAATAGGAAAACAGACTGAGGCCATGTTCTGGGCTGCTACTTTTGTCTAAATAGCAGGTTTTAATTTCATGTCTGCACGTTCTCAGACCAACAACGATTAGCTTTTAGATAAGAATACGTTGATGTTGGGGATGGGAGCAAGGGAATTGCTCATCTGGTAAAGTCGGAAGAACTCCACTGCGCTGTGTGCTGGGGTGATTAGAGTATTGGGGCTTCTCTAAGCACTGACTCTAGGCTGTTGCTAAGATGCTGTCAGACGCAGTACTATAAAATCGCTGGTGGGGGCTGGAGAGATGGGCTCAGCCGTTAAGAGCGCTGGCTGCTCTTCCGGAGTTCTGAATTAGATTCCCAGCACCCACATGGTGGCTCACCACCATCCATAATGAGATGTGGTGCCCTCTTCTGGCCTGCAGGCATACATGTAGGCAGAACACTATATACATAGTAAATAAATAAATCTTTAAAAAAATTGCTGGTGTAGTTTTCCCATCATTCTTGAGATTCTCTCTTAGCTTTGTGGTCCTTATGAGACATACTCATTCTGAGATCAGACGAAGCATCCTTACTCTTTAACAAGTGAAAATTCTTAGTGCTGTTATTTCCACTTTATGTTTATGGGGCAAAATTAACAGGACACATAGACAGTGCTGTTCTTAGTTGGGCTTACTATTCCTGTTTGAGTCAGGACAGGGAAAGAGCGTTTGATTTGTAAGTCAGGTTAGGGGTTCTGAAAGTGAGGTAGGCAAGTAGTGCCTCATCATTCCTTCTTATGTCAAGGCTGGAAAATCTAAATTGTCAATGCCTTGGCATTTTGGTACAGGACTCCTGTTAGCAGAGGAATTGGCCTGTTGATATAAACAATAGATGGAAACATAGAATAGAGTTATGAATGGTCTATTTGTTCTAGTTCTAGAAAGAAGAGACTGAGAATTCAGAGGTGTTAGGAAGGCAAGAAATTCAATAGTGTCAGGCATGGTAGTGCAGGCCTGTAATCCCAGCACTTTGTAATCCAGAACTCTGGAGGCCCAGGCAGGAGGAGCTGAAGGTCCAGGCCACCCTGGACTACATAATGAGATTCTATCTCAAATAACAAACATGTAACAACTTCCATCTCCCCAAATTGCCAAACTATTACCTATACCCTTTTCTCTGATGGTTTTGAGTGGTTCCCACACCCCCTAGATTTAAGGGCTGCTGGTTTTGTGTGTGTGTGTGTTTGTTTTTGGTTTGTTTTCTACAAAAATGAGTGTAAAACTGCAAACTGTAGTTCATAGAAACAACATTCATCTGTAGGTTTTTTTCTTCTTTTTCTAAGGATATTTTGGCAATACATCAGCATTTTATAGTCTCCTAAAGTAAGATGAACTCCTAAACCAGACTTTATCTTTAAAATCATCAACAACAAAACAATAAAACCTTTGAGGGAAAGGTAGGGAGGAAAGGAAGGTGTTGACAGGCATGGGTATGAGGGTGTATGTGGGGGAGGCGAGAGTAATCGGAATGCATTATATACATGGATGGAATTTTCAGTGAACAAATTGAATTCATTAAAAACAAAACAAAAGCTCTTTGTGAAATGATAACATATGGACAGGTGATCCTGCAGTCCTTGGTGCATTTAAAAGTGAGTCACAGTCTCTCCATTCAGGGCTGCAGCCTACTTACAATTGGCTGATGGAATGAACCAGCACACTTGGCTCTCTGGCATTTAACAGCATTGGTTTTGGTTTCAGACAAAACTGGTCCATCCAGAAGTCAGATGGCCCTTGGCAGGCTGCTGTCGTAGGGTGAGCTTGGGCAGAAGAGCTGGCGCTGGGTCTCTCTACATTGTTGCCGGCTGGCTCAGGCACTGTGTGACCCCTGCCTAGGAGAAAAGTCTAATACCACAGAATCAAACTGGGGAAATAAGACTAGCGTGTACCAGGCATGAGATAGGTTTGATAAATGTCAAATAACTGTCCACATTATTAGAAAGCAGCCCATTGTAATGTTGACAGCATCACAGGAAGCCAAGGAGGGACAAGGATGCCCGCTTTTCGTTTGCCCTTCCCAGGAAGGAGAGGATGGCATTTGGTGAAGCTTCCTAAATTCGAGGTGCTTGCTTTTGGCCTGCTGAAGGCAAAACCTATACTAAACCTTGATGAAATCACCTGCTTGTTCACTGGAAGAAAGTGCCCCTCTCCCCACCCCCGCATTAGATTAGGCATGTGATAGTATTCCTGTGAGATCGCCTCAGCGGCAGCTGCATGCAAGGAGAGTAAGAGCTTGACACCATTGTGGCCACAGGTCAAGCACTGGAGAGAAAACATTCTTTCTATAAACCGACCTCCTACCTCTCCTGAACAAGAACTCGAGGCGTGGTGTGCTGCAGAGGCTGTGAAATTGTGTCTGTCTAGAAGCCAGCTTTCGTTACTGATAAGCAGAAGTCCCGGTGACTCCTGAATCTTGGTTCCCTAAGATGATTGCAGCACTGTTCAGTCATTGAGGGGAGCGTGCACCGCGCTTGTCTTGAGACATTGAAGCTAGTGTACACATCATATATATACATCATATGATATATATATCACACACACACACACACACACACACACACACAGTCCTGGGTTCAGCAGCTGGGCTGGAGAGTTTTTATTGTGACAAATATGCTTAAATGGATGTTCCACTTTCCTTTCTGTTACTGTTTTACTTTGACCAAAAGCATCTTAGGGAGGAAGGGGTTTATTTGGCTTATGCTTCCAGGTCACCACTCATTATGGAGGCAGTGAACTCCAGCAGGAACTGGGGAAGAGTCCATGGGAGAATGGCACTTACTGGCTCACCTCCAGGCCTGTGCTCCGCCAGCTTGGCTATGTGGCTTGGGACCACATCCTACAGATGGTGCTGTCACAGTGGGCTCGACCTTCCCGTATCAACTGAGACCGTCCCCCGGACATGTCTACAGACCAGTGTGATCTAGGCAAATCCTGGGAAGTTCCCCCTTCCCAGGTGCACGCTGGGTTGTATCAAGTTGACAGTGGAAGGTAACTAGGTCAGTGGATTTATATATTAACTTGGATTTTTTTTTATTCATTTTTTTGTTTGTTTGTTTTAACAAGAATATATACCAGGTGGTCCTAGACATTTTTAATTGGTTTGAGACAAATGTCTACATGCCTTTTCCCCCCTTTTTGGGGGATGGGGGCAGGGGTCTAAGAAGAAAGTCTCATTCAAAAGTTCCTGACACCGTATTGGCTTTTTTCACAGTAGATGTTATTGGTATATTCTGGTTATACCCAGGCATAGACTCCTCGGCACTTGAGAGGTATTAAAGAAACGGCGTGATTCTGGTCAGTTAACTTTAGTCAGTGTGCTTCACGAGGTAATTTGCCAAGTGGCACAGGCTTTTGACAGCGTCTGAGGTCATGAGAATATTTGTAAAATCTTTTTCAAGTAAATGATGACCCCAAGTGAGTATTTGTAAAGCCAGACTTCCACTTCTGAAAGGCGCGGGGTTGCAGGAGCTTAAGCGGCACTGGGCATGGTGGCACCCACACTATTTCATGTTTTAAAAAGGTCTTTTGATTTTACAGTTTCTCCTCTGTAGCAGGAATCTTAAAAGTTCTTATTAATAAAATCAAACCCGGGGCCAGTTATTGGGGTGAACACTGGAAGATCAGAGAACCAGAACGAGCCACAGCTAACCTCACCTGTCCAGCTTCTCAGCTGGTCTTGTTTCCTCAGACTGGAAGCCTCTGTGTCCTCATCCCGATGGCTCTCAGCTGAACTGCTGCTCAAAAGCCTGAATGCTTAACCAGCTAAAAGCTTAACCAAGCCAAATGCTTTTAGTTTCTGGTCCTCACACCTTATATACCTTTCTGCTTTCTACCACCACTCCTGGGATTAAAGGCTTGCTTTCTGGGATTAAAGGCGTGATGAGTCACCATGCCTGTCTGTATCCTTGAACTCAGGGATTTCTGCCTCTGGAATGCTAGGATTAAAGGCGTGTGCTACCACTGCCTATCCTTTATGTTTAATATTGTGACTGTTCTGTCTCTGACCCCAGATAAGTTTATTAGCATGCACAATATTTGGGGGAATACAATACCACACTCCTCCCTCCTCTCTTCCCAGTCCCTCCCCTCATCCCCATTCTGTTCTCACCCCTCAATCCACTGCTCCTCTGTTTCTGTTCAGGAAAGTTCAGGTCTCCCATGGATATCAGCAAAACATGGCATATCAAGTTGCCATAAGACTGAGTACCTCCCCTTCTATTAAAGTTGGTCAAGGCGACCCAGTATGAGGAGTAGGGTCTCAAAAGCTTGCAAAAGACTTAGAGACAGTCCTTGCTCCCACTGTTAGGAGTCCCACAAGAAGACCAAGCTACACAACTGTGTCATACATGCAGAGTGCCTAGGTCAGTCCCATGCAGGCTCCCGGGTTGTCAGTTCAGTCTCTGTGAGCCCCTATGAACCATGGTTAGTTGATTCTGTGGGTTTTCTTGTAATGTCCTTGACCCCTCTGGCTTCTACGTTTTCTCCCCCTCTCCTGAAGGATTCCCCGAGCTTTGCCTAATGTTTGGCTGTGGGTCTGCATCTGTTTACTCTCCCGTGACAAGTGGACTAGGCACCAACCTGTGAATATAGTGGAATATCATTAGGCATCATTGTATTAACATTTTTTTCCTCCAGTCATGTTTGCTTCTGTGCTAGTCTCTGGGTCATCTAGTCTGTGGGTCCTGATGTTCCAGGCAGGTGATAGCACATCTTTAATCCCAACACTCGGAAGGCAGAAGCGGGTGGATCTCCATGAGTTCTATATATCAAGTTTCAGGACAACCAGGACTACATAGTGAGACCCTGACTCAACCCCACCCCCCAAAACAAAACAAAACCAACAACAACCAAAAGACAATAGTGTTGACTTGCCCGGGACTGGTCACAGGAGTGATGCCAGGTGTCATGTTATCATCCTGTGTTCTCCTGTGCTTAGTGGTAACATCCAGCTGACATCTAGTACTTTTCCTGAAAAGGATTCTGCATCTTTTTTTTTTTTTTTTTTTTATTTTTTGAGACAAGGTTTCTCTATGTAGTTTTGCGCCTTTCCTGGGACTCACTTGGTAGCCCAGGCTGGCCTTGAACTCACAGAGTTTAATCCCAAGTGCTGGGATTAAAGGCATGCGCCACCACCGCCCAGCAAGGATTCTGCATCTTGAAGCGTTACTGTGCAGAGTCACCTGACCAGGCAGTGGCAGGTCTGAAAACCAAGCGTGAATGTTACATGGAACTATCTGCATCTTGGAACTGCTATACAGTCTGTCTTGGGGAACCATTAGGGTGGCAAGGCCAGAATGTAGCAGAACTAACCTTAAATGGGACAAAACACTTTTTTTTTTTAATTTAATTAAATCTTTTTTTTATTGTAAAGTTAACATGTAATCCAGAATATTTAAAGAACTAGTGACTTTAAAAAGAAAAATAATTCTTTTTGCTTTAGGGAGGTAATAATGCAAATAATTGGCATTTTAACATTTCTCTGGTGCATTATAATCTTAGCAAATTTACATATTTCATGCAAAAAAGCTCCAGTGGTCAAATACTCTATAGAAATGCCCTATAAGCAGTTTTATTCTCTTACTGTATCCTGGGGATAGAGCCATGTTTGTTAAGCAGGATCCTGATGGGAGCCACAGTGAGCAACATTTTACAGATTCATTTTTTACAACACTGGTTTATACCTTCAAGTCCACATTCCCTCCAAAGTAGTTCACACAACTTTGTAGATAACATGAATGCTTCTGGATTGCTTCGTGAGCATTTAGGGTTTTTGACTGCACGTATTGTATTCATGTTTTCTCTGTTTGTATTGTAAGTTACTTAAAATTCATTTAAAAATTCCTTTGAAATGTCTGCTTAGCAAGTCCTGTGAGTATCCCTGTGTGGTTTGGTGTTATTTTTAACCTTTCACCTTTTGAGCCACTGAACTGTTCCCAGTGAAATCATTAACTGAAAGAGATGTCAGCCCTAGGTTGGGAGAAGGCCATTTTCCAAGCCCGATGCTCTGGAGGACCCGCCCTCAGGCTTAATGCCACAGTAGGAACTGGAAATCATTGCAGCCTTCAGAGGAATCTCTGAGCATCATGGGGGTAAGATGCCAGGGGAGGGATGTTCTTTGGGGAAATAGAGGCCAGTTGAACTAAGGTCCTGACTGCATGTCATTTCTTTTGTGGTGGCTTGGTTGGTTCCGTGTCCTTCAAAAGAGGTTCCCACAGTGTAGTTCAAGTGGCCTCAGCTTGTCCTCTGAGTACAGGGAGTTCAGATTGGTACCACCAGCCCCGCTCAGATAGATGTGTGCTTTGCAGGAGTGCAGCCAGGTGTCTTAGCAGTCCTGCAGAAGTGTGAACACCTGAGGAATGTGCCTTACTCTGGGGTAGGAGTGTGAACACCTGAGGAGGCATGCTTAACTCTGGGGTAGAAGTGTGAACACCTGAGGAGGCATGCTTAACACTGGTGTGCAGGAGCCTGAAAGGCTTAGGTCTGCCCAGGCTCCTTTAAAGAGTGGAGAAGCTGGTTCTGTGTCTAGAAATGGACTTGGGAGGGAGAGAGTTAATTAGGAAAGGTGTGGGTTCAGCCTGTTTAGCAGGTAGTTCATTTTAAGGATAAGAAATCTTTCTAATCTACTGTTCATTGATTTTTTTTTTAAGTTAACATGTATTTACTGAAAATGAACCTTTTCAGATACTGGGTTGGGTATTAGCAGGAACTGCACTGATAATATTACTATAATACGTGGAAATTATATTCATAGAACAAAATCATTTTGGCTGAGAGGAGAAGCTGATTTCTGTCTTCTTAATAATGTACACTGTTGGCTGGCAGATGGCTGGGGGGGTGGAGGGGGGGGATAGGTAGGTAGGGTTGCTGCTGCTCAGGCCTAACACCCTGAGGTTCATCTCTGGATCCTACAAGGTGGCAGGAGAGAACCCACTCGTGAAAGAACCTCTTGTTCGTGAACACACACCTGCGCTCACACACACCTACACTCACACATACACATGTGCGCACACACACACACACATATATATATATATATGTACATGCATCTTTAAAAACCTCTGAGAGCATGTAAACAATAATATATATACATACATATATATATAAAATCCAAATCTTTGAAATGCCAATTACTATGAACATCAAATAGTGTTTTTATTTTTCAGTAGGTATCATGTCTGGTCTGTAAGGTATCTGGGCCTTTTGAGGAAGTGTACAGGAATGTAGACTGTGTGAATATGTGTATTCTCTTCCTCCCTGGTCAGAATTCTCCTAAGCTCGGTTTTCAACAGACTCGAGGAAGTTAGCACAGATTTCTCTTGACTCTAAGCCAGTATCAAAACTGCCGTTCTCAGCCTGGGTCTGTAAAGGCAAGTGTGGAGAAAGCTGTCCTCATCACGGAGCACGCTTTGCAAGGGCCTCTGAGGTGCCAAAGGGAAAATTCCTGAAGGGAATATTTTGTAACCCAGGAGGACTGAGGTTCATTGCTATGGTAGCAAGAGGCGGTTAACTTCGGCTTGTTCCTCCCTTGCCAGGCCAGCTGGCACAGTAGGCGTGGGTCACACTGCCAGTTTGACAGGCAACAGTAGTGACAGCTATTCTTCATCCGTGGAGACTTTGGCAAGTCATCTCCATTGCCTTAAGCTTGGGACTGATCTTCCTAGAGTGACAAGACACACCGGAAGTAGTTGAAGGAGCTCTATGTAAAGAGAAGAACTAAGGACAGTAGTAACTTCTTGCGCAGTAGTTCATGGAACAGATGTCTCTAGCTGAGTGGTGGAAGTTTTTGAATAGCTACCACATCATAGGATGTATGCATGATACATACACAGTCCCCCTCTCCCCATTTTGTTTTGAGACGGGGTCTCTCTCACTGGCCAGGCAGTGCTAGGCTGGCTGGCCATAGAACCCCAGGCGTTACCCTGTCTTTGCCTCTCGAGCGCCAGTATTGCAAGGCTCCTCACCACCATGCCTGACTTGTCACGTGGTTTCTGAGGGTAGAAATAAGTTTCCACAGTTCACAAGGCAAACCTTCTTGGACGGGGATGGGGACTGAGCTCTCTCCCTAGCCGCAGCTCTCAGGTTCTGCTTAGTAAGTCAGTAGTTGATACTTGGCTTGGGATCATGGGTTCCCAAGTATAAATCAGGCTCTTTTGTAACTCATTAATTCGTGGAATGTGATTCTCTGTAAGCGCATTTCTCTGGCCTGTAGCAATCATTAGAAAAGGCTCTACCTGGTAAGATGTAGAGATAATATAAGTACACCTTGTCAATATTAAAAAGCTTCATTGCCTTTTCCTGTAGGAAAGAAAATAAGCAGCCACACAAATGGATTTTATCATTAGTGATGCTTTCTTTTCAGAAGACTTTGTCTTTGAGCCTATGACAGTCTTCTCTTACTTGAGAACGTTTTCTTGGATGCTTTTATATCCATCCCATGTGCACAGAAGGATCCTACTCACTGTGGTCTTCAACAAGTCAATTTTCACATCTGTAATTAGAAGTTACATGTATGTATGTAATCTTGACAGATTCTCTCGGGAGAATGGAGAGTTGGGTGACATTGAGGAGCTATTTCCTGTCATTGCGCTCCAAGGTGCTGTCCTCATTCGGCCAAAGTTCGTTTCCATGAGTCTGTTTAATTAAAAGTTGTCAGGGCCGTTTCTGAAGGAAAACATCTTTTTATTCTAATCATAGAGCACTTAAAGCATCCCAGCAAGGATACTAGTGACCCTTGAACTGGAGAAATCGGGTCTGAACAGCAACAAGTCTAGGCCGCGGACCAGAGTGTGTTAGTTGTTGTCCAGTGTTTGTTTGTTTCTGATAAACTCACCAAAATTTAATCAGCTTGAAAACACATCACACATTAGTATTTGGTGACTTCAGAGAATGAGGTGATTTTAAAGATTTGCTGGAACCCCTCAAGTTTCTCATCAGCGTTTTTGTGTTTTTGCTGGATGCTTTGAACTCTCTCAAGTAAAAGACTTGGATATTCCTGAAGTTTAAAAAAAAAAAAAAAGGAGGCCAACTAGCTGTTCCTCATTGATTTTCTTCTGAGATAACCTTTAAAAAAATCTAGCTTTTAAAATCAAGTTGCACTCTAAATGAAAGTTGGTGGAAAAATGGCCTCAGGTTTTTAAGTATGAGTCTGCATGAACTTGCTGAGGAACTATTTTGTCTTCTGCCTTACATTCCCCTCATGCTGGACATGGATGCATTTCCTGCTGTCACCAGGCTTTCCTTAGAAGTTTCTGTTTTTTAGTTGCACCTGTGAAGTGATGGCAACTTCTAATTAAGGGGCAATTATATTTTTGTTTTGTGTTTCTTCAATGGTTTATGAGCTCTTAACATGTTTAATATGTTTAATAATCATTTTGTTTTCCTCACACATGTTCACAGGGTAGACAGAGATCTCTTCTATGTTTGCACATTCATCTTTTTATTTGATTTCTCCCTGCTCAACAGGGTCTAACTATGTAGCTCTGGATAACTTGGAACTGGCTGTGTAGATCAGGCTAGCCTGAAACTAATAGAGATCTTCCTAAGGCATGAGCCACCATGCCCAGCCAACTGACTGTTCTAAAAACTTTCATTATGTCAAACCCATTGATTCTGTATGTCCTGTTCTCAATATTCCCCAGCCTTAGTGAAAAATCATGCAGCTTTGTTTATTGAAGCATTTTAGTTTTATTATTATTTTAGAGATATTTCTGTTTATTTTCCTTTGTCTTACTTAAAAAAACTTGTATATGCAAAATATTCCCTTATCTTAAAGTATTATTAAATATCTGCTAGAAATAAAATGGTTATTTTTCTTTTCTTTCTTTTTTCTTTTTTTCTTTTCTTTTTCTTAGACAGGGTATCTGTATGTAGCCTTGACTATGCTGGAATTCAACTGCTCATCAGCCTGCCTCTGCCTTCCAAGTGCTGGCATCAAGGGTGTGCCCAGCTAATGGTTATTCTTTTCTGTTATTTATTTCTTGAATAATTGATTTTTTTAGGATTGATTTGAAATGATGCCTTATCTTACATTGAGATTATTTTTGTTTATATGTTTATTGCTGGGCCTTATTTAGTTTTCTCCCCCTTTTCCTTATGCCAAAGATAGGTTACTTGAGGTGTCCTACAGTATGTTTTGTCTTTATGTAAAAATTAATTTGTGGGGCATTTGGCTGGTTAAGCTTTCAGGCTATGGAGCAACACAGTTCAGCTGAGATTCATTCGGGATGAGGACACAGAAGCTTCCAGTCTGAGGAAACAGGACCAGCTGAGGAATTGGCAAGGTGAGATAGCTGTGGCTTGTCCTGTCTCTCTGATCTACCAGCATGGACCCCAATAACTCGCCTCGGGTTTGATTTTATTAATAAGAACTTTTAAGATTCCTGCTATATCTGGCGCCCAACGTTTGTGTTACGAATTCATGAAAAAGCTGTTTGCCTGTGGCCTTGTGAGCCCCAGCTCAGGCCCAAGCTACACTCAGGCGGTTGTGGTGGCGCACACCGGTAGGATTTGCTGAAGGAGACAGAGGCAGGAGGATCCGAGTTTGAGGCCGGCCTAGGAGGCTTGGGAGAAGCTTTGGCCCGGACTGAACCACAAACAGTGGTGGGACCATGGAAGCATTGGCTACTGCTCCACGTTGCCAGCTCCTTCTCATCATGTTGGTGACTGCGGTGATGCTGCTACCTGGGACAAAGGGTTTACTGCTGCTGGTTGAGAGAAGAATTGCCAGGACCATTGTGTTACAAGAAAGCATCGGCAAAGGTCAGTTTGGAAAAGTTTGGCAAGACAAATGGTGGGGAGAAATTGTTGTGAAGATTTTCTGTTCTAGGGAAGAACGTTCATGGTTCCAAGAGACAGAAATTTATCAGACTGTGATTGCTCCAAACCACAGAGGAGGCAAAAAAAAAAAAAAAAAAAAAAAAAAGTCTGCAGGAAACCATGACCATGCCTAACAGTGACTTCAAAAAGATGACAGGATCCTACAACGATGATTCCACATGGACTATGATAAAGCCATTAAGCCAATTAACACCATGGAAAAATGGACTTTGGACTACAAACTGGTCAGGACAATTTCTTTTTTTTTTTTTTTTTTTTTTTTTTTTTTTGGTTTTTCAAGACAGGGTTTCTCTGTGTAGCTTTGCGCCTTTCCTGGAACTCACTTGGTAGCCCAGGCTGGCCTCGAACTCACAGAGATTCGCCTGCCTCTGCCTCCCGAGTGCTGGGATTAAAGGCGTGCGCCACCACCGCCCGGCATGGTCAGGACAATTTCGAGAGGACTAGTTGAGATGATCCAGCCTGACAGACTACTCGAACAAGGACTTGAAACAAGCCCTGAACTTTCCTATTATGCAGAGACTGGACAAATGATACAGGACTTGATGATTAACCCAAAAATTTTCTTTTCAAGATTCCCTAAAGATATCTTCACCCCTAGAAAGCAAAAAGAAAAAGAGAATATAGATATGAGATAGATCATTGAATCTACTCTGAGAAAAAAGATAAAAAGAGAATATAGATATGAGATAGATCATCGAATCTACTCTGAGAAAAAAGATAAAGAAATAATAGGATAAATAGGTAGATCATTGAATCTACACTGAAGAAAAAGGGGAAGATATAAAAATAACAAAAGGTAGACTACTGAATCTATTATGAAAAGAAAAAAGAGAAAATATGGATATGATAAGATAAAAAGGGAGATTTTGGAATCTACTTATAAAATGGAACTACTTGTTTTAAATAAGATAAGTAATGAAAAATTTTTGGTCTGAGTTTATCAGATGTTACTGGACTGGACATTGTTAATATATATAATGGAATTTTTTGTCTGGATCTGTCAAATGTTAATGGACTAGACATTGTTAATGTAATCTTGACTGTATATTGCATATACTTATTGAAGATAGTTTTTCTTGTATTAGTTATAAGCTTTCTTTAATTTTAGACAAAAAGAGAGGAGATGTAGTGATATTGTGTTCCCCAAAATATTGTGTACCTTAATAAATTTATCTGGGGTCAGAGAACAGACAGCCACTAGATACAAAGGCTAGAAAATGGTGGCACTCACACCTTTAATCCTAGCATTCCAGAGACAGAAATCCCTCTGGATCTCTGTGAGTTCAAGGCCACACTGGAAATAGTCAAGCATGGTGACACGCCTTTAATCCCAGAAAGCCAGCCTTTAATCCCAGGGAGTGGTGGTAGAAAACAGGAAGATATATAAGGCGTGAGGACCAGAAACTAGCGGCATTTGGCTGGTTAAGCTTTCAGGCTATGGAGCAACACAGTTCAGCTGAGATTCATTCGGGATGAGGACACAGAAGCTTCCAGTCTGAGGAAACAGGACCAGCTGAGGAATTGGCAAGGTGAGATAGCTGTGGCTTGTCCTGTCTCTCTGATCTACCAGCATGGACCCCCCAAAAAAAAAAAAAAAAATTAATTTGTGTAGGAGCATGCATGCCAGAGTATGCAGTGGAGGTCAGAGAACAGCTTCCTGGAGTCGGTTCTCACCTTCCACCTTTATGTGGGGCCCAGAAACTGAGCACAGGTCATCAGGCCTACAGGCCAAGCACCTTTATCTACCGAGCTATCTCTCTGGGGCCTCTTAGAGTATGTTGTAATGTCCGGTAGGCTATGTTGAAATTATTAACATCCCTTTGTAAAGTTCCCTTGGCTTTTTTCAGCCATGTTCCCGCCCCCCCCACCATGGATTTAAATTTGGAAATAAGATTTTTTTTGGGTTGAATTCAACTTCCATATTATATCTATTGTCTTGACTTTGCTTACTCAGAAATACTCAGAAGTATTCTGTTGGTCCGTTTTCTTCCTCTGAAGTCTCACTTAGCTCACGAAACTCTCTATTTCACTCCTAGTGGGTTTCTTTTTGTCCTTGTCCCCTTTTAGAAACAGAGTGTCCCGAGGGCCGCTTAACTAAACAGATGTCTGCAAACAGCTTTACCCTCAAGGTATTGTGAAAGAGTTTCCACCAGAGCCAGTGTCCGCTGGGTGGGAGTTTAATAAAATTGCAGTTACTCTAACCCAATCCAAAGTGTACACAGTCAGAAAGATGAGGGGCCATCCTGGAAATCATCTAGACCTCCCACGGGATTCTGGGCACCAGAAAGGCTGCAAATCACTGGTTAGTTGCTAGATCGTGAACCTTATAAAATTGTCGTCGTCGTATGTGGTAGTGGCAGTCATAGGAATCACCTGTGTCTTAGGCAGCTATTCATGTTATTAGAGTACTGGTAAGTGACCGGTGGAGTAATGTCAGTGTCGGTAATAAAGTGATGGAGAGCAGGATGTGGACTGAATCCACTTCGATATTATATGGGATTAAGTTATTAGATTCCAACATTACACTCAATGATGCAACTATTTCTATGATATTTCTACAGTTTTACAAATCTATCTTTGTAACTAGAATATGCGAGTGGAATTAGGAGTAATGTCTTCATTCAATTCGTAGATAGTAGCATTAAATATACACAATAACAAGTACCCAAAACCTGATCAGTTACTAGGAAACTGGAAAAATGTTCATTTACTCAACATATTGTTAAATTGTTTGATGCTAGAAATTGGGGCTAAATAATAGGTATAAAAAGGTAAGATTTCCTTGTGGCTGGAAGTTTATAATTGGTTAGGGCAAATAGCCAAAGGGATGCGATGGAAGGCCTGAGGCATTCTGGGAGAGGGAACTCTTGAGTTGACTTTTCTTCCTCCTCTTTCACCTCTTCCTCTTCGTCCTTTTTCTCTTTCTTTTTTTCTTCCTCCTCCTGCTTCTCATCTTTGGAGACAGTAGCTCAGGCTGACCTCAGAGTTGGGATCCTCATCCTCATGCTTTTAAATGCTGGAATTACAGGTATTAGCCACCGTGCCCTGCTCTGGCGCTTCTCTTAAAGGGGTGTAGATCCTGCAGCTGAGATGTGTAGAGAATGTGCTAGGAATTCAGTCAGCCAGCTGTTAGTTCTGTCCCAAAGCACAAGGGGTCTTCAGGTGGAGGTGAGGACTGTACTCGAAGTTGCCAGACTCAAAAAGGAAGAGAACTTCCTGGGTCTCGGCTCTGGGTGATGGAGATCCTTGAGTACTTTAGTGTGAGGAAACTGGGTGAGGGCTGGTGAGAGTGTGTACAATTAGCCCTGTTGCATACATTCTCTGAAGATTACAGTGGACTGAGATACTCTGTTTTACTTAGTATTTTTCCTTCTTGTGGAAGAGAAGGATTTTTTTTTAATCTCAGTTATGCTATGTACTTAACACACACACACACACACACACACACACACACACACACACACACGTCATTATTCTTGTATCAGATTAAGGAATTTCACATAGGAGTTCATTTGTTTTACATCAGTTGTTCTCAACCATCCTAAGGCTGCGACCCTTTCATACAGTTCCTCATGCTGTGGTGACCCCCACCCCCATCCCCTGCATAAAATTGTTTTGTTGTTATTTTTGCAACTGTTACGAATTGTAATATAAATATCTGATATGAAGTATATTTGATATGTGACTGCCATGAAAGGGTCATTTGAAAGCCCCCATGTTGAGAACCAGTCTTACATGTGTGCACATCATACTTTTCGTGGGGGTTCTGTTTGTAAATTTTGGAGGTGGATGATTAGTTTCTTCTGTCAGTGGGTATAGCCTGCTGAAGCCCTGATGTTCCCATGTCCAGCAATGCCGTTCTTGCCCAGGGCTGGGCGGTCTTCCCAGAGCCTGAGGCTGGAGGCCGGGGCTGGGGGGGGGGGCTGGGGTCTTCCCACCCTTTCCAGCAGAGGCCTGGGGAGGCTGGGGGGTCTTCCCAGCAGAGGCCTGGGGCTGGGGTCTTCCCAGCAGAGGCCTGGGGCTGGGGTCTTCCCAGCAGATGCCTGGGGCTGGGGTCTTCCCCGCAGAGGCCTGGGGCTGGGGTCTTCCCAGCAGAGACCTGGAGGCCTCCTTTATGCTTCACCTGAGTGCGTTTCACCAGGCACTGGTTCCTTGACTTTCACTGACCACTTTTTCTTTCCACTTGGATTTCTGCGGCCTCCTCTAATGTGTCCTACACCTACTAACTAATCAGAAGCAGCCAAAGTGTAACTCCGTGCCAGCCTCCCTTCTTCTACCTTTGCTGTCTCAGTCAGACCTTTGGTGTATATATATATAGCAAGTCTCCTATTTAACCTACACATAGCAACTCTCTGAGGTTGTCTCGCCCATTGGTCACACATGCTGGTCCATCTCAGATGAGCACTTGATTTCACCACAAATAAATTATATTTTTTACTATATCACAACATGTTAAATATTATATATTATATAATATATATATTGTAGAATATAATAAGCTTTTGAACTTCTGTTTCCTGCTGTTCTTTGTGGCGTGAAATGGCCTTTTAACATCAGAGAAACTGCAGGCCTTAGAACAGCTGGTACAGGAGCTGCTAAATGCTTGGCATACTGAAGACGCAACCAGCCCTTGGAATTCTCCTGTGTTTGTTATTAAAAAGAAATCTGGAAAATGGAGAACGTTAACAGATCTAAGAGCTGTTCATAAGGTGATGCAGCCAGTGGGCTCTCTACAGTCTGGAATTCTTTTCCCTTCTCCCTTACCTAAAGGATGACCTCTATGGTTAGCTAGTGGCTAGCTCCATACTCTGCTCTCCAGGCAAGCTTTACTTGTTAGAGCACAAACAAACAACCGCCACAGTTCTTAGTCGATGCCTTTGGTTCCTTTTGTCTTATAATATTTATTACACTTACAGGGATATTGGCAAACCTGGGTTCAGTTCATATGGAGCTCCTCTTCCCCTCCTCCATCAACTCCAGTGCTTGTCAAGGCACCAGGGATGCCTGGATTCCTGTTCCTAACTTTACTTTCTGGCCTCACCTCCCAGAGGCTCTTTCTGAGCACATTCCTTTCACACCTGGGAAGTCAACTGTGGTTGCTCTAGAAGTCTAGAGTTTCACTCCTCTCTGCCCATGCCTGGTCCCTCTTCATGTGGAATTCTACTGGGCCAGCTCTCTGTCCAGAGGCATCATAGGATTGTCTGTGGGTGCCGAGTTCCACATTCCACATTCTTAGAGCTTTCCCAGATCCTTGAACCAATACATGTCTTCTTCCCGATTGCCTCCAGGGTTGCATGCTTTTACACAAAACAACAAACGTCCTAAGTACAAGACCTATTCAGGTTTTTTTTTCTCCACACTAGCACTTACTTGCATTGATTTTTCCACGAAAGGCTTTAAGTAATTGTCCATAATTAAGACTTTGATGATCTAACACATTGTACTTTTTATAAAGGAGGATGCAGTAAAATAATTTGCTATTTTTAAAATAACTGCTTATTTTGGTCCTACCCCTACCTTTCTGCTTGCTTTTACTTATCAGGTAAAGGAATCAGAATATGTACTTTTGTTGTTGTTGTCTTGTTTTGTCTTTGTTTTTTGAGACAGGGTTTCTGTGTGTAGCCCTAGCTATCCTGGAATTTGCTCTGTAGACCAGGTAGAGACCAAGCTGGCCTCAAACTCAAAGAGATCTGCCTGCCTCTCGAGTATTGGAATTAAAGGTGTGTACATACCATCATCGCCCATCCTAGATATATACTTTAAGGTATGTTTAAAAAAAATGGTTTGGGGAGGGATGATCCTATTGTATGACAAAATTTTCCTTGGGAGATGCAACACACACATCTGCGTCTACTCACCCTAGGTAGGGACAGACCGAAGTACGGATACCACCAAAGTTCAGCTTGGTGAGCGAATGGGTTTTATTGTGGTTACTAAGAGGAATGCAGGTGAGGGGTTACTTGCAGAAGCAGAAATGACTCAAAGACAGCTGTATTTCCAAAGCTCCCAGCACAGATGACAGCTCACAAAAGCTGGGGAATCTGGGAACACACAGCACAGCCTGCAGGCAGCTCAACAGGCTGGAATCTGTCCTTTCCAAGTGACTCAGTGGTCTAAACCTCTTCCAGGTAGCTGTTCTAGACTCCGGAGCTCTCTTAGCAGCTTAGATTGTCTGAGTCGCTTTGCGGCCCAACTCCACTCCTCTGCAAAGGGACTTTCAGCTTTTATTGCTTACTCTAGCAGACAGGGGCCCTAGTGAACCTGGTCAATTTCAGGGACTTCCTAAAAGTATTTTGAGTTGTTTGCCTTCCTGTTAAGAAGCTTCCTGCAGGATGGGATGTTTCAGTCCCACGGGAAGGTGTTATGTCACACATCCACAGACCTTTAACCAGTTGTGGTATTTGTGATGTGTGTTTAAAATTTGCTTGAAAAAGTGTCATCCTCCCCATCCTTGGATGTTTTAAGAACCATGTCCCTTGGCAGTGCCTTGACATGCTTCTCTCATGTGAGAGTCAGTAAAGGACGGAGCCATGTATTCATGCTGGACCTGCCGTGCTTCAGTGAAGATGCCCTCCACCATGACACTCTTCTGTTCTGTTTCTTTAAGAATTCATTATGTATACATTTCTGACCCCACCTTTTTTTCTACAAGATCAACTCAAGTTCAGCTTCAAGATCTGCTCAGAGTAGAAGTGATTTTAGCATTAGCCCTTCTCCAAACCAGCTTATTAGCTAAGTCAACAAAGTTGGGTTAATCAAGCAAATTAATAATAAAAGAGGCTAGAAGATAAATATTGGTTCAGAGTCACTTACATCAACTACAGTCAGCCCATGGAGAATTGATTTGCCTCTGCCTTCTTCGTGGCATGAAGGACAGATAATGAGGGAACTTGGTGGAAAGCCTTGAAGTGATGGGAGCTGACTGATTTTTCAAGAGCTGGGGCAGTTTGCTTTCAAATGGAAGAGGAAAAAAAAACTATTAAATATATATTTTTAAAACATACGTGCTTGCCTGGTTTTTTTTTTCTTTCTTTTTCCTTTTTTTTTTCTGGTTTCAACTATTTTTGGTGTTTGGTGTTTTTTGTTTGATTAATTGATTTGCTTGGTTTCTTCAGACTAAAATGGAGGTGGCATTGTGGAGGAAAAGAAAAATTGGCAGAATAGTTAGTAGTTTTGATGTCTCAGTATTTTCTTCCTCATCAACAGATAAGCATTGAGATGAATGAAATTGGCAAGTTCTTAGACAGCTTACTTATTCAGTGTTTGAGCGCTTTGTGCCAGACTGTGATTGGCCAGTATTTATTAATACCTTATTAGATGTGACGTCTTATGTGGGCTTTGTCAACTATATTCTAGCATTTGGTAGTCTGTGAGAGCTACTGTTGTATTTGATCCTATTTACTTTAGTGAGGAGACCCTGGGACAAACAAATGAATCTTCTCCATTGTAACTCATAGCTGGCACCTACTGGTTTATCCATTTTATTCAAGTGAAAGGTTATCTTCTTGTATGCACAGGAGAGAGACTTTCCGTAAGGAGTTTTCTAAAGCTTTGTAAGATGCAGCCTTCTAGGCCTGGGTGGAGGCTAGAAATCCTTTGATGATACTGGTTGTCTGATGTGCGTCAAAGCCTGCATTCAGTTCCTTGTACCTGGTGACAGGGATGGGGATGGGGGTAAGAGGGGTGGAGGGGGTGAAGGAATTTAAATAAACAAAGTTCTAACTTTGTCAAACAGACACAGATCTGAAACAAAATAGCATTTTTTTTTCTTGTTGGGTGACCTTGGGCAAGTTACTTAAATCCTCGTAGCCATTGTTCTCTTGCTTACAAAATGAGATTAAAACTAATTTCGTGTATGTGTGTGTACAACGGGCATGACCCTACCACCTTATTTTCCATTCTCTTCCTTTTCCCTATAGAACAACTTAATCATGTGACTGTATTAAATAAAAATCACTGGAAAATTTTCAGGCTTTCCATTAAATTTTCTCATCATTTCCTAAGATACTCCAGTGGCCCAAGGAATGTTTTGGGTTCTGGAGAGCAAGGCTGGAGTTGAAATCAGAAGTCTTGTGTTTACGTTGTTATACTTGTCTCTCCTGTGTTTTAGGGGGGCGAGGGATGCTGGAACGGATCAGTTGGCTCATCACTTTTTACTGCTTGGTAATGCTTGGAAGGGAACACCAAGTCTATACTAAGCTGCGAAGTAATAAGGAGAAACATCCCTGTGGATGGCGGGAGTCCCTCATGTGATGGGATAACGCTATCTGGTGCTGTAGCTAAACCAAGTGGCCACAAGTAGGTGTAGGTACTTTGAGACGCAGACTATTTTTTTTTTTAAATCAACATCTAGTACCACAAATGAGATAACAAAACCATTTTATTTCTGAGACTTGTGGAATTATGTAAGAACCGAGGTCAGCCAAGAACATTTGAATGGCTTTCAATTGTGAATCCTGTTTTACAGGCGAACTGAAATAATAACGTATATAGGATATTCAGCACCACACTTCTACAAAAATTCATTTGAAATCCACATTCAAAGCTGAATTAGCTGGTGGACAGTGCCCTTGGTACTTATGATTTATACAGTATGGTAGGCAGGTCATAATCTGTCTGTGTCTCTTAAGACTTTTGAATCTTAGTTCATATCTGTGTTACATTTCTAACAATTCAGTCTGGACTAAAACGTGAAGATGGACTTGAATTGGAGTGTAGCTCAGAGATAAGCACTCACCTAGCCAGTTCCAGGCCCCATGTTTCTTCTCCAACACTGAAATCCACCATTCGGTTTTACTTCAGCACGGAAGTCCTTTCGATAAATGTGTGAACACAAGAGCATGTGCGATACAACTGAGGTAATAACAAACCAGGCCAGGTGACTGGGAATGACTTCAGACGGTGCGTCCACCTTGTAGGCCTGTGAGTGACAAGATCGCTGCTTCATTTTTCAAGTTGTAAAACAAACTCCTTAGCACCCAGATTGAAGGTGGATAAAAAAAATAAACAGAAGTCAATCTTCTAGTACAGCACTTGGTGTATAATAAGCCCTTGATAACTGCTAGCTGATTTTACTGTTAAAATCATAACCACGATATCCTTTTAATACAGTATGGGCAAGGACAGGCACTGTGATGCCTAAGCATTACTGTAAGCCACTTGAACATTGAACAACAAAGTAAAATATAACTTATATGTCTGTATTTTCCCATGACGTGACATAGCCAAATAAAATTCATGTCACTAGGCTCAAATTAGGACTAGTGTATTCACTTCAAAGATTTCAGTATTTATTCCTTTAAATAACAGTTTTCTGGAGGACTTGAGACCGAAATATTAAACTTCCAATTGAACTTTCAACTTTCCCAGAATTAGGTTTCAGAAAGTGACACATTCAGTTGTGTGTCAGCAAATGAAATGCTGACATTGTCATGGTAACTTCACATCTTCACTGTCCTCAGATGCCGCCTGAAAGTCAACTGCTCTTTAAACCACAGCTAAACAGTACAAGAGGGTAACACATACAAACTAATTCTCTCTCTGTCTGTCTGTCTGTTCTGTCTGTCATAAAAGATCTTTGTTTAAACAACAATGATGATTTCATGGTTGTATGTTCACTTTACTAGGGAAACAATGTGCCCTTCAGTAGGCCTCATGGAGTAAAGAGGGCACAAAATCATGATGTGAAACATGGTCCCATCTACTGCCAGTATGGATGTAACCAAGTGGGTTGGGAGCGGGAGAACCAAGAACGTGTTAGGGGTATTTAGTTTTAGAATGAAAGCAAATGTGTTGGGATATCTCAGGCCTCTGAACTGCTGAATCTCAGAAAAGAAAGTATCGTGACAGAGGATTCTGAGTATTACATGTGGCTATAGAGTTGGAGAAGATAAGTGAAAACTTTTTTCCCCCTCTGTACAGTGCTGGCTGCTGCCTCCGTTCTTGATTTATTTCTAGTCTTAGTGTGACAGTCGAAACCCGAATGTAATCCTGGGAGTGCTGTCTCTTCTCTGCCTATTGTTGATTCCATCCTTAGGATCTTTCAGGTAGGGACTGCGTAACCCTGGTATTTCTGGAAGTCAGAGTACCTTTTAAAAACCAGTCATCTTAGGACAAGGAACACTGGGATAAAATGGGTGAGTCCATTGGGAAAGCTGAACCACACCTACAGCACTGGTCCCAGATGATGAGATTTTAATCCTCTAATTGAAGTCAATCTTTAGATGTACTGTTCTGTATGTTGCTGAATCCAGGATGGTAGCATTTGTTAGAGTCAATGTCGTTTTTTTTTTTTTTTTCTGAGACCTAATTTTCACATACGGTTCTACCAGGTTTAAGAAGTCTTATTGGTGTCTGTGCATATGGTGTGTGTGCAAGTGCAAGGTTGCACAGAGGCCTTTTGCATGGCAAGCGTTTTCACCTGCTGAACCATTCCTCTGACTCAGGTTCTTGTGGCCTTTGAGGCAGGGTTTTACTCTGCGGCCCTGTCTGGTCTCAAACTGTCCCTGTAGTGTCACAGTGTTGCCAAGCACATGTAGTCAGACCCACTGTCACAAGTGGGATTGGATCATGGTGATATACACAGTTCATTGCCACTTAGTATTCTTGTGCTGTGTTGTTTTGAGAAGGGGTTCCCTCCTGTAGCCCAGCCTGGCCTTGAACTCACATTAGTTTTCTTGCCTTGGCTTCCCCAGTGCTTGTACTGTAGACATGCACCAAACTGTATCTTAATTTTTAATATTAGTTTAATGAAACGGAAAGGTTTGCAGGATATGAACATGGAAGTGGGAATACTGGAGATGGAAGGGTTTAAGTGGGATAGTATCTAGGAACACACCACAAGGAAACCTTTTTGTGATAGTGACTTTTGAAAGAAAGACTTATAGTTTGTCGTGTTACATCTCTCTTGACCAGTGTAACCTAGGAACATAGAAATGCAATGGCCGTCGTAAGGGATTCCTTCCTTCCTTCTGCTCAGAGACAGGCTCTTCCCTGAAGCTCAGTTGGCAGTGACTGACTTTTGGGTCTGTGCATTGTGCTCGAGCAAGCATACGCAGCATGACATGACACTTCTGGAACCAGACATGCTCTGCTCTTGCCCTTAAGATTTTCTTTTAAGTAGATTATATCTATTATGCAAGTTTTGGCTGCCATTTTCTAATTTGACTAATTCTAGATTCTTTTTTTTTTTTCCTCTCCTTTTCATCCATTGAGTAACATGTCCCTGCAAGCCTCTATTCAAAGTCAGGAGAACTCTGACAAATGGATGCTTGAAGCAAGGCACCTGCTTCCCATATGTCTTCATTTGTCTTTGTCTTTCTTTAAAAGTAGCTTTTGTTGGGGACAGAATTTTTATTTAAAACTCACTGTGAACCGTGTCCGAATTGAACTGATGTCTGAATTCCAATTAGGGAAGTTAAATGAAATTAAACATGAGTTCAGGACTTTGGCGATCTGTGGAATTACAAAGTTATTGATAATATAGCCACGTCAAGGGGTGACTTGTTTAGATGCCTTCAAAAGCTTGCTTGCGCATAGCACTGGAGTGTATTTATTAACGGTCTGGGGCTGCTGTCGTCCTCTTGTTGTGGGTCCATGTACACAAGTGGGGTTTAAATTGATTAGTGACATTTATAAATGAATCAGTTACAAGTTCGTTAGAGATTTTGTTCTTTAGAACTGAGAATATAACAAGCACCAAGGGGTAAAATTAATTACTTAGCAGCTATCTTCCTGTCATTGTTTTTTTTCTTCCATACTGACTGATATTAGGAGGCTCCACTAACAGCTTACTAAAGGCCCATCCTAGATTTGAATTATTTTCATTCAGCTGAAGCACCTAGTCTTACAGAAATTTAGACCACAAACACTCCTTTTGTTTCATCCTCCTCTCCCTCCCCCCCCCCACTCCGTTTTACGGGGGAAATGACAATTACTCCAGATACAGAGTTCTTGTGGTTTAGTCAGAAAAAATCATTAGATCAGGTGGTTTGTGATAGATAAGTATTTCTTTTATATTTAGGTGTTTTAAAAATAGTTTATAATGTTATCAGATACCACAATACTGAAATGTATAGACTGTATTGTCCTTTTTCAGCTCTGTTGCTACAGAAATTTGGGGATATGTTGCTGAAGGTTAATTTTTTTCCCTTAAAATTCAAGCATATACTTTATAGTTAAAGGAAGGAATTTTACCTTACAACTGAAGGACATTTGTGGAGATGTTGAGAATGTTTCGGCTGTTTCATGGGTTGGTATCTTTTGAGGATCACAGCCTATGATAACATTTTTTTCAGTGTTATGTATTGCAGAGTGCATGTCCAGTGAGACTACTTAGTGGATGATGTATTAAGTACCACATTGTTTAGCTGTAAAAAGAAACATTGTTCTTTTTAAGAGTATGTGAGTGGGGCAACAAACCAGCTATTCTGGTTTAAACAATTTCAGTTAGTGATGATTTTTACAAATGGAGCTATACCCAAGATACTACAAAAACTGTGGACTTTGTTTTATGTATAAAAAAACTAAGTTTTAAGATTTTTTGAAAAATCAGTAGTTTACTGTGTTAGTTTTAACTTTTTCCATGTGCTTGCATGCGTTAAAAGTCTAGTACACTTTACCCTAGAAAGCTGGACTCAATAGAGGTAAATTATACAGCCAGCTGCTGAAGGACATGGTATAAAGTTCAGATCTTTCCCCAAGATTGTGCTAACAGATTCCATGCTTAGATCTCATTAGTTTTATTTAACATTAGTTTTATTTATTCTAACATGCGGAGGCTTGACTTTAAAGTCAATGGCAGGTGTTCTAAGTGGTGATTTAGAACAGTACAGGTAGACTGTTAGCAGCAAGCAGCCATGGCTGGAACACAGAGGCCGAAACACTGTCAGGACTAAAGTCAGGAACCACACAGACCTTACTCTGATGGCCTCTCCTCACTGGGACACCCACCCCCAAGCTAGTATATAGCCTAGCATGTAGGGAGCATTAAAATGATATTTACTAAATTAAAAGAGACTGGGAGGCATCAGACTGAAGTAAAATGCACTTAGTGTACTTAAGAAGCTTGTAAAACTAATTATAGGCCAGCCCAGAAGGAAAACTTAGTTTATTTCCACAGACATAACTTCTTCAGTCCAAAGATATTATTTAAAATAGAGTTCAAATAAAAATAAATCAACTGCTTGGAAATAAATGACCAAATTTCTCTAAACATTTAGAGTTGCAAAAAAGAATTCAAAATAAGTAGGTATGAGAATAGACTCCTAGTATTAGTAAGAGTCCCTACTTAGAAACCAGTAAATGTGTGATTTTCATTGTGGAAGATAAAGGCGAGAGAACACGAACTAAGGAATTCAGCCCATTTTGCTAACTGACAAACTTATAGCTGAAGAGGGAGGGTATAGGTTGGGAGCCATTCATCTTCGGGAGAAGAAAGGAATTCAGAGAAAAATAAAATAGACATGTTAGGTGGGTGTCAAGATGTGAGAAAGCTATTCATGCCAGGCATGGAGCCCAGGCTCCAGTCCAAGGCAATCGATGGTGAGCTCCCGGCCAGCCCAAGCTGTGTAAAATGTTTCAAAATGAAAGCAAAACAAAACAAAAACACAAGATAGGTCTGGGGGTGCTAAATTAGAAATTCTAGACAAAATGGATTTTCACGAAAAAAAAAAATAACAACAACAAAAAAACCCAGAACATTGAATCATGAATCAGCTGATTGAGCCAAAGAAATTGATGTGGAAAAAGTTTATTGCTGAGCAGTGGTGGTGCATGCCTTTCATCCTAGTACTTCTGGAGGCAGAAGCAAGGGCATCTCTGAGTTCGAGGCCAGCCTGTACTACAGAGTGAATTCCAGGACAGCCAGGGCTACAAAGAGAAACCCTGTCTTGAAAAACCAAACCCAACCAACCAGCCAACCAACCAACCAACCAACCAACAATCAGTTTATTGATGGGGCTTCACTATCTCCAAAAGGCTCTGAAGGAAGAGTATTTCTCCTAGCATTTTACAAGGAAGTTGCACAAATTGAAGAAGCCACCCTTTTTCATGAGAATAGTGTGAAAACCCTAAGTTAAGTTACTCCGTGATAAGTAAGATTATTACAGGAATTCGTTAATTGCTTAATCAACGACTGTTTAAATTCCATGTTCATCAAAGGAAAGGTGTTGTCCAGGGTTATACAGATCCAGGTTTAGGGAGCCCCTGTCTTTCATGGGAAGTTCCTGTTACTTATGTTTATTATGGAATAAAATACCCCAGACTTCTGTGAAATGCATCTCTCCTGCTGTTTTCCCATTTTCCCTAAACGTTGAAATCATTTCAGTGCCGGCCGGAGCTTATGTTCTGAGTCAGTTGAGGCCCGTGGCAGTAGGTTTATCTGAGCCTGTACCGTACTTCATCTCGGCTCCTCCTGTGCACCAGGCATCTTCTTTCACCTAGGCCTTAGAGGACATTTTTTTGCCCAGGGCTGTGGATTTCTCATGCTCTGGGAATGGTGAGTTGTCAGCAGACCTTCCTCGCCTCTAGCTCCCTGAGGTCTGCCCTTTTAGAGTCTCCTGTCACGTCTGCTGGGGTTGAACCATCACTCTTTGGGTTTAATTGGGATAGAGTTCAAGAATGTCTGGAGCTTTAGCTCCCTGACTGTCCTCACGTGTGTCCCATTATGATCAGATTAATTAACACCATATCTTATAAGGAAATTGACTGGAGATAGAATCTTGTGCCATGATAATCGAGAAAAGACAGCGTGACTATAAGCCCGTTTACATTAGGTGATTACAGCCAATGTTAGTTTTGTTTGCCAACTTAAAAAAAAAAAAAAAACTTTTATGATTGCTGTCAGGCTCTAAAAACACTCAGGTGTTATTACTAATAGCACATCCATTGAAAGGGTGAGGCATGCAGTAACAAAATACTTAATAGGAACATTACTTACCAATTTTCTCCAGACATTTTTGGTACCTTATTATTTTTGGTGTGGGGTGGAAGAACTGTCCTTTGATGAGATTGCAAAGCCTTTAGGTCTTTATTTCTCGCATATAAGGGAGTGTGCGTGTTATGACACTGAATTAGGAAAAACCTGGGTTGTAGGTTGAACAGTTAGCACTTGGGAGGCAGAGACAGAAGAATCAGGAATTCAAGGTTACCTTGGTTATATGCAAGTTTGAGGCTAGCCTGTACTACATGAAATCTTGCTTGAAAACACTGAACCAGAAAATAAATGACAAGACTAAACAAACATCACCAACTCCTGGGTAGGTATATTAATCTTTCATCCAACTAGCAATTTATCACCAACTTCTGGGTAGGTATATTAATCTTTCATCCAGTTAGCAATTTAGCATGATGTTATTGCCTCATTGTTACTGCCTCATTATTACTTGGCTTTGAACAATTTTTGCTCATGTCTTCCTTGTAAGTAAATTCCCCTTCCTTCATCCCCCCCCCTTTTTTTTGTCACTTGGAGTTTTAGTTGAAAATATTTTTCTCAACTTGTTAGCAGTAAATGAAATCGAATCTTTCTTAGAAAATCATGTAGACTTTTTAAAAGTTGGATATCGAAATTATGGTTTTTAAATGATAAAACCTCTATATTTTGTTTTGTGTTTGTTTGCTTTTGAGACAGAGTCTCTCTATTACATAGCTCTGACTGCCCTGGAACTCACTATGTAGACCATGCCGGCATCGAGCTCATAGACATCCCCTGCCTCTGACTCCCAAGTGCTGGGATTAAAGACACGTGTTACCACACCTGGCTAAAACCTAGGTTTAGATTATCTCAGAGTTCCATTTTAATTGCTGACGGTCTCCTGTAGCATGCAGAAGTGAAGGTATATATGTTCTGACTTCAAGCACATCATGCAGTCAACTTGACTTAGCAAGCTTCGGCACTTAGTCGTTATGCACAGAGCCCATTCTCTGTGTCCTGACTTTCGTTCTTGTCTGTTGCTGTACAAAATTTCCTTACTTGACTGGGCTAGTACAATTCATTTTTTCCATATATCAGTCAGATCTGTCACAAAAGTTATTACTGTAAGTACACATTTGCATTCTTAAGTTATTGAATCTTAGTTTATATTATAGAGACAAGTGTTACTGTATGATCCCTTTTGGTTTTTTGGGACATACATTCTTTGTGTAATGGTCCTAGCTGTCCTGGAACTCATTTTGTAGACCAGGCTGGCCTCAAACTCATAGAAATCCACCTGCTTCTGCCTCCTGACTGCTGGGAATAAAGGCGTGTGCCACCAGTGTCTGGCTACTGTATGGTTCTTATGTTAGGTATTTCTGTTAAAAAAATTCTTGGATTATATGTTATAAACAATTCTTGGATTATATATTATGAAATGATACTTAACTATCTACTAAATACTGTGCCAATGTTGTGGAATTCATGACAATAAACATAATGCATATATTTTATAGTTTTTTAAAATTACTTTCTTCAAGTATATTTTTTTGTTTCTAGCATTCATTTTTGAATATTAATTTTTAACTAGATGATTGAGAATGGGCTATAAAAGGGCAATGTACACATTTACTTACAATGTGTGCATGCGTGTATAAAATTAGCGCATGCACCTATAGTTCTAATTACCTGGTAGGTTGAAGCTGGTGGATCATTTTGACCCAGGGAGTTTGAGATTAGTCTGGGGAACATAATTGAGGCCTCCTTTCAAAAAGGGAAGCTATTTTATTTAGTTGCTGAACTGTCCAGACTGTAAAGTACTGAGCTAAAATGACATTTTATATTTACTTCACGTATAGTTACAAAGAAACGGTATTACTATAATACTTGAATTATGGTGTGTCTTCCCCTCTTGCATCAGAACGAAACTATGTGGCCGAGGTTGGCCTTTAGCTTGTAATCCTTTTGCCTTATTTTGAAAGCTTAAGAAATAAAATATGCAGGCAGGGGAGATGGTTCCGTGGGTAGAGCAATCACTGTGCGCGTGTGAGGACCTGAGTTTAAATGTCCAGAACCTACATGAAGTCAGGGTGTAGCTGGAGGTTGCAATCCGTGGGTTCCTACCTTGAGATGGAAGGTAGAAAGAGGAGACTCCCTGGACAGTTGTGGGCCAGCTACCCCGGACTGTGCAGTGGTGAATAATAAAGAGACTCTACCTCAAACGAGGTGAGTACCAAGCACAGAAAACCCAAGGTTGTCCTCTGACCTGCACATAGGCACCCTGACATAGATGTACCTGCACTCACACACACAAACACATGCACATATGCCTCACACATCATACACACCATATACACATACACGTTTCAAAAAAGAATAATGGCTTGTTTCTAATGACCAGATGTATCTTATAACCAATCCATTTTAGCATTTAGAGTGTTTTCCTTCCTCTAGAAATATAGAGCATGCACAGTGCCAAATAGAAGGGAACATACTAGCCAGGACTCTTCTGTTAAGAATGCTTTGATTTTTAGGGACGGAAATAAATATGAAATCATGGGGCAATCTCTTTAATCTTGATATCTGTAAAGACTATTAGTTTTTAAACAGTCAACACAATATGTGGATTTTTTTGATGTACAGTTACAGGTATTTCAAGCCATGCATAGGGTTTTGTAAACCCCACCACCATCAGGGTGTACAATGGTTCCATCTCTGCAGAAAAGTATTTCTTATATTCCTGTATAGTCAGAACTTTGCCCCAACATAAACGTACAATTCTAGTCTGTTGTTGTAATCGACTTTTTAAGATTCCCTTTAAACATCAGCGCGCGCTCTCTCTCTCTCTCTCTCTCTCTCTCTCTCTCTCTCTCTCTCTCTCTCCCTCTCTCCCTCCCTCCCTCCCTCCCTCCCTCGAGAGATTTTCACTTAATATTAATGCTATTGAAATTCCAAGTTCTACTTGTATCTGTGAATTCCTTTGTTGTTGCTTCTTAGTCTGTTAGCTCATATTCTAGACTTCCTGTGTGTCAGTTACCCATTTAGTCATTGAATACATTGGGGATGGTTTGCAATTTTTGATCATTACAATTAGAACATTCATGTAAAGGGTTTTTGTTTGTGTGTGGGGTGTGTGTGAGAGAGAGACAGAGAGAGACAGAGACAGAGACAGAGACAGAGAGAGACAGAGAGACTTCTAAGTTTTCATTTCTTCTGTGGAACCACCTAAAAGATGGGTTACTGACTTTCATAGTTAAATATATGTAGAATTTTATGAGACATTCCCAAACCACTTTTCAGCATGGTTGTTTATTTTACTATACTTCATGAAATTTTATTTGCTTTGCAAACTCACCCAAAAGTGGTATTGTTCTTATTTATTTTTAGCTATTTTAGCAAGTTGTGATTTTTTTCTTGTTTTATACAGCAGTTTTATTTATTATTATTATTATTATTATTATTATTATTATTATTAATGAAGTTTTAACTGTGGTGTGTTTCACGTTAAATTAACAACAATGGAGGTCTGTGTCTATGCTTTCCTAGGGTTTGACTGGGATTGTTAAATATGTAGATGGGTTGGGGAGTTGTTGCTGTCTTTTCTGTACTGGGTCTTCTGGTCCACACCTATGATAGGTCTCTCCATTTAGTGGGGTCCTCTTGGGTATCTACTGCCTTGTTATTTAAGCTTCAGAATATAGATGTCAAGACACTTTATAAGCATTGCAGTTAAAATCTTTTTGAAGTTGTTACTGTAACTTTTGGTTTTTGCTCAAGAAAACAAAAGGACACCTTCTTCCTGGGTGTCCGGCCCCTCTATGTCTCCTTGGCCCTTTTCATCTGCTGCATCTGAGTTTCGAGCTGTGGTGAGTCCAACAGGGTAATTGGAGGGGAGAATAATTGAATCAGATGCTCCCCTTCTGTTATTCCAATTTATTCCTCAGATTTCTCACGCTGTTCTTCCGTGGGTTGTGTCTGTATTGGAGAAACCAAGTCGAGTGTGTTTCCTCATTTTGTGACACCAGAACCTGGACCAGTGTCTTCTGCTGCCTTAAATAGTTTTTAAAAAATTAAAAAACTTGTTATCTATGAGCAGGCAGTCTACCTCCATGTCAAGATCTTGTAACGTCCTTCTCTTGTTTTCCTGACAAGAGAATTATAATGCAATTCTTTTCCCAGCCTGATTACCCAGTTATTATTTATAGTGAAAGTATTTATTAGGGAAAATTGTTTTTGGCTGGAGTAGTTGTAATTACATACATTTTTTTTCTTAAAGAAGAGAAAACTTGGGATTGTATCTGAACAACTAGCTTTGACTTCTTTAGAATATCCTACTGTAGTCTTTATAAATGTTCTAGTGAAGTGAAAAAAAATGCAGTTTTCTCTTTGTGTGTGAGAAATTTGAATGTTAGACAATTTAAAATAAAAATAAAATTAAAGTGTAATTTAAAAAAGGGGGGCTGGAGAAATGGCCTAGCAAGTAAAGGTGCATGCCAACAAGACCTACCTGAATTTGAACCCCAAGACCTATGTGGTGGAATGAGAGGTCCGACTCCTGAGGACTGTCCTCTGATCTGCACACACCCATATGCCCACACAGCACACTAAAATTCAAATATAATTAAACTTTTTTTTTAAGATTTTATTTATTTATTTGTTTGTTTGTTTATTATGTATACAGTATCCTGTCTGCACGTGTCCCTGCAGGCCTGAAGAGGGCATCAGATCTCATTACAGATGGTTGTGAGCCACCATGTGGTTGCTGGGAATTGAACTCAGGACCTCTGGAAGAGCAGTCGTTGCTCTTTAACCACTGAGCCATCTCTCCAGCACTCATAATTAAACTTTTTAAATGTGCATGAAGAGACATAAGAGAACTTGTAGAAAGGCAGTGCTCCTCTAACTTATGCAGAGTCTCTGACTTAAAACTCACTGCCTTAAAACCATCAATCTGTCTGTCCAGAAACCCAGTAGTGAGGGCATTAAGGGCTTTTCTATTGAAATTGGGTAAATACATTTTATTTTACATTTGTTGGCCACTCCTGTGTCTCAGGTTTGCTTAGGTATGCCACCTGCAAGCCGGACATTCTCAGTGTGTGCTTTAAATCATTTGTAGCCTTGCATGGAGATGCAGGGATGGAGTTACATGATTTCAGTTCTACTCAGGGTAGCTTTGAAACTGAACATCTGTACAAGATCTATGAGGGCTATTCCATGTTTTTATATGGGGAGAGCAAAGCAAAGGGTAATTTGGTGTTTGAGATAAAGGGGGGAGGGGCTAGCTGACCTGCTTCGACAATAGTGGGTCAAAGTGTTCTATATTTTTTCGTTTAGAAGAAATATATATCATATATATCATTGGTAATCAGTACTTTTTGAAACACTGATTAATGTATGTTTCTATTTTGCCTTATTTTGATGGAGTCCTGTGCATCATGTGGTCATGACAAAGTGAGAGCGGAGACATTGAGGTCAGAAAGATCTACTTGAATCTGAGAGCTTTGCCATTAACATGCTGCTTAAAATTTTTCCTGTTTTCCTGAAGAAGCAACTGATTTAATTGGTTCATAGGAATATGTGGTGATTCCAGGCAGAACATGTGTAAAATAACCCCAAACTGTGCCTGGTACATAGTTGTATAATTATTTAGAAATAGCACCTTCACAAGAGGTGTCTCCTGGTACAACAGTGGCAGGACTGTGTAGGGGGTCACCATCTACTCTGCAATGGCCTTTGAGGCTGTCTGTACTTGAGGAGGGATTATATGTTGGGTGCTGGAAACTTGGGGAGGTCATAGTCCCTAGGAAGGAATACATTACTGATGTTTTGTAAAGGGACACATAGCCAAAACTGCCTTCTGAGTATCTGTGTTTATACCCATAAGGTCAGTGGTACTCTCAGTTTGAATCAAGGAGACTTCCTTTTGCCGGGGATAATGGTCAAAACAGAGACGCACAGATGGTCAGAGTGCTGAGAATATGTGACTGTCGAGTGTTAGTCCTGAGTGGAATGTCTACATCACTTCCTTCCAAGATCCAGCAAACATCACAGAAGAGAGGGTAGAAAGACTTAAGATCCAGAGGGTAGGGAGGAGCACAGCGAATCGCTGTCTTCCGGATATGACACCGCTGTGGCAGTTAATAGATGCATTAACTATGGCATTTGTGGCATCTGTGGCCGCCTGAGCAACACTTGCACTCAGAGGAGATGTGTAAAATAGAAGAGGAGTTAGTAGGGAAGAAAAAGAGGTCAACAGAAGGGACAGTGGGATATGTAGGGGTAATGGGAGTAAATACGATTACAGCAAAATACGTACAAGTATGTCAGTATAAAATAATGTTTAAAAAAAAAAACAAGAATAAAAGAAATCTTGCCTTCCTGGTATGTTAGAGCCGAGAGGAAGTCCTTGAGTGGCCCAAGAGCTATTTATTTATTTAGTCAGCATCTTGGAATGCAGCCAGGCTGGCCTGGAGCTTAGATCTTCCTGCCTCAGCCTTCAGCGTGATGGGAGCACAGATGTGTGCTTGTATGTCTGACCAGCTCGGGGTTTCTGCACGATCACTTGCTATTGCTCAGTCTTAATAGGTATTAAGGAACACGTTTTTCTTAGTTAATATGGTGTACAGTCTGGGGTCCTCTGGTACAGTCCCAGGTCTGTTTATCTGTCCTGAGAGTTGAGATGACAAATACGTTTAAGTAAGGTTTTGTCAGGGCAGGAGCCTCGGCTCTTTATAAAGATCGTGACATTAGGATAGCATAGAAGACATACTTGTATTGGTTTAAATATTAAGGCAACTCCACATAGTTAAAAGGGAGGTTTACTTTGTGGGGTAACTTACAAGTGAAGGGATAGGTAACAGGGTCTGGGGAAGGTGTAGCGCAGTCCAGCGGTGTTCTCTGGAGAACTCTGCTCGGTCCACACCCAGCGTCCAGGATCCAGGAACCAAGAGAGCTGGCCCATCTGGATCTCGGGTCTTCAGGGCTCCTCTCTCGGCTCCACCTTCTAGGTGAGACAGTTACCGAAGCCTCAGTGGGGTTGGTATTTCCAGGTCAAAGCTGGAATGGCTACCCACTACATACTTGGGCATTCTGAACTCTAGGGTGAACTTATGAATTATGAAAGTGGTATACTGATAAGAGAAGTGGAAGAATAAAATATAACAGGTTAAGTAACAGTGGAAGGATTTCTCATTACACGTACAGAAGAAAACTCCTAGTTGACATCTGCAGTAGCAAGGTTTTGATATGGAAACAGGATCCAGACTGTTTGTTACACTGAAAATTCACATGAAGAGCCATTACCTGCCTGAAAGAGTGATTATGACATATAAGGAAACACAGGTACCCTAGGGTGAGGCCAGGTAGCCCTGGAAGAACAAACTCACGGAGGAGTCACACTTCCTTAGAGAAAGTACACATCCATGGGAAGCTTGATGGTTTGGTTTGGAGCAGTTTGACAAGTAGACAACTCTCTAGAGACCATCTGGGAAACGGGCAGTCAGCTACCAGTGGTGTGGACCATGGTGGCTGCCTAAGAGCTACAGGCAAGCAGATGTCCTTCCCAGGGTGCTGGGTGGTGGAGATGGGCAAGGATGAGTGTGAGGAGGGACCTAAAAGAAGTGCTGTTCTGTGTGTGACTTTCCAGTCTACAGGCAGCAAGGCCTCAGTGTAACCTTGATACCAGCGCAAGCAGATGTCCTTCAGAGCGAGCGTACAAGCCTGTGAGGGTTCCGATGTCAATGTCAAGGTAAAGCAGAAGGATTACATTTTTGTGCCGGCCCCATGACTGGGCCAAGGTCTGTCCATGGATGGGGCAGACTCTGCTGGAGGTCCCCTGTAACCACATCCCTCATGCGCTGTGCCACCCAGCACAAGGCTGACCGTTCAGTAAGCCTCCCTTCTGTGCCCTTTGTAAAAAGTTGAATGGCATGATGAAGTGATTGGAGCAATGTTAAAATGATTTGCGTATTTATCACAGGGTACTCATTAAAGGAGGGCGTATTTGGAGCCGAGAAGCGGCAAGTCGCAACACACAGCGTCTTTCATTTTGAAACCGTGAGGGATTGTGTCAGCATATTGAATCTAGAAATGATGCAGAGGAGGAGTGTGACTCAGTTTGCAACCTTGCCCTTTGAAGTGATGATGTGTAAATCTTAGGATTTAGATAGTATAAATCTTACTGACTGTCCACGAAGGACGCCCTGTGCTTTGATTATCACACCTCTGAGATCTGTGGAAAGCTGCCTGGGTTTGCAGTAGTTGGTTGCATTTTTGATAGTTGTCATGGTGATGGTATTTAGGGTTTTTGTTTAGGGGAGTGTCTTAGTTCTTTCCCTCTCTTCACTGACCACCTCCTCCCTTATCTAGCCTGGTAGATTGGTTTTTACCAAAACAAAATTTTGTTTAGTTTATCCTGGTCATCAAATGACTTTTTGTGTGTTAATACCCTTCAGTTTTCCAAGTTAATATCTTTACCATATGTGAATCAGTTCTCACTTTGGCTTGGTGGACTCCCAAACATTCGTGGTATCTATTATGTCCCAATTTCTTCAAATGATGTCTACCATGACTGATACTCATTTTTGAGGTTTAAAGGTTTTATTTTTTACAAAGCACAGCAGATGCATACCCCCACCTTCTTGCAGAGAGGGTACCACCCAGCTCCTGGACTTGGCACTAAGAAAAGAATGCCTCTCCAGAAGGGCTTGTACTGAGGCAGGAGCCTGTGAACACTGAAGTCCAAAGGGGACAGGGCGGCTTAGGCCAGAGCTACAGTATGTGCCGTCCCCGGACAGCTCACTTCCAGCTTTTTCTTTTTCTTTTTTTTTTTTTTTTTTTTTTTTTAGAATCTGGCAAGCGCAGTTTGTCCTTAACAGGCTCCTTCAGTCGGAATGTGCCACAGACAGCACGCTTTCACATGCCCCTGATTTTTCTGCTTTCTGCTCAGGTGTCTGTCTACATAGCCTTCTGTAACATCGTGCTCATCCAGTTCTCTACTTACGGTTTTCTGCTCATAAACCAAAGATAGAGTTTTTGGTGTTGCATCCTGCGTGTGGGCTATAGAGATCCCACATTTCTCCTGGCACCATGAATGAAATTCTCTTTCCGTCTCTCATCTTCTGGCCTGGTTCATTCAACATTGGCCCTGTCACCCTTCAGCCATCTTCTGGACTCTGTTGACCCTAGGGACTGTTTCTCCTCACAAGGTAACTGGCAAAGATCTGATAACTTGTTTCCCAAGAGAACAGTAAAGAGGTAGTGACAGAGGGTCATTCTGTGAGTTTCCAGGTTGCCTCCTCCTCCTCCCCCTCCTCCCCCTTCCCCTCCCCCTCCTCCTCTTTCCCTCCTCCCCCTTCCACTCCCCCTCCTCCTCTCTCCTCCTCCTCCCCCTCCCCCCTTGTGGTTTTGGCATTTTCTAAGCTCAGGCATCTCTGGCCTGCATGCTCTGTTGGTGGCTTCCTCTACAGGTGAGCTCCTCAGGGAGAGGTCCAGCTCTGACTTCTGGAAGAGACTGTCAGCTACTTCACAAAATACTGCACTTTTAGATTTTTTTCCCCAGTTTTTTCCTTGAGATATTACTGAACTCATAAATTCTTTTCATTGAAAGCACAGATCTAGGTAAAACAGTTTGAAGTTAAATAAATTTTAACAAGATATATAATAGTTGGTGAATATGTCTTAGTTGGGGTTTCTATTGCTATGAAGAGACGCCATGACAAGCCAACTCATAAGGAAAACATTTAATTGGGGTGGCTTACATTTCAGAGGTTCAGTTCAGTCCATTATCGTCATGGTGGGACATGGCAGTGTGCAGGCAGACAAGGTGCTGGAGAGGTAGCTGAGAGTTCTACATCTCGTTCAGGCAACAGGAAGTGAACTCTGACACTGGGTGTGACTTGAGCACATATGAGACCTCAAAGCTTGCTCCCACAGTGCCACACTTCCTCCAACAAGGCCACAACTACTCCAACAAAGCCATACCTCCTAACAGTGCCACTCCCTTTGCGGGCCATTTTCTTTTAAACTGCCACAGAATGTAATAGCATGTTTCATGAAAAGGTCCAGTGTCCAGGGGCCTCTCTTCTTCAGGCATACTCTTGGAAAACTTAGCGCTGCTTGCCAAGTCAGCTAAACTTGTTCCTTGTAATTAGGATCCTTACATATTGAGAAGTCATACGTTTTCATCCTGGTAACAGATTAGTGTAGCACGAATCTTAACAGGTCGTATTAATAAAATCAAACCCAAGCCAGGTATTAGGGTGAATACTGGAAGATCAGAGAAGCAGAACAAGCCACAGCTACTTCATCTTGCCAATTCCTCAGCTGATCCTGTTTCCTCAGACTGGAAGCCTCTGAGTCCTCATCTGAATGGCTCTCAGCTGAACTGTTACTCAGAAACCTAAAAGCTTAACCAGGCTCTAGTTCCTGGTTTTCACACCTTATATACCTTTCTGCTTTCTGCCATCACTCCCTGCGATTAAAGGTTCACTTCCTGGGATTAAAGGTGTGAGTGACCATGCCTGGCTGTTTCCAGTGTGGCTTTAAACTCACAGAGATCCGGATGGGTCTCTGCCTCCCAAGTGATAGGATTAAAGGCGTGTGTACCACCATTTTCTGGCCTCTATGTCTAGTGGCTGTTCTGATCTCTGACCCTAGATAAGTTTATTAGGGTTCACAATATTTTGGGGAACATAATATCACCACAGACTAGCTTATTTCCTTTAGAACAATGGTTCTCAATCTTCGTAATGCTGGGACCCTTTAATACAGTTCTTTATATTGTGGTAACCCTCAACCATAAAATTACTTTGTTACTGCTTCATAACTGGAACTTACTGCAGTTTTAAGTCATAACGTAGCCATGTAATATGTGGTATGTCTGATATGCACCCCTTGTGAAAGTTTTCAACTTCCAGGTTGAGAACTGCTGCTTTAGAAGCTAGTTTTGAATGCAGCTTTGAAATTACACATATACATTTTAATTTGTCATTTTACTAACTCCAAACTCCAAGGGATTTCTCTAAGTCTAGCCATGTATTTTCAACATTTAAGTGCCTTTATAGATGTATGTTTTTAGGAATTTTAAAATGATGTCATAGCATTCCCACCTGCGTGAGGCTGTGGTGGAGATACTGTTTACTGTCCATGGGAGAGTTTTATGTCCTGAGTGGTGGATTATGCTCAGTCTAGCCACTCAAGGGTAAGAAAAGATTAGTGGCTGTATGCAATAATATGTTTAATAAAACATAATGAATGAGTAGATATAATCAATAACAATGCCATGAGGAAAAATGAATTATTATTTTTTTGATTTGTTAAATTTGGGGGAAATTGCATATTTTTTTATCAGTATATACTTTGCCATGTAATAACTCTCCTTTCATGCTCTTCTGTATACATAATAGTCTCTTGTTTGAGAATTTTATTTATATCCTCTAAGTCCTCTGAGAACTTCAAAATATTATGTTATTTTTAAAAAAATCATAAAGAATTCCCTTTTAGAATGTTATTGTAAAGGAGTAGTTTTAAAGGGGACATCTTAAAGTAGTAGTTTCCTTTTCAAAATAAACATATTTGATTACTTGATACGTGGAACCCACTTTCCCTAGAGACAGAGATGAGAAGAGCCCTAGAAGGAAGTGGGTTTGGCGAAGACTGGCCACTCTGATAAGTATTGCTCACAATTTGCTTTTGTTTTTATTGGCTCCTGCTGTTGGCATTGACTTAAAGGGCTTTAAGTCTCATATTCTTTTCTTAATAATACTAAATCTCAAAACACTAGTACTTGTTGGGTGGGGAAAAGATTTGTGAGATTTACAGCGTCTCTGGCTCCGACACACAGGGCTGACGTAGGAATATCTTGCATCCTGAGGAATCTGTGGGTTCCAGGCTTGCCCCGTGGCCTGTTCTCTCTCCTTCCTTCTCTGTTCTTGGCATTGCGCGGCAGTGCACACCTGGTTGACCAGTGGAATGTGCGAAGTGGTATGCAGTCCTCTGGGCCATCGCTGTGCCTAGCAAAGGGTCACTGAAGTGTCACAGTTCTAAATACGGTACTGGGAAATTCTTCAGAAGCATCGTCCTGATTTCTGTGTGCCCTCCTCATGCCATGCTGCGTCACCCTTTTGCAAAACAATGTCATGGAGTACCTGTCAGTGCATACAGGGTTTCCTTTTCCTCAGGACCTGGACCTGCGCTTGCTATAGAATACCTCTGAAACTCCAGGTCATTTTCCTCCCGTGAGGTCCACAGTCTTGAGACAAATGGCATTCTCTTTTCTATCTGTTGTGTGAGTAATGGCACACACCATGGAAGGATTATAACCACAGTGTAAGAACAGGCATTGCTGGCACCAGGATGCCTGGGGCTCAGTCTTTACCCTTCAGCTGAGGTGTGGGTTTCTCATCTCAGAGGGATCCAGTACTTTACAAAGTCAGGTGATTCTTTTGTTTAACAAACAGCTTGCCATTGTCTTCCTCATGTCCCTTCTGTCATTTCTAAGTGTGTATTACCTTGCCCTTCTAAGTTGGAAATCACATGATCTGGGACAGGTTCCTATGAATTATGAGGAAGTGTTTAAGCAGTTTATGTACAAGCTGTTCTTAAAATGCCCATTAAAATTTCATAGTATTAACACATGCACACACCCCTGTGGTTGAATTGAAAATTGCTTTTCTAGTGGTGACATTAATGACGTCTGCACTTCAGAGCAGTTTAAAAAGCAGCGTTCTGCTGGGAGTGATTGAGCATTCCTGTAATCTCAGCCACTCACGAGGTGGAGGCAGGAGAGTAGACCAGTGTGGGCAACTTATGGAGACCTTGTCTCAAAATCAATTTTAATGAAAAAGGGCTAAAGGGATTTTTCAGTGGTAGAGCACTTGATTAGCATGTGTGAGGCCCTGGGTCGAAGCCCTCATAACAGAAAAGAAAATAGGGATATGTTTATAGTCTTACCACCCTGCAGGAAATAGGCATGCACGCTGGTCTCGATTGAATGTCCCTTCCATTCTGTGTCATATATTGTTTTTCATACATACACTGTTTTTTTTTTTCCTGCTATTCCTTGTTCCCATAGAGGCCTGTCAGCATTGAAAAGGAATTCACATGCAGCTTGACATGGAAAACCTGATCGCTAAAGTCTCTTCAAGTAGACTGTCTTTAGGTCATTAGTGATTTACATTGTTCAGGATTTAATTTTTGAGCACGGATAAAGATACAATGTTAGGATAATAATGTGTTTGTTACAAAACTTACATCAAAGTAATGTGAAAATACTTGAAATTCAGTTTTGTTTAAAATGGAGTTTATAAATTTGTAACACAGCAAGCAAAAATTGTAAGAGCTTTTGGTTGTATTGAACATCTAAGGCAGCTGAATTCCTCCTTTTGAAAATTGTTTTAAAGCTTGAACCTTGCCTTAAAGAAGGATGATAAAGCACTGTCACATAGAGAGTTTCTTCTGGGTGAAAAGAAGTTCCATTCATTCTTACCCTTCAGTGTGGAGGTAGCCCCAGAAGGAACAAGGTGCCTGCAAGGCTGACTCATTGTCCTGGCCTGTCTGGTCCCAGTGGAAACACTGCAGGGCCCCTGCCTGTCTCCTGTAGGATGCTGGAGGCTGATTATCTCCAGCAGGAGATAAGGTTGTTCTTTCTCCAGCAGGGTAGGGATCCCTGATTAGGAGGAGAATGGAATTTGGGGGTAGGAATGTTTCTGGGTGGGAGCCTTGGGCGTGTCTTCTAGTGGAATGTCTACTCCAAGGAGTGATTCCAGGATCTGGTGGGCCTGCAAAGGGAGTCCATCCAGGGCTGGAGCAGAGGAGGTCACTTAATCTTCTCCCTAAATATTTATTTTAGGCAGGAACCTGTGAGGGGTAATGTCTGCAGGCAGTTTAGGCTCAAAAGTATTCTCGATAGATGCAAAGCCTACGTTGAAAATTGTGGGCTGGAGAGATGGCTCTGTGTTTTAAAAGCACTGACTGCTCTTTCAGAGGACTGAGGTTCAATTCCCAGCACCCACATGGCAGCTCATAACTGTGTAACTGTAAGATCTGACACCCTCACACAGACATACATGTAGGCAGAATACCAATGCAAAGAGGAACAAAAGAGAAAGAAAATTGCTGTGAATATTTAACGCTAGACATTTTATTGAGCACCAAACCATTTATCAATGTGGTTTTTTTAAAGGGGAAAATCCTTTTCCCCCTCAGGACATGTAATGCCTATGACTCCTTATATATTCAATTTATATAAATACTTTTATATAATTGGTACTGCTCCACCTGAATTTGAAGAAATCCAGGCTTAAAGATCCAGTTTCTGGCTCAAGGTTACTTAGGGATGGACTCTACATTTGGATGCCAGTCTTTTGAACTTGGATTCTTGAAACAGTAGTCATTTCTAATTATGTGATAGTGGAAGCCCCGACTTTGTTCTTTCAGGAGCCAGTGGTCTACATAGTTCCAAGACAGCCAGAGGTATATATACTGAGACCCTGTCTCTAAAACTCAAACAAAATAAATAAGTAAATAATTAAAAGCATATGCCATCCTTGTATTTCCTGAAACTGAAAGCTGATATCACATGCACTGGTATAAGAGACAGGTCAGATCAGTACTTGGTCACTTTATTTTCCCCATCTGTAGGTTTTAGCCGGGGTGTGTGGTGAGTGCGTGCGATGCAGGAGCCAGTCGGGTTGGTTCTGAAACATGCTTCTGCTTCTTTCTTAGAACCGAATTTGCTGTGTGTCCATCGGGCTGTGGTTTCCTGAATCCAAGCAGGGTAACTTCAGAACTCACAGAAATCTGCCTGCCTCTGCCTCCCTAGTGCTGGAAATAGATGGCTGACACATATTTTTAAATAGAAAAGAATTCCTTGAGAAATTGTAAAAAGGCTGGCAGCTTGGGGTAGCAGGGTCTTGTACAGTGAAACCAGGACCATCACATGTAGTGATGCTATTCATGTAGCCGTCCAGAGACACACCATGTCTGCTACCATCCGCAGGTGGAGAGGCTGCTTCTCAAGTACAGTTATGACCCAGGACCCCAGAACCACAAATGGGCAGTGTCTCAGATCCTGTTGTTGATGTAAAGGAGCAGCTCGGGCTTTGCTGCTTTCACACTCAGGCGGTCAGTGATTGTGTGGTGGAGTTTGCTCCTTAGAGGCAGAGCGCAGGGCCCCTGCTGAGCTCACTTCCTTCCTGGTCTCTGGCCTGCATATCTGGCCAGCAGAGCCCTGGGTGGAAGGGAACCTGGGAAAGGGAATGCACTAGGTTGTGGGTCTGTCATTCAGGAAGGCACACAGGAAGGAAGCTCATGCTGGGCTTTACCCCATCTACTGAAAAAGTCGTGGTGGGATAAGCCCTTGCTGGTTTCCATAGCCACATTTCCTGAGCTCTCTCACCCCCAGCCATCATGAAAATGTCACCTTTGGTCCTTCCTGTCCTGTCATGCAAAAGATTATTCAATTTTTGCTTTTCAGTGTACTTCGGTGACAAGAGGTTTTATCCTGTCATAGGTGTGTTCTCAGTGAAAACACACTAGATGGGATTAGTTTATAGCCGTTAACTTAAAGTTTTTTGGGAAGCTGAATATTATAGCCAGTAGTGAGAGGTGTTGACAGCTTTTAGTACCAAATACCAGGAAAAATTATATGTAATATATAAAATTTTACATTAGATGTTATATACTTATGATTATATAATAACATATAATTTAAATTCATACACACATATATAAATTTAGGAAAATGCTTGAGTCCATGTATCTCTGGGAGAATTTTTGGCATTCTTCTATAAGGAAAGGCTACGCAGAATGCTTAAGTGTATACATTTATGTAATTTAGCCGAATGGAATGAAATCGAGATGTGGATTTTGCTGGAGACTTTTGATGGGAGTCGTTCTTTAAAGAGACACTTACAAGCTGATATTTCATGTTCTGCAGAAAAATGAGAGGGAAGGAAGTTATTTCTAGGCTGGGTTGTATCTTTGGGTTTGAATTTTAGATCAAGTGCCTACTTAACATTTTGAAATCTGGCTGGCTTCTAGAGAGAGGTTGAGAGTTCTCCAGAACATTTCCCCTCAATGGCTAATGATGCCTCTGTGTTTGCTACTGAAATCCCTTGAGTGATCCTTCTATTTTCCTATCTTCCCAGCAGCCTTTCTATTTATTGCACAAGTGTTAGACCCTGGTGAGGAGTAAAATATCCCCCCTCCCCCATAGTGGGTAACTCCGCCGATGCAATAAATCAGAACAGGCTAAATCAAACTGAATTGAAGCCCAGGTTTTAATCTGAGCAAAGCATGCCTGGGTGGTCGCAGGGGAAGAGAAGAAACCACCGGGCAAGTCTATGGGCTGGGTCTTAAGTAGGCGTGGTCTAAGCAGCCCAAGGGGAGGAGCTGCTGCTGTCTATGGGCTGGGTCTTAAGGACCCTGTGGGCGTGGTCTAAGCAGCCCAAGGGGAGGAGCTGCTGCAGGCAGCTTTCTTTGGGTGGGATGTGGAGAGGGAGAGAGAGGTGGGGCCACCTAAACACCTGCAGCACAATTCAAGGGGCACAGATGAATGGAACCCTTTGTTCTTGATTAATGACAAGGGGTATTTGTATTTAGGCTTTTTTTTTTCCCCTTTATATTTTTATCTACTTCATCTATTTCTCCTGTTTTTGAAGGTAGAAGAAAAAAGACTGTTAAGCTTAAGGACAACCAAAGAGGAGAAAGGGGGTGGGGTGGGTGGGAAAAGACCAGCAGGCTGCTGTAGAAACATTACTAGGTTCCGTAGTTAGCGCAGTGAGTGCCAACCTCCGGTGGGGTCCAGTGTGGAGAAGTAGCCAGAAGTCTTAGCTGGGAATCTCCCATTTGTACTTCATTGTTTCTTTGAAATTGCAGAGAGGCTATTTGCAGGCTGTCTAGGCGTTGATAAGAATAGGCTTGTCAGCTCTGGGTTTCAGGTGGATGGTTAAGTAGTAACTAATACTCTTACCTGGTTGGAAATCTGAATTGAAGAAATAAAGGCTAAGCATCAAGCCCTTGGAGAACTACTGTGTTGACGTAGTGATTCAGCTGCCCTTGAGGTCCCTTGTAGATACAGTTTTGTTGCTCTTGTTTTTCAAAAACACCCTTGTTTCTTAGACGACACTCATTGCTCAGCCCGCCAGAGGAAATGCTGTGTTTCTGTGTGTTCGGTTTTCACTTTGTGTCCCTCGCTCTTGGGAACTAGGTATGGAACTCTCTGAACTCTGACTGCCTTCCAGGGTGATACCATTCGGCCAGACACCACTGACAACCTTCTTGCTTGCCATCTACTAGCTTGTTCATTTCCCATCAACTTCCCCACCCTCACCTCATCTGGATTTTTCTTAGTCCTCTCTAACCTTTGTACCTAATTCTCTATTAAAAGGCGGCTTGTGATCCTCTAGCATTCTATCATAGTGTGTCTGTGTATGTATTTATTTTCAACATCTGCTCTTACAAACCCTCTCTCTTGTTACTGCCTAGAATTAGCAGATCTTTGAAAAGAAAAACTGATGAGTTCTGCCCGATTCTCCCGCTTCTGTGCCAATCCATTTTTATACCCTGTATACCTTGTGCATTTGTTTCTCTGTATTGATTTAATTTCTTTTCAAAGAGACATCTCTCCATCCATCACCAGTCATCTTCTTGTTTCTTTGTTTTGGTGTCTGTCACATGCACATGTGGAGGGCAGAGGACAGCTTGGAGGAGTTAGTTAGCTCCTCCCCACATAGCAAGCTCAGTGGCAAATGCCCTCTGTCTGCTGAGCCATCTCACTGGCTCCTGTACTAATTGACTTCTGTGGTTGATCATTTAACTCCTGGCAAGGGTTGGATCAATTTTAGGCTTTTCTTCCTTTCTAGACTAACCTTTGCCCAACATGCTACCAACTGTAAAACTGGGATAGCCTATATTCAAGTGTCTCCCATTCTGTTCTCTGGCTAATTGGTGATACTAGAGGAGAAAGTGAGCCTGGGCCACCTGCGTATGTGTCATGAAATTTTCATTATTTGTGCAGAGGCTAGCTTTTAATTACCGCCGTTCAGATTATGAAAAGAAAAGGGGGCTGGAACATGCACCCAGGTTTGATTCCCAGCACCCACATGGCAGCTGACAACTATCTGTAACTTCAGTTGCAGGGCATCTAACCTCCCTCTTCTGGGAAGGTTAGATGCCCTGCAACTGAAAACAAAGTAAAAAAGTAAACAAAACACTCATAAACATAGGAAAAAGGAAAAAAGCACATCACTGGTCAAGCTCCCAGGTAGCACACACAGGGTCCTGGTTTTGGTCCCCTGCATTTCACCCACCCCAAAGGCTTGCAATTCAAAATGCCACATCTGCATAACAATCTTTCTTAGATTTTAGACTTCTTAGAGAAAAATAGTCTTTCCTTCCCTGAGCATTACACAGGCTTTCTGGAACACTCTGGGCCAGTTTTCAGCCATTCCCCAAGCAGTTAATGTACCCAGAGTTGTGAGAACCTCTAGTTGGTGTGAGATTATCGGGTTACTATAAACCACAGTGGTACAGCTGTAAGAACTTGTTCCTTGTGTGGACCAGTCAGAGTCTGTAATATGGGTAGGTCTCAGAATTGATCCCATCTAGCCTATAACCCATTCACGAGGCATGAAACAGATGGGGTTGAAGCCATTGACAAGTTCTGCTATGGCAGCTGCTTTTTCATTCGGTGTAAAAGAATCGTCACATTTTTCTAAAACACATATTTCTGGCTTGATTATAGAAAACCAAGTCATAAGAGAAATAGATTTGAAATCAGCAATGGAGCAATCTCATGAGTCTACTTTATCTAGAAGCCTTATGTGGAAGTGGAGAAAGCAGTTTGGTGATAATACCCACAACCATAAAAGCTGGGGAGTAGGTCTGTCCAGTGCTACTGCTCAGATCTTGAGTACTCCCCAAAGGCTTGGTCTCCTGTGGTGCTGCTGGGAGATGGTGGACCATTTGGGAGGTAAAGACTATCAGAAGGAAGTTAGGTCATTGGGCGCATGGCCTTGCAGGAGATATCTGGATCCTGGTACTTTGCCTTCTTCTCTCTGCATCCCATCTGCCGTTAATTAAGCATGTTTCTTGCCTCCATGTTCTCCCACTATTATGGATTTTGTCCCACATGGACCCAAAGCAGTAGGGCTAAGTGACTGTAGCCTAAAACTAATCTTTCCTTGTAATGTTTTCTTCTTCTTCAGATCTGGGAGTATTTTGAATGTCAGATATTTGAGTAAGAGATGGTAAATTTTATCCAAATCTGAAAAATCTCACTCTGAAACACTTGTGCTCCAAAGCATCGTGGATAAGAAATGTCGAACCTATGCTAGTATAACACTATCAAGGCAATTTGTCAGTCATCTCATTCAGTTACCATTTTATGTGTAAGAGCATTTAAAATCTCATCTTTATTATACTTCATATACATAGCACTGTAGTAACTTCACTCACATGTAGTATATTCTACTTCCAGAGCATAGATTTGATATTTGCGAAGTCATACTGCATTTGATAACATTTGTGTTTTCTAATGATATGTTCTAGTTTGTTTTTCTCTTGCTGTGACAAACACCATGACCAGAAACAGCTTAGAGAAGGAAAGAGTTTATGTAGCTTGTACTTGTAGGTCACAGTGCATCGTTGAGGAAAAGTCAGGGGAGCAGGAAGTGAAGCAGGAGCCCTGGAGGAATGCTGCTTTCTCACTCACTCATGGCTCATGTTCAGCTAGCTTTCTTATACAGCTTAGGACCACTTGCCAGGGGATGGTACTGCCCACAGTGGCCTGGGCCCTCCTCCATCAGTTAGCATCAGTCAAGACAGTCTATCACAGACATGCCTACAGGACAATCAGTTCTAGGCAGTTCTTCAGTTGAAGTTTCTTTTCACAGGTGACTCTAAGATTGTATCACGTTGACAATAAAAATTGACTAGCACAAGGTATTTGAGGGACTAACACAGTCTTTGAGGTAACAGAATACAGGTGTGAAGAGGCCAGTGTTAAGGTTTTGGATGGACCATCAGTGTAGGATCTGACATTTACAAAGTAATGACAGCAATAAGGAAGAGTAATTTAACTTGTCATTAACTTGGACGGTTAGATCCTTGAGAAGAAGATTGGTGACTGATGATCAAGTTATATATTAGTGTTCAAGGATCACGAGAGAGTCAGGAAATACTAGCACTGTTCTGTCTAGAGGGGTAAGAGGGGACTGAACAAACTCTGAGAGATGTGTGACTGAGCTAGATCAAGGAAAAGGCAAGATATTTCAAGGCAAGGAAGTAGGAGAAGGAATTTTTTTTTTTTCTTTTTTGAGACAGGGTTTCTCTGTGTAGCTTTGCGCCTTTCCTGGAACTCACTCTGTAGCCGAGGCTGGCCTTGAACTCACAGAGATCCTCCTGGCTCTGCCTTCCGAGTGCTGGGATTAAAGGCGTGCACCACAACCACCCGGCTTAAGAGAAGGAATCTTTAAAGAATGTGCCAGGCTTCTTGAGAATTCATGGTGTTTTAGGGAGTGAGACAGAACCCTTTTAAGAAGCTCTGTGGATTGGAGCTACTGAGAAAAGAATCGACTGTGAGGATGGATCTTGGGTCTGAAGAAAATGGAACTGGAAGATAATGATTCTCATATTTAGACTTTGTGGTATGATTTGAGATTCATTCATATTCTCTCCCTCCCACCCCTTCCCCCTCTCTCTCTTCCTCCCTCCCTCCTTCCCGTGTGTGTATGTGGTCATTGTTTCATGAGCTCCTCCTGTACCACCTTGAAACTGAACTTCATGATCCTCTCCAAGCTATGTATGCCCTGTGTTACCTGTCTCTGCTCATGCATCTCATCCATTTTCTAGAAACGTCTAAGCCCTCTTAGTAATAAAATCCACAGAAGACTACGCCAGGCCTTGCCTCTAGAACATGCGCTTTCATTTCTAACCCCTTCCCTTCTTCCGGTTTATTTGGTGTGGCTGTTAAGATTCTTGGTGCCCATGTTATTTTGTATTTGTGGCAAGACTGCATGTTTTGGTACATTCCCTTTGCTGTCTACCAAGATGTGTTGTGTTTTTTATGAATAAAAATAACCTGTAGAACTTGTATAGTCAGAAAGGACACGAGAACAGAGGAGATATAGCCCGCTCGGTAAAATGCTCACTCTACAGTTATGAGGGCCTGAGTTTAATACTCTAGCTCATATAAAACATCGGGTGTACCAGCGTACACATATAATCCCTGCCCTGGGCAAGTAGAGATGGGTCCGTCCCTGGGCTCCATGGACAGCCCGTCTAGCTTAATCAGTCAGTTCCAGGCCAAGTGAGAGACCCTGTCTAAAAAACAAGGTGCACAGCAGCGCCCAAAGAGTGATGCCTGAGGCTGACCTTTGACTTCCACCAGAATATACATGCACATACACAAAATACAATTCAAATGACTCTTTATCTTAAGGCAGGTCCTCTGAATTTTCATCCAAGTGTAGAAAGAATTCTTGATTGGTTTCTTTATGCAGTGGTGAGCTTGTTAGTAGAAGTGTGTTCATGGTTAAGTCTGTCAAGTTGACTGTAACACATTATATTTAACTAAAAAAATATAGATTTATTTTCCTTTACTGTGTTCCCACTTCTCTTAACATTTCCTCATCACCTCAGCTACAAGTTTTATTACTGTCTGTGTTAAAAGTCTCCTTTTTGGGAGATGAGAGAGGATTTCCTCCTGCTGTTTATATCAAAGAAGACGTGTGATCCGTGCTCCCAAATCAACTTCCTATTTTTTTTCCTTCAGGAGACAGTCTCAGCTGCCCTTTGTTAATTGTCTTTTTTTTTCTTCCCTTTCTTGGACTCAGCAACCACTGAAAACCCTTAGTAAATAGAGTAGGCGATGACTAGAATATCTGTACAGGGTTTGTTTGTTACCATAGCAACCCCAACGGTGATATTGTCTCTTATTTTTTTGACCTCTTTGCTCATATGAAAATGTTTGGTGTAGCTTCCTGCAGTAACCCCTGCTGAGAGCTCCCACTGTGTCCTTCTGACTCATCACGAAGGGCTTTGACCATTGTTTTTCTTTCAAGAAAAAAAAAAAAAAAAAGAAGAAGAGGCGGGCGGTGGAGACAGGGGAAACCTTATTTGAGTTCTTCATTCACGGGGTTTCCCAAAAGTTTCCTGGGACCGCCATGAGTGGCTGTCTGCTCTTGCTGCTGTAACACAGCCCCACAGATGAGGTGGTGATTTACAAAGAACGAAAAGTTAGGCCCTGAGTGTTCTGGAGGCTGCCCAGGCCAGGGTCAAGCACCAGCTCCTGCCAAGGTGGTGAACCCTCGTGTGGCAGAGTGCAGAGGGAGGGCAAGCCAGCCTGAAGCGTTTCGTAAGGACATTAATCTTACCGCCGACCAGGAAGCTTCCTCCCAGCACTATCCCATTCCGTATTGCAATTCTAACACCTGAATTTGAAGCCAGGGGTACAGCCATACCATAGCACTTTCCTTTTACACCTGCACCCGTCACTTGAAAACCTTTGCTGACACTTCCAGTGGCAGTGGACTCCTACAGTGAAAATGATAAATGTTTTTCCATAATGGAGGATATTGTAAGAAGGGGAAATAGGTAAATGCATATGTCTGTGTGCTGTGAGGGAATCTCACTTTCAGAGCTTATGAATATGGTCTCTACTTGCTTAGCAAGTGGAGTCTGGGAATCTAGAGTGTGAGGATGGAGAGGGAGTCCCGAGGGCTGTCTTCTCAGAGGAAATAACATCGGAACTGGCTCTTCCAGAGAGAGAGACAGTGGGTAGAAAAGGACATATCATGGTGGACTTCACAGAAGCAGCGACACACAGCAATTCGTGTGGGTCTGGTATTTCCATATACCAGCGTCACTTAGACTCAGGAAATACCTGTGCATTGTACCCCAAAGGTTTTTAAATTTAGTTAGAAGTACAGAATGCAAACCCAGGGTCCACAACAGGGTTTATGAAGGGACTCCTGTGTACTGAAACTGTGATGGCGGGACCCCGTTTAAAGATCGTAGGAGTCTTTTTGAGAATATAAAATATGCATAAACAGAAACAGCTTTGTAGTTCGTACACACCTGTGAATGCAGTATGAGCTCAGTGCTGTGACGATGGTGGAACGAGAGAAATTACTATGAGGAGAGGACAGAAACAAAGTCTTGTTACCAGTAAGCTGGTGGAGTCCTTTTGCCCCATCCAGCTAGGAATTATGGGTAGTAGGTAAGGAGTAACTTTTCCAGTACTGACAAAGTACCCCGTGCCTAGGGGCCTGGACTGGAAAAGGCCCAGAGGCATCCAGCCTGGAGCCTTTTTTAGAAGCCAGAGGCTCCAGGCTCTCTGGTCAGAGGCTTTGTGCAATGAGACTTAATAACCAGGGTGTCCCCTTGTCCCCCTTCCACACAGACTTGGTAGTTTATATCCTCCTTGACTGCAGACAGAAGCCAGCAGCAGCAGGTCCCACCCGCGCCTATTAGAGCGTTCACACAGGCCTTGGAATCTGGGAACCCCAGCTCAGTGGTTGCAGCTTCAGAACCTAGGGTATTGTGATCCTTGGATGTGCCGTCTCTGGCTAAGGGTCTAAACTGTGGGCCTGTGAGGTCTGGCAGCTCTCTGGAACCCTTTCAGCAACCAGTCCACGGGGTCTCTTTCTCTTCTCTAGCTCTGCAGCCTCCGCGCCTCAGCCCCAGTTCCCTACCTTCTTATGCCTTCTCTCCTACAACCAGCACCCCTTGTCCCCACTGCCTCTGTTCTCCGTTATTTGTCCCTGTCATGGTGTCCCGCTCTTCAGCTCCTCCTCATCACTCATGCTTGTGGTCCCTGCTGCTCCTTCCGGAAGTCCCTGCCTTGGCCACTGTGCTGTTACAGTTTCCTCATTTTACCACCTCCGCCTGCTCTGCTAAGGATGATCAAAAGTTGTTCAGAGAAGACCACCGAGAGGGAGCCTCTCCTGGGTCCGGATGTTGCATCACTAGAGAGCAACACAGGAGGCCTTTCCGCTGACTCACCGAGGGAGGGGAACACTGTCGTCATAGTCGTGTTTCTATTGCTGCCATCAAACACTGTGACCAAGAGCAGCCTGGGGAGGAAAGGGTTTATCTCACCTTACAGCTTATATAAGTCCACCAATGAGGAAAGCCAGAGCAGGAAACTGGAGGTCGGAACTGTTACCTCAAACAAATGGTTAACTGAGGTGCCTATTTAACATGCCAAAGCAGACCTGGCTCCTAGGTTCTCCAAGCATCCATCAGTCCCTACCTGTCAAGGGTATGGATGGCATACTCTGGTGCCTGCTCTAAACTTATCCAGCCCAGGGGCTGGGCTGCCCTTCTGTGTAATACAGCCATTTTTGGCTATGGTAGTCTCTTGGCCCAGGCCACCACTCTTGGTCATTGGCTCCTCTCTTGCTCTTCCTCCCACTCTCTCTTCCCATGGCTCAGCTCAGGGCCCTGCTTGTTCTGGACTCTCTCAGATGTCCTTGCCTCTGGCTAGGCCCTCCCTTTTTATCTACAACAAACCTTCTCCTCCACCATACCTAGGAGCAGTCATGTTTCTTTCTTTTTCTTTTTTTCTTTTTTTCCATTCAGGAACTGAAACAGAGGCCACACGGATCGGATCATTGTTTACTGACTTGCTCCCCCATGGCTTGCACAGCCTGCCTCCTTAAAGCACCCAGGGCCAGTCTGGGGTTGACATTGCCCACAGGAGCTAGGCCTTCTCACCTTAATCATGAATCAAGAAGATGTCCTACAGACTTGCTTTCAAGCTAGTTCTATAGGGGCATCTTCTGTAACATTCCTTCTAACCAGATGACCCAAGCGTGTGTCGAGTGGACATAACTAACCAGCACATACGGCCTGATGATAACATCTAGAAAAAAGGTTAGGCAAGGGTGTTTACACCAGCTGTGACACAGTCCATCATACAAATGAGAAACCATGTTCTACCAATCACAGCAGTATCTTATGCAAATGAAGGACAGTATTTGTACCAATCACAAGCCTTCTGGCAAGGTGACTAGGGAAAGCCATCCTTCTCTGTTCTGGGTGGGAAAGGCTACACAGTCACCTAGAGTTCACTGAGGCTTAAAATAACAAATGTCTAGAGTAGGTTATCTGAAATAGTCATGGCTGCGATGTGCCTTGAGGAGGTGAAGTTGTGCTTTGGCAGTAGGCAGCTGTGGTTGCCATGTGGTTTACTCAGGGCATCAGTAGAGTGTTCAGAATGTCTGGTGCTGGCATGGAGGTAGTCCATCTGGCTGCTGCTTAACTAATAATTGTATCCTCAAGCCAGCCAGAAAAAGAAAAGGGTCCAACAGCTATTAATGGTGGTTTCAACCTCCTCTGTCCCCGGTGTCTTTGCTTATTAAAAGGACTGTTTACCATAAAGGTTTATTATTAGCAGTAACAATGATTTAACAGTATTTTACAGTGTTTTAATAATGTTCAACTCCTGCCCCAGAGTCCTAGGAAGAGGTAGGTTCTACTAATTTCAGCCTGAGAAGACTGTGTCCACGTGTACCTGCTGCTTCTCCTTCCTGGACTTAGGTATGGGGCCACCTCCTGATGGAAGGGGTGATAGTGGTCCCCGGGGCAGGAGAAGCGCTTCGTGGGTTCATTCTAAACTATTGATTTATGATAGTAACATCTGGGTGTGTGGTTTCACGTCAGGGACAGAGAGGTGCTTTTACTCCTGTGATCCGGCCAGCCCTGGCGGAGCTTGTGATGCCGGAACCAAGGACACCCGGACGGCTTTTGTTAGTGCTCACCCACGCTAAGAGATGCGTGGATCTCACCTTTTTAAAAGACCAATGGAGTCTGATTTCATTTTCTATGGAATCACATTGCAAATGTAGCTATTATTGCACACTGGAGGGCCGATCTCCCCTTTATATATCATGTGAAACTACTACAAAGCTATGCATACTAATAAACTACTGAGGAAGTATTTTCAGATACCTTGGAATATTTTTATTTTCTAGGAGATGAAATTGTACCTTCAATGGATTTTCTTAGTATTTTAAACATGTAGCTTTTGATAAATGTCATTTAATGGCATACTGTTTTTCTATCCAAATTATTAAGTATAAGTTTTTGAACAGATATCGACTTGTTATATTAATAGTATTCATAAATTGCCCATTTTATTTCTCAAAACTGTGGCAAAAGAGAGGTAACCAAAAAATGACTCTCTTTGGTATGTAGGTGTACATAGTATGTTGAAGGAGTCCCCCACCCACTCCTCACAGGGTGGGGGCTTCCTCCTGGACCAGGGATTAGTGTTAGAATGGGCTGGGATGCTGTGGTGAAGGAGATAGGGGAGGAGGCAGAAGGGGAAGGGGACAAGGGAAAGGGGGACAGGACATTTGTCCTGGAGAGACAAAGACTGACTCTGGATAGAGCAGAGACAGATGTGGCACACGGGAAAATGGTGGTTTATAAAGGTAAAATGGAAAACCCCATGTTAGGATGAGATGTTTAATTTTAATTCGGCATGCTATTTAGGTGAGCCAAAGGGGGTTTTTGATTGCTGGATTTCAGTACTTTTATAGCTGGACCTTGGAAGTCAACCTCAGGAGGAGGAAGTGGCCAAATAAGGGAGCAGACCTTGGTGGCCAGCTTTAGGAATGTAATCTAATGGTTTTTAGCAAGGCAGAGGGTATGGGGGAGAAGGGCAAGGCCTGCCAGAGCCATGTTTGCCACGCTCTAACTGGCAAGATTCCCCTCAGTACGTAGCATTTAGTCATGTGCAGTGTTGTGTAACCAGCACTATTACCCAGTTACAGATTATTTTATTATCCTAAAAGAAAGTCTGGGGCTGGAGCGATGGTCCAGCCATTCAAGGCTAGGCTCACAACCAAAAATATAAGAAAGTCTGCCTAAGTTCAACAGCCTGTCTCCATCTCTTTCTGTTGTTTGACAAGAACTTTCCTGGCAAGGAAACATCTACTTTGACAAGATACATCTACTTAGTGCAGATAGGGAGCCCATGACAGACTACCAAAGTCCAACTTGTGAGCCAAGAAGTTTTATTGGGGTTACTTAAGGGAATATGGGTGAGGAGTTACTTATAGGAGCAGAAATGACTCAAAGGCCCACCCAAGCAAGGGTGACAGCCCACACAACCTGGGAAACTTTAGCATGCTATACAGCCTGCAGGCAGCTCAACTGCTTGGAGAGTGCCCTTTCCAAGTGACACAGTTGATCTAAACCGCTTCCAGGCAGTTTAGCTGCTTTATGCTTCTTTCAGGCCGCTGGTTTGGTCTCAGATCTTCTTTACAACCTGGCTTGTCTGAGACTGACTCTCAGCAGTCTTTATTGCTGACTCTTGGGAGGCAGGGGCCTAGTGAATCTGATCAGTTTCAGGGACTTCCTGGAGCTATTTTGAGTTGTTCACCTTCTCTCTTAAGGAGCTTCACTGTGGGATGGGTTGTTTTCAATCTGGGAGGAGACTGCTACATAACACTTCTCCAAACTGTAGCATCTAGTAGTGTACCTACTGTATATAGTGTTTTCTTTCTTTCTTTTTTTTTTTTTTTGATGTAATAGTTTTCAAAGAATTGGAAATAGGCAAAATATTGGAAATCAGCTGGTTTGTTTTTTATTACTCAGTCTATGAAATTAAACATATTAACTCATTTATTAGTGGTACTACATTAAACTTTCTAATCATCTGAATACTCTTAAATTTGTCATCATGAGAGTTAATTTAGAAATGATGTGTTTAGAAAGTTTTACTTAACATCAAAATACTATTAAGCTGTAGAGCAAATGGCAAGCTCATCAGAGAGATTTAATCAGCAATAGAAGTAAGGCCTTTCCATGTGCTTTTCTAATACCAACCGTTAACTGACAGGAAAAGCTAGCTTTCAAGACGTTTCATTCTGTGATCTGGAAATCTAAAATGGCAAAACATACAGGGAAAAGGTACAAATCAAAATGATGGGAAATTAGAAGTGTTGTCCGCATTTAAGAAATGTTCCAGATTACAAGATTAAAAGCTCTTGGACTTTATAATTGATTATATGGGGGAAGGAAGGCAGTTTAATCTAAAATTAAAGTTTTCAGTCAGTTGAAAATAAGCTACTGATGTTATTCATTAGGGCAGTGTGTTTGCAAATTCTCTAAAAAAAAAAAAAAAAAAGTGGAAAGGTTTGAACCCCCAGCGCACTGCCACGCCCTTGAGATTGCTCAATCTGTCATTTTACCGTTTTTCTTTTTCTGATGTGGTGTTCTTAGGAGTTTTTAGTTTTGATTTGCTTTAAGCATGTCACACCTAAATCTTTGAAACAGAATCGGGATGGCTGATTTAATTGGGAGCACGTTGTCTTTGACTCTGCCTTTATTATTATCACAGTGGATAAAAATGACCACGCTGTAGTCAGGCCGCCATGGTGCAAAGCCTGCCATCCAGGGATACTGCTCTCTTGATTGACAAGGAAGTTCTTGTCCTTGACTTGTCCTGCAGCATCACACCGGGGAGCTGAATGCCTCTCTGTGAGGTTGTAGAAAATAGCAAACAGTTCTTAGGAAGGCCTGCAGGAAGCCCCAGGTGTTCCGGAAGCCCAGCAGCTCTGGGACAGTTGATGATGATGCCAGAGCTTCTGGAGCTAGAAGTTTGGTGTTCCTCAAACGTGGCTACAACTTGTTAGTTTCAATTTTATTTTCAACAACTTTTGCAAAGTTTTCCCCACCTGCTTCAGGAAGTAACTAAATACACATTGTAAAATTCAGAATATTAGAGACGGAAACACATTACTCACTGTTAGTGAAACTGAAGGTGTGTGTGTGTGTGTGTACTGAAAATTCTCCAGTTAGGAAACACCCCTGGGGAAATGTGGACAACACAGGCGAGGTCTTAAGGAGTATCTGTTCTAGACTGACTAAGTGGGAGAGCAAATTATGGGCTGGAATGATATTTACTCCATGTCCAGAGACCTCCCAAGGTGACAGCAGGTCTCCATGAAAACACAGCATCTCCCTTCTGTTGCCCTCTGTCTCTGCCTTCTGAATTTCCCCTTTGCCCAGCAAATAGACTCTCAGCACCGCCCAGGGCAAACATCAGTTGACTTCTAAATACGGCACAAAGGTGAAAACGCATAAAAGTGGAGTTGCTGTTGAATAAAGAAGAGCATTGTGCTTTGTGGTGGTGTTGATGTGTGTCTCTTTGTGGTGATCATAATCCTCTCTCCGGAGCACCAAGGAGAACAGTCATCAGGCCTTCAATTAATGTGTACTTCTTTCTTATTTTGACACGAGGTCTTGCTGTGTGTCTTAGCCTGGTTTGGAGTTCAGGGTCCTGCCTCCACATAGCTCCCCCCACATGCTGGGATCACAGGCTTTTGTGCCACCACACCACACCCACCTCAGTTATTCAGTATTTTCCACGGGGAAACCAGGTTTACGTTGGTCTGGAGGGAAGTTTTCATGAGAATTCTCAAAACTTTTCCATGCAGTTGACCCAGAAACATTAACTAAGTGATCTTTCTCCTTTCAGTTGACCAATGAGTATTATAAATTCAAAGGGAAGAATTGCCTGGGATGACTTTAATTTTCCAAAATGGCTGTTAGGAAGACCTGCTTCGTGTTCTTGTGGTGGCATCAGGAAACACAGTGCTAGCTATTTGTGCCCTGAGCACTGTGTGCTGAGGGCTTTATAGGAACTCGTAAGTTTTCTCTATAATCCCTTGAGTGGCTGCTGTTCCTGCGCCATGGCCCAGATGAAGAGCAAAGATGAGTGCAGAGAAGCAACAGCTCACAGTCCACAACAAGCTAATGGCTGTTCAAGACTCAGGCCCAGGGCAGATAGTAATCTGCTTCTTTCTTAGCTACTGCTTTTATTACAACCCTCTGTTCTCAATATAGTGATAGTTCTCGGTACAACTATGATATATTACTACTCTATTTATGGACTCCAAGGCGTCTTAAGAGTTGAGGTTTACACTACTCAGCATAGCTCGTGGTCTTCCGGGAAAGCCTTATCTTTAGATGCTGAGACTTCTTTTCTCTCCTGTGTTGACTGCTCTTCAGGAAGGAAGTGGAACAGCAAGCGTCCTCATCCTCTGACCTGTTATCTGGTTCTGTTAGTGCTTAGCAATCTCCCAAGGAGTGGGGCTCAAAGAATGTTGGATGAGCCTCTGAGAAGGTCAGTTGGCCTTCCTGGTGGATCCAAGGAGACACGTTTTGGAGGTCTCAGAATTTATCTTTTCATAGTTTTCGGCAGCTCCTGGGCACTATGCATAGGAGCAGAGGGGAAGGGTGAGACTCAGCCACTGGCCTGGAATTTCAGTGCTGTTCTTCCAGGGCATAGAGAAATGGGTTATGTGATAATGTTGAAGATTGACTTAAAGTCCAGAGTTCCAGTTGCTTCTAAAAAAAACTGTCACACAGTAACATGGGTTCTCATTTCCTGCTAGCTAGGTGTCTTTCATACTACACCAGCCCTCTGTCTCCTTATGCCAGTATCTTTTACATTTGACCCTGTAGCAGGCTTTCTTTTGGGCCACCAACCAGCTCTCAAAACATGACACAGAAACGTACTATTAATTATCAATGCTCAGCCTTATCTTATGCTTTCCCACTAGCTCTTATAACTTAATTTAACCTGTTTCTCTTCATCTATGTTTTGCCTTGGGGTTTTTTATCTTTCTTTCATTCTGTGTGTCCTACTTTCCTGCTTCCTCTGTGTCTGTCTGTCTGGCGACTGCCTGGCTGGCTGGCCCTGGGCATCTCCCTCCTTCATTCTCTTTTTTTCTCTCCTTTCTCCTGAGCCTAAATTCCTCCTCCTACTTCTTTCTGCCCACCAGCCCCACATATCTTCTACTGCCTAGCTATTGGCCACTCAGCTTTTTATTAGACCAGTCAGGTGCCTTAGGCAGGCAAGGTGAAACAGCAGCACACCTTTACATAATTAAACAAATGCAGCATCAACAAATGCAACACACCTTTACATAATTAAACAAATGCAGCATCAATAAATGTAACACGTCTTTACACTGTTAAAGTAATATTCCACACCATGACCCCTTTCATTCTCCTGTGCCTCAGTGACCCCATGTTAAAGACATTGTTTTATAACGTCTACAAATTGCTTTAGGATACCATGCTTTATTATGCTCACTTAGTTATAAGCCTCATCCATCTTGATTTAGAAGAGTGTTCTTAAGGACCGTGGTGAGCCTTCTTAATGCTCTGTAAGTGCGGGCTTATAGCAATACTCCATTTTCCTCTCACGTGATGGTGTTTGGACTTATACCCAGGTGCATGCAGGGAATATTCTGGAGAGTCCTGGGCAGAAATGAGGACAAATAATAGTTCCACTGCTGCACTAGTTAGTGTGTGTGTGTGTTTGTTTTTGTCAGCTTAACAGGAGTTAGATTCATCTGGGAGGAGAGAATCTCAACAGGGAAAATGCTCCCTTAGATTGGCCTGTCAACAAGCCTGAGGGACATTGGCTTGAATAAAGAATGATGTGGAGGAGCCAGCCCATTGTAGGAGGTATCCCCTCTGGGTTGGTGGCCTTGCGGTGTGCAAGGAAGCAGTCTGATAAAGTCAGTCCACAGCTTTCTTCGGTGGTCTCTGCTTCAGTTCTGGTCTTCAGGTTCCTGCCTTGACTTCCCTTGTGATGGACTGTAAACTGTAAAGGGAAGTAAACCCTTTTTCCTCCCCAAGTTGCTTTTGCTTACAGGTTTTGATCAAAGCAATATAAAGCAAGCTAAGACACCCACAGAACTTGCAAATGGTCTTGAGTAATAGTGACCTTTCAGGAGAACCTTCATCGAATAGTAACACACATTATTTAATAGTTACAGCATAGTATTTCTTTTCCGTTGTAAGACCACTAGAAAACTTTCTCAAAAGTGAAACTGAAAGTTCATTTTTAAAATAAAGTTAATATGCCAGATGTGTTGGTTCACATTTGTAATTGGAGAAGCTGAGGCAAGAGGATTGCCATTAATTCAAGGTATCCTGGGCTATATTGTGACTTCCAGGCCAGGCTGGGCTACGGGGTGAGGTGCTACCTTATAAAACCAGCAAAACAAATGAAGAATTGAATTTATACCGAATTGCATGTGGTATTTGACTTATTAGTACATTCCTATACAAAATTTTAAGAGTAGGAAGATGCAATGTAAATAAGATTATCTTTGTAAAGTTATTTTTCTATAAATTAAAAAATATGCTAATGTTTATTTTTAAATTTAAAATATGTAACATTAATTCGTTTTGTTTTTTGAGGGACTAATGATAGTGCTCCTTAGATGTGCATATATGTACACACATATGTGATTTGATCACAAGGTTTCCTAAAGGACAGTTAGTTATAATTTATGTAAGTATTTGACAAGAAAGATCATGTTGATTCTCAAATCCGTCTTTCTTGCAGGCATTGAAAAAAGACTAGACAGGTGCCTCTTTGAATTTAGGTCATGGTATTGACAATGTTATACAGGAACAACCTCACAAAATAAGTGCAAAGAGAGACCAGTGATAAAAGACTTGAAGAGAGTTGTGGTCCTGTAACATGACATTTATGTTTATGAGGGGGGAGCCTTTGAGGGGAGATCTGAGTGACAGGAACTCTTTAAGAAGAGGAGAATTCCAGGCCTAGACAGCAGCCAGCCAGGCTGGAGAGCTGTAGCACACACTTGAAAGCAAAGCAGCAAACAGTGATTGCTGGGGCACAGCGGACAGAGAATGGGACCTAGAACCGGAGCTCGCCCATCTTGTGGGAGAAGGGGACCTAGAACCGGAGCTCTCCCATCTTGTGGGAGAAGGGGACCTAGAACCGGAGCTCTCCCATCTTGTGGGAGAAGGGGACCTAGAGCCAGAGCTCTCCCATCTTGTGGGAGAAGGGGGCAGAGAACCGGAGCTCTCCCATCTTATGGGACCTCATTCACCAAGATGAGCCCGGGAGTCATTCTGAGCCCCCGGGAGGCTTTGAAGGGTTTGGGACCGAGGTGACAGAGAGCAGAGGTAGCACTGCGATGGTGATGGGGTGGGGTGAGGTGATGGGGTAAACTGCTGTGCTGTCAAGATGAAATGCCTTTAAGTGGGTTGAATGTGGGGAGCAAAGCAAAGAGAAATCAAATATTGGATGTTGTATCCCCTGTTTTTAAGATGACAAAGACTGAACTGTGGAGTAAAGAGGTCACTTAGGGCCCATTGTGTTTGAGATGCCTACTTAGCTACAAAGAGATGGCAGAAAGATTAGGTGAGAATAACTAGAAAGGGCAGATTTATCAGTGATGGGACCACCTGGGGACCTCGAGAATGAAAGTCTCAGGGACAGTGTGCTGCTCAGTGCTACCATAGGGTCAGCAGAGACGCTCTCGCACTCACTTGGCAAAGCAGATTGGATTGCATGTAGGAATCTGATTCCAGACTAGTCTTTGAAGACTGACAACTTGAAAAGTAGTCGGGTATGAGGATTAGAACAGAGCTCAGTTCTTCAAAGCACCAGGAGGGACTCTGGTGATGATAAAGGACCCTCTTGGAGATGCAAGGGTGCAGCCATGTGGATTAGGCCAAGAGCAACGGGGGCAGGGAAGTTGCAAAGTAGAAACAGAAAGCATGAATGCCTTTATTATGGATGTGTGTATTTAGTTTTCAACATGATGTTGTATATACGTATGCAGTGATTTGAGTTCTCCGTCAAAGTACATGAAATTATCCACTTCATTCCTAATTGCCTTCCCCCTTTCCAGTTTCTTTTCATGGGAAGAGCATTTCCTTAGCTAGCACCCAGTGTTGTTCGCCACAGTCACCATGCTATGTATCAGATCTCTTGTCTTACACTCACGATCATCTTTTAAAAGAAGTTTGCTCTGCAGACAGGTATAGATACAAAATAAAAAGAGCTGTAGAAGAAACTTAGGTAACTAACGGAAGTGTGGTAAGCTGAGTTTAATTCCAGGCTCCACATGTGCTCCGTGGTGCATCTCCTCCTCCCCCACTGATAATAAATGAAATAAAAAAATGTAAAAGTCGGGAATGGCAGAGGAAGTTCTTGATCGCTTTTATGTTTACCTGCGTCCGAGCCACCGTTACATATATAGGATAAGAAATAATGCTTCCGTTAACAGAACCTGTAATTTTGCATTGTTTCTGTGACTTTTATTTGAATAGCTTCCGTTTGATTTTGAGGGTCCTGGAAAAATTCTCAAGTGTTGCAGAGATATATTTGCACTGTAAAGGGACTGGCTATGAAGTTGAACCTTTCAAATTACGTTTCACTCATAGGACGGCTTTATGTGTGGTAGGGGTGGAGTCCCCACACTCCAATACCAGCTTCCGTTGACTTTCCACAGTGGACAGTTGTGTTTGCCTTGACACCAGGAGAGGAACATCCCCCGGGGGTTTACGGTGTCCGAGTCCTGTTGACACAGTCCAGCGCGGACTTCTGTTTTTATATGAAGAGCTTTCCTCTAACTATTCTAAAAATAATTCGAAGGTTTTTCTTTAATATGATACAGATGAACTCCTCAGTATTAAAGTGTTTAAACAATCTGATGGGATAGTACTTAAAAATTAAATATCTGTGTATATTGAGATTTGCAAGCATTTATTGCTTTATAAAGGAGATAGAACGTTGACTTTTATAATTTCCATATTTCTTGAAAAAAGCTTTTTAAATTTTGAGGAGTAAAACACATTCTCTCTCTCTCTCTTTTAAAAAAAGGCTTACGAAAATGTTACGTGATCATTCCTAGAATGATTTTGTAAGAATCACAAATTCCTGCTTTTCCATATTTGTCAGAGGTAAGAAGTGCCTGGTGCCTGCATGCATACGTGCAAACACACACACACACACACACACACACACACACACACACACACACACACACGAGATAAACACTGGGGTTGGAATCGAGCAGGCAGTCAGTCAGTCCAGCGTTCTCCAGAAGTAAATAGCTAACGTGGGGCTCTGTTTTAAGAGACATTCTGGAAGAGTTGTAAGTATGTTTGCTTTTAAAACTTTCACCATAATTTACTTTTTCTCATCAGTTGCTTTAAAAATGCTTAATATTTCCTTTTGAAGAGTCATTACTCTTAAATATTTTACATGTGAGGATCTTTTTTTTCCTAGGTCAGCATCTTGTAGAAAAAACTGAGACACTCACGGTTCTGTGAATTGATGTTGCTCTTCTCAGCAGCATTAAATATATGCAGTTATGTAATCAGTGCTTGTTGAAGAAGTTGTAGGTTAACGATTCCTTAAACTGCAGTGTGTCTAACTGTTGCCGTTCCTTACGCTCTTGAAACATGTTAGACATAGGAAAGTTCCTTTCAGAGTCTGCTGAGCATTTCAGTAAGATAGCTCTTACCTGGGGCTCTAATTGTTTTATAGCGTCTAATCACAGTCTTTGAGCATTCACAAGAACCCTAGGAAGTGTTTGCTGTTTTCCTTTTGATATCGTTAAGTAACAGACTCAGAGTTGATAAGTTATTTGACAGAGAAATTGAAACTGGAATGAAGGCATTTCTTTTTTTTCCTCAGTGGGCTCTTTTCCCTGTGGTAGACTAATTGGAGGATCTTTCTGTCTTAACCTTCTAGGTAATGAGTAAAATGTATGTAGTCCAATTTATTTGAATTAAAAATTAAAAGGAATGTACCATAACTGATGAAGCAGACGTTGGGTCAAACATCAATGCTGCCTTTGTGGACTTTGAGGACAGTGTTGTAGAAATTCTGATGGGCTGCTGCCTGGCGATTTACAACTTTGTTTAATGTAAGAGCAGATGCTGATTTATCTCTTTGCTGTGGTGCTGAGTTTTATTCTACGTGAGAGCTAAAAGTTTAAGAAAGATTGACAGCACCAAGGATAGGACTCAGGGTCTAGCATGGACTATGCTGTATCCTCAGATCCTTGTGTACTAATGATTCTCTTAAATATCTCTTAGATAGTTGCTTGGTGTCATGCAATGGTAGGTAAATGTGACAGTATTTTCAATATGTGCTAGAAGTTTGAAATAGAATATCTGCTAATAGTAAAAGATTCCTTTGAATTGAGACTCCAAGTGGTTTGAATTGAAAAGTTGGTGACTTAAAATCAGATGGGGTTGGAAAGATGGCTCCGAAGTTAAGAGCACTTTCTACCCTTTTAGTGACTGCTACTCAGCACTGATGCCAGGCAAGTCACAGCCACCTAGAACTCCAACTCAAGAGGATCTGACACCCTCTCCAGTCCTTTTCTGGGACCTGCGATTGTGTGGTATACCTTCACTCAGATACACACACATACAATCACAGTCAATCAGTAAAGAACTTACTTTAAAAAAAAAAAAGGGAGAAAAACGTGAGTTGACATTGTCTTGTGACCTTTTGTGTCACTTCTTAAAATATAGCTGATTGTTGTATGTAGAAGTCTTCCTAGTGCTGAGATTGTTCAGACCTTATGTAATAAAGTAGAAGCAATGATTGTCCATGGGAGAGATTCCAAAGGTTGAGATTACAAGTTCACATGTTATAAATCTAAAGTCTGGGAAAATTTAGTCAGTAGAATGAAAACAAGTATGTACACATAAATCAGGGGCTGTAGAAATCCAACTTACATAATTGAATTTTAAATTGCCCTTAGAAATCAATGCATGGGATTTATATTTTTAGAATCGTACTTATAAAGAAATCCATTCGTTTATAAGTTTCATACAGATCAACAGAAAGTGTAAGTTCATCATATTTTATTTGAAAAATAATATAGCATTGTTACTGTCACTGGTTAGTTGGTATGTAGCACACACCATGAGAATTAATGAAACAAGTCAATTTGTTCTTGTAGCCAATGAGGTCAGACAGTGAAGACTAGAAACTGGCATATTCAATGATGGCATTAAAAGGAAGAAGAGAATATGTTGGCTGGCTTGTTGATTCCCACTAAGCCCGTGTTGTTCAGAAAGCAAATTACAGAACCACACGGAATCAGGCAGAGAAACTGAGCGATGGAACTATTCAACACAAATTCATTGCACTTTCGTTCAGTATTGACAGTATACTTCTATGTTAATATTTGAAATAGTTGCACCTTAATCTTCAGAATTAACTTCAGGTGCGTTTCTAGTAGTATTTTGAAGTTTATCTTTGAATGAAGGTTTTAAATACCTGTGACTGTTAACCTTGTCAGAAGAAAATGGAAAGTAACTCATATGAAGGTTGTGGATCCTTAAGCTATGTGGAGGGTACCATTCATCAACCTTTTCATTTACATGCTGGTACTGAGCTCTTCTTATTTGTTAATTTCAGCTGCTTGCCAGAACTTCCAGTCAGCTGGATCTGGTTGGGTTGTGTCTCTTGGAGTAACTTGGGTTTTGTTTTTCCACCAAATCCAAACCAGTGCGGTGTATACGCTAGGGACCTGTTTTGCCTCATGTGGTAGAGCTTTTAACTACTTTAAAAAGTGTCTTTTAAACTCAAATTTCTGGTTTGTCTTTTAGGGATAGTATACTCATCTGCAGCTGTAAGTGCTGAATCAAAACACGTAAATATGTTTCTGAGAGAGAAACTCTAGAAAATAGTTTTCCCTCTTGATTAAACAACAAATGACACAGTATATAAAATTAATGACCTGGTACATATGGTTTGTTTAGAATTCCTGAAGATGATTTTTAGTTTTTCATATTGAGTTAGGAAGAGTTAAAGTTGTTGGTCAAAGTTTGCTATAATTGCTGAGAGTGATATATACACACATAATATATATATATCATAAAGTAATAAAAATAAACATTATACCCATAAAGAAAAATAAAGGCTTCATGTTTTGCTTTAAAGAAAGATGGTAGAAGGAGATTGTGAAAATACAGTAAGAACAGTGTGAATGGTGTGTAGTGGGCAGCCATTCCAGCTTGGATCTGGAAGTTCCAACCCTTATTGAGGCCTCGGCAACTGTCACACCTACAAGGTGGGGCCAAGGAAGGGCCGGGAGACCGGAGATCTGGATGGGTGAGTGCACTCTCTGTTCCTGGACCCTAGACAGTGGAGGTTGACCGAGCAGAGCTCCAGAGAACACCGCTGGACTGCAATACACCTTCCCCAGACCCCACGACCTACCTATCTCTACATTTTTAAGCTACCCACTAAATAAATCTTCCTTTTAACAATGTGGAGTGGCCTTAATAATTTCACCAATAATGGTGTTTACTAAATTTTGAGGCCAAACATAGAAAATGACCTTTTTATAAACATGATCATCAGCACACCTGATTTTTATTCAGCATCACAGAGTGACTGTGCTGATGAGGAAATACCATCTGTACCTTGGCATTCTTAGCATTCAGTGAACCACATCTGTTTTATAAGAACTCTTGGCTAAAATGGCTGCATGCTTTCTTTGTAAGACCCTGAGCTTTGACATCCACTGCTACTTGGCATGTTACCCATGTTTCTAGATCCACCTGTTCCTCAGGGAACATTTGTGTAAGTGAACATTCCACCAGCTTTGTGACTTCAATTCTTGTTTCAAGGGAAGAAGAGTTGCGGTGGATGTTTATAATGGTTATTCTACTCAGCTGCCTTCTGAGGAAATGATAGGGTAGTTGGAAGGGCCAACAGATGAAAACAGTTTAGTTTTTACAGTGTACCTGTTTTCCTTTAGCTGAAGTGATTTATTGAAGTTTTATGGGTCATGAAAACATGGGTGTATTGAACTTACCTTAGGCTGGGCATGCCCTTTAATCCCAGCACTTAGGAGTCAGAGGCAGGCAGGATTCTCTTTGAGTTCAAGACCAGCCTGGTCTACAAAGTGAGTTCCAGGACAGCCAGGTCTGTTAGAAAAGAAACAAGCACAAACATTTCTTAGTGTGTACATGGTAAGTGCTTTTCTTCTGCTAAGACTTGCTTCGTTCGGTGTCTGTCCTTTTGTAGAAACCTGGGGCCTGCGTTTACTCCATGCCGTGTGCTGCTCTTCTCTCTCCGGCTCCAGTTGTTTTTCAGGTGTCAGGGTGATGCTTCACCAGTCCCGGGAGTACAGAGTAGGGGATGGAGTCCCTGAATGGCATGGCGACAAGAAAATGCCTTTGGAAATGAACTGTCCTGGGTTAGAAACTAGATCTATAGTGAACTGATTGATGGCGAAGAGATTCTTCTCTTGGGAATTTGTTCTTAGTTTGTAAAATGTGCAGAAGCCAATAACTCACAGTGTTGTTGCAATAATTACTTTAGTACTCATAGAGGCTCCATTTTAGTGGACAGGTAACTTTTAGGACTTACAAGAACAATTGATTAATGTTATAAAATAATAGTCATGGTCCTTTGAATGTAGGAAATGTGACTGCCTCTTTACCCAAAGGGCGGGGGGCGGGGCGGGGAGGGTGTGTGTGTGTGTTAAGTATACTTGCCTTGTGTGGTCTTCTTCACTTCCTGTTTCAGTTCCTTTTATGTGGGGTTACCTTTAACTTTGCACAATTACTTTAAAAATAAGATACTTGCCCTTTCTCACAAGAATATAAAATGTATTCTTAATATTTCATGATTAAGGAGAACATATTTAAAACGGGAGACTTGCCAGACTAATAGTATACGAAAGTGCAATGTATGACTTTAATAAGCAGGAGGAAGATAAATCTGTTTCAGTGTGATAGAAATGCTAGGAACCCTGTCGCTTGGTTCTGTTTGAACTGCAGAAGACAGACAGGTTTATTTTGTGGATGCATCCTTTCTATTTAAAGCAGTGAAAAGTTATTCTTTGTGTAGGTTCTTGTCTAAAATGGTGAGAGAAAACTCACGTCACATTAAATTTATCAGAAGCCCTATCACATTGTGCGTTTAGCAAGAAAGATTTTTTTTTTTAATTTGGAAAATTTTGTATGCATTGCAAAGTAGATATTTGTGTGTGCATGTGTGTTTCATTCATCTAACATTTTATTAAGCTGCTTTTCAAGCAAATAAAAATTATGTGTTTTTCATGATAATAGGTTAAATCAAAGTCTCGAAATACTTAGACTCAGTGGGCTTTCATTTGCTAGTCAAAATCTACTAATTTTGAGTACTCAGGATTGTAATTTACAGTGAGTCTTTTGGATGTACTTGTTGCTTTTATGTATACAGTGTGAGCAGACCCCTTTGCTTAGTTTGCCATGGTGTGCTTGCAGTAAAGAAAACAAATCAGCAATAATTAAGAAAGCAGAAAATCCCGGATTTCTTGGAGGCCTTCTTTGCTAATACATGTTCTTTGCAAATACATACGTGGTTTTCAATTTTATTGTATTTTTCCATTGACATGCTGGGAGTTTTACAATTCCTCTGCATTGACTCATTGTATTTACTCTGGCATGGACAGCATGTAGGAGAATGGGTTTTTTTGTTTGTTTGTTTGTTTGTTTGTTTTTGTTTTTTTTTTTTGTTTTAGGCTGGCCCTGAAATCACAGAAATCTGCCTGGCTCTGCCTCCTGAGTGCTGGGATTAAAGGCATGTGCCACCACCGCCCAGTGAGAATGTGTTTTAAAGTATATTTTATTAAATCTGAGCATTTCATACATGTATCTTGATGAGTATGAACATGTAAATAATAGAAACTGTAGCAGCAGACTATTTCACCCTCAGATAAAAGAATTTGTGTCTATAGAGGAATAAAAGTGCTGGTTACCTGGGAGATACATATTTATATCTTGCTGCCTTCTAGAGTATTGTTTTATTGAGGTACTAACTAGTATTACTTCTGGCGTGTGTATTCTCACTCATTGCTGCTGTTCTTAGGAATTCGATAGTGAGTCAGCAGGTTTTTAGTCCGCAAGTGCTTGCATGAACTTAAAAAAAATAAACAACACAAGTTTTTGGTCATGGTTCCCTGAGGATATGTCAATGTATGGTTCAAATTCTGTAGCAATTCTATATGTAGAAGTCCTATAGAAGTTCCTAAATTTTAGTTCACTAAGTAGATCATAAATTCCCTGGTGAAACAAACCACATGTCTGTAGAGTCCCTAGTTGGGAGACTGTCTAGTTTACATGTACAAGCCTACTGAATTTCGTCCAAAATCTGCTTTTTTTTTTCCCCCATTTTTTTTTGAGGGGGTTGATTTTGTTTTTTTGAGACAGACTTTCTCTGTGTATCCCTGACTGTCTTGGGTCTCACTCTGTAGACCAGGCTGGCCTCAAACTCAGAGATCCATATGCTTCTGCCTCCCGAGTACTGGGATTAAAGGCGTGCACCACCACCACCTGGCTCCAAGTTCTGTTTTAATGTCTTAACCTAGGAAGATTTATTTTACAATAATTTAATAATAGTGGATTTACTAAATATCATAAATATACAATACTTAATAAGATGTTTCTATAATAGCGAAATGCTTAGGAGGGGCATGCTAGTGAGTCACCCTAAAATGTGCTATTGAATTAGAGATGAATGAGACAGTGAAGAATGAATAAGTTATAAAAATCAGGGAACTGCTTATGTTAGAGTGGGTGTGCACAAAGACTTGTGTGTGAATGTTCTTACCAGAAGGGTTTTCAGTTGCTAAGAAGGAGGAAAACCCAAATGCTCACCAATTAGTTGATGACTAAATCAAACATAATTTCACACAGTGACTGGTACTAGGTAATAAAGAGAAAGTCTGAATGTATACTACAACATGGATGATCCTTAAAAGTATTGAGCTTTGTGAAAGAAGACAGATGCAAAAATCAGTGAAATGTCCTCAGAATAAATATATAGAGTTGGAAAGTACATTGGGGTTGCCTGAGACTGTGTGGAGTTAGGTTTAGAACAAAGTTACTAGAAACAAACAAGAAATGTCTTTTAGAGATTATTTATATGTGTGCACAAAGGTCAAAAATGGGCTTTGGATCTATCTCTTGAGGCTGGAGTTACAGACATATCTGTGCCTCCAAATATGGGTGCTAGGATCCAAAGTCCTCCAGTCCTTCAACAGAGCAGTAAACACTCTTAACCACGGAGCCATTTCTCCAGCCAAAAAGTGATCTTATATAAAATAAGCATGCAAATGCCAGAAGAGGAACGTTGAAAATCTAGTGCAGCCTCTGATTTTATAAAAGAAAAGGCAGGAGCTATCATTTATGAGATCGGTTTTATTTCAGTGTGTAGTGGTATATATTACCTGAGCTTTAATTTTCATTTTCCTATTGGATGGCATTGAATATCATTTTTTGTACCTAGTTGCCAGTTTTAAACCTTTACTGTTCTAAATTCGATTTTATCACGCCCTCCCCCATTGTGTGTGTGTGTGGTGTGGGAGATTATGTCTGTACATAGGTATGACACTGCACTTGTGACCCTGCACTTGTGTGGGGGGTCAGAGGACAACTGTGTAGAGTCTTTGCTCTCCTTGCGCCTGAGGCTCTGTGCGTGGACCTCAGGTAGTCAGGCTTGCAATGATCTTCCTCACTGCCAAAGTGTTCAAACCTTTCCCCTCATTTTATAATTGGAATACATGTTTCTTACTGTTTAGAGGAGTCTCTGTTTGATTATTAATGTGTCTTTTGTTGCTTATAGATGTGGAATTTTTTTTGAAGGTTTCTCTGTGTAGCTTTGCGCTTTTCCTGAACTCACTTGTAGTCAGGTCTGCTCACAAGATCACTGTCTGCTCCGAGTGCTGGATTAAAGCTGCGCCCACGCCGCTAGGTTTATCAAGACTGTAAAATTGTTACTTATTTTTAAATCTTTGATGACCTATGGTGATATTTTAATTGTACTGAAATGTGATTTTATTTGTATGTTAATAAATAAAGTTGCCTGGGGGTCAGAGCTAATAGCAAGCCATAGCAGAAGCTGGGTGGTGGTGGTGGTGGTGGTGGTGGTGGTGGGTGGTGGTGGTGGCACACGCCTTTAATCCCAGCTCTTGGGAGGCAGAGCTAGGTAGATCTCTCTGTGTGTTCAAGGATACAGCCAGCATTGGAGACACACACCTTTAATCTCAATACCAACCATAGAAGACCTGGAGGTCTATACAGACAGGCAGTGATGAGGAGGTCATGTAGTTGGGTTTACAACCAGTGAGAAGGCAGAAAAGAAGGTCTATAAAAAAGACAAAGACAGGAGTAGGTCTCTTGCTGAGGAAGACAGCAGCGGCAGTGAAGGGTAAGGTTTCTAGCTCTGACCTCTTGGTCTTTCATCTCTGCATTGGCTCTGTGTTTCTTATTTAACAAGACCGTTCATCTACAATGACCTGTGCCTGAGAACCTTTTGACAAACCTGTGGCTCTGAATGCTTTACTGGTATGTTTTCATGTAAACACTTAGAAGTTCACGTTTTTGGTTTATGATGAGATTGGGTTAATTTCTTTCATAGATTCTGCTTTAGATTTTAACAGTTCTTCTTTCCTAATTAGTCTTTGTCAGAACTTTTAGATAGGATAATCATTCTAGAAAATTACTTCAAGGGATTTGCTTTCTCATTTTGATGTGATTGGTTTGATTTATCCCAACATGCACCACTCCCTCAAACAGATTTAACACAACATCGCCTAATAACTGGATACTGTTTAATATTTACTAAAGTCCATATTTGATTTTTGAGATCATGACTTTGATTTTTTTCTTTCACTCTTTGGCTGGCTGACCAATCTTCCTGCTTGCTTAGAAGAGAGTTCATTCCTACTAATTAACACACACACACACACACACACACACACACACACACACACACAGACACACACAATTATAAATCTCACCTTTAAGTTTTAGAATTTCTTACCTATCATGTTTTGAAAAACTAATAAAATACTTAGACTAAACCCTTAATGACTTTGTAAATTATTTCTTTGCATCTATTTGTTATGTCAGAATATAATACAAATATGTATGGATAATTTTGTTTTTAATCAGTCCCTTTTTCTTTGTATCTTTCTGAGTGAAATATTTACCTCCTTGAAACAGTGGAAGTAGATGCTGCATATTTAAAACCTTTTATTCTTAAACTTTAGTGTGCTTTTGAAAATGTGTTCTAACCTTTGTCTACTTATCTCTCCTTTAGTTTTTATTAATAGAAATAAATAGTGGTACCAACCAGATTTTATGACTTAATTATTAATTTTAAAAGTACTTGGCTATTTTTTTAATTTTTTTTTTTTTTTTTTTCGAGACAGCTCTGCGTAGCTTTTGCCTTTCCTGGAGCTCACTTGGAGCCAGGCTGCCTCGAACTCACAGATGCTGTTCTTGATCTATTAAAGGTCCCACCGGCTTTTTTTTTTAATTTTTACTTCCACATATTGTGTGTGCTTTACTTCCTTATGGGTGTGTTTACTTCTATATTTGCCTTCCCTTATTTGTGAGTTACAAATGGTTGTAAGCTGTCATGTGATTGCTGGGAATTGAACCTGGATCCTCTGGAAAAGCAGCCAGCACTCCTATCTGCTAAGCTACCCCTCCAGCCCTGATTTTTATTGCTTTGTAAAGAATATTTACTTGGTTGTTGTGGAGCTGGTTCTCTGCTTCCCTCTGGGATTAAACTCCTTTGTTAGTCTCATCGAGCAAATGCTTTTACCCATGAGCTGTCTTGCCTGCTCCACTTACTGCCCTTTCAGACTGACTTCTGGACACTCCCCTGACCTCTCCATTTACATCATGCAAGGCAGCAGACAAGGTACAAAGGAAGCTTATGAGAGAGGATGTCAAGTCCAGCTACTGCTGACATTTATTACTCACGGGACAGAAACATGTAACTGGGACTTGATGATTGGAATATGGTTCAGGGTTTTAGTTTGTTACAGAGAGAAATCATTAGTGATTTTTGTACGGTCCCCAAGGGATGAAGAATGGCTTGTGGTCGGGCCCCAATATTCCAGGTGCTGAAATGTAAAACAGTAGCATGTAGGAAACACAACCCAGAAGATGCTCAGAATTGTTCATTTTTAGTTTGTCAGAAGCTCATCTTTTTCCTAGTGTGTTTGCCAAGTGTGAGAGAGAGACACTCAGCAATGGAACCTTTTCCAGATTTCCAATTCCTGGGAGCCCCAGAATAGACCCGTAAGTGTCCCAGGACAGGAATAATTCCCATGAGGAGGAGTCAGTCCTGTCCATGTGACTCTTCTCACCACACATGGCCTGCAGACTAGCTCAGCCACCAAGTTCTGCAGATCTTGTGTCTGTTTTCAGTGTTTAAACAAGGCATGCTCAAATCTTTGAATGTGGTTGGACCCATGATCCTCTAAAATATTGTATTTTAGAAACACTAAAAGATAACGCAGTGGCCATGGACAGTGCAGCCAGGACTTTACTACACAGGAGGTTTGTGTGTTTTTCCCCCAGCCTGCCTGGGAGAAAGCAGTTACTGTTGGGGAGGCTGAGGTTGCTGCACATCTGGAATCTGCTTTGCTGCACATCTGGAATCTGCTTTGCTGCATACACAGCAGGCCTTATTTAGATTACCCGTGTTAAGCTTGAAGAGTTTGGAATTCATTTGTGGTCATACCACATTCTGTGCGCCTTGGGACAAATTTCTTCACTTCTCTAAACCATACTTAAAGTGTAATGGCAACTGCCTCATGAGATTAAATGTAAAACTTAAAAAAGTGTCTATACAAGGCCTAGTGGTGGAAGTGGTGGATATTCATGGATTGTGCTCTTTCTTTTCTCCTCTGCTACTTGGTCTTTGCTAATTCATGGTTTGATTTGGTTTTGTATGACTCTTTGAGCTCCCAAAGGAATGCTATGCTATAGCTGTTGAGAGCCCTTGCATTAGAACCAAAAATCTTAAGATTAAAATTCTGCTCCGTTGGTGACCTTAGGCAGCCCCACCTCCCAACCTTCTCATGCAGAAGCTCCTCTGTTAGTACTTACCACATTGGTGGTGTGAAGATGTGTTAACACATCTGGAGACACTGAGGACAGTTTTTCTTCTTTGTGCTGACTAGTTTTATGTCAACTTGGCACAAGCTAGCGTCACTGCAGATGAGGGAGCCTCAATTGAGAAAATACCTTAGTAAGAGCAGGCTATAGTCAAGCCTGTAGGGCATTTTCTTAATTAGTGATGTGGGGGATAGGGTGCAAGCCCTTTGTGGGTGGTGCCACCCCTAGGCTAGTGGTCCTGGGTTCTATAAGAAAGCAAGCAGAGCAAGTCAGTAAGCAGCACTCCTCCATGGCCTCTGCATCTGCTTCTGCCTCCAGGTTCCTGCTTGTTTGAGTTCCTACCCTGACTTCCTTTGATGATGAACAGTGATAGGGAAGTGTAAGCCAAATAAACCCTTTCCTCCCCAACTTGCTTCTGGTCTTGGTGTTTCATTATAGCAATAGAAACCCTAACTAAGACAACGCTTCCTACTTCCTCCTCCCTCCTCCTCTCTTCTCCCCTTCTCGTCCCTTCCTCCTCTTGTCTTTTTTTCTTGTTCTGAGACAAGGTTTTGCTGTATTATCTAGATCATTGTCAAACCTCTGCCTCAGCCTCTTGGATCCCCATATCCAGCCATGATAATTTTAAGATATTCAAGGGTTTCCTCTTGAGGATGTTGGATAACACTATTTTGTTCTATACTTGTGTCCTTTATTGGAATTTATTGTTGGGACTTAGATGCTAATTGGGTAGATGCTTGCTTTGGTGTAGAGAATACCCACTCTGTACTGGGACAAGAGAGAATGAGAGGGCCCAAGTCCCAACCTCCAGGGGACTTTCATCTAAACACTGAATAACAAACAAGTAAATGCATGAGCAAGATGATTTCTAGTAATAATAGACATGATGAGGACAATGTCCTGTTGGGAAAGTATATGCTGGGTAGGACTGGGGGTTGGCATCTCCTGAGAGATCTGGAAATACTTCAAAAAGGAGGTTTTTATTTTTTTTTTAATATACTGATTATGTATAATAAGGTGTTCACTGTGACTTTTTTACATGTATATTTGGTATTTTGATCATTCACACACATCTCATTATCACCACCCCCATCCCATTTTCAGGAGGAAATGTTTTATCTGAAGTCAGAATGAGCCCAAGGAATAGGCGATTTACAGTACAGTGCCTGGAGTGTTTGGGGGTGAGGAAAGCTCTGCAGGGTCCTCAGATGCGAAGGAACTGGGTCTGCTTCAGAAAGGGAAAGACACCTGTGTGCATTATATATGGAACAGACACTAGACCTAATAGGAAAGCTCAGGTTTCCCGGGGCTAGCCCAGATGTTGAGCACGCATTTGGAAGGCTGTGAGGTGTGGGTTGCCCTACCCCCGACTCTGCTGGTAACAGCTCTGGAAAAGGAATCTGCCTTTGTAAGGTCTCAGGTGCCCTCGCTCATGATCTGAAACCAAACGAATACATTCCGAGGGGACGTTAAAGCCAATGAAAGGACTCAGGAGACACTGTCAGTGCGAGGAAAGACACTGGAGGACCAGAGATCTGAAACAGGCTGGTTGACATGTTAGGGAATGATTCTGACTGCTGTGAGAAGAATGGATTTCAAGGGAAAGGAGAGACAGCAGGAGATGTATCAGCACTTGAGATGATGACTGAATTATCCAGATGGTAACAGAGGATCTGGAGCAAGGAACTCAGGTTCAAGATGGGATTTAGATAAAAAGCCTGTGGGATTTGGTAATGGATTGCAAGTAGGTATGAGGCTAAGAGGAATCAAAATGAGCTTTGGAGTTTTGCTTGTGTTAACTGAAGGGTTAATTGGATTCATTCACAGAGGTATGGAGAGGTTTGTATAAAAATGGAGATGGGGACGAAAATAAATGCTTGAGTTATGTAAAGTTGGAGGTACACATGGTACATCCAAGTGGGATGATTATGAAATTTCAATATGATTATGAAATTACAATAAGAGCTCAATAGACAGGTGAGGATTGCAGATGTGAATTTGTGAGCCATGTACATGTAGATAACATTTAAAACTATGGGGGTGGATGAAGTCATTGGGGAGTACAGATGTGAACAGAGACTAGGCAAGTACAGAGAGTGGACACTAGGGTCTCTGATATTGAGAATACAGCAGCCCAGAGTACGGCAGTGGAGACAGGAGGGACAGGAAGAAAGAAAATGGTGGATTGTGCTTTCACCAAAAAGCCCATGGACAATCCCTGGTAGAGAGATTGAACAGCCAGGAGACGGTGCTTGGAGTGATTGGCTTAAACCCGGGAACACAGTGAGTGCCCTTGACAAGAGAAATGTCACCTGAGTCAGTGTGGAAGGTCTCCCTCTGTGGCTTTTCCTTCTGGTTTGTCAAAGCCACATGGACAGTCATTCTGATGTCAAGTTAGTCTTGCTCTCTACTATTCATGATCCTCCCCAGAGTGCAACATTCTATCCACCATGGGACAAGTTCTATTTAACTAAATCTGCTCTTCCCTCAGGACACCTAGATGGAGAGACCAGTCCTTATTATATTATGAAGAGGCATAGGTTAGGGGCTCCAGAAACACTGCCAGTTCTGTGGAATGAGGGGCTCACTACCTACACTGGGAGACACATGGTTGATAGCACTTTGTGTTGGGAGGGTGGAAGCATTATTACGTTTGGTTTCTGGTGGTGAACTGCACTGTTTCAAAGGCTGTTGTCTTGGGTCTTATTTCCATGCCTTTGTCTTTAATGGTGCAGCTAAATCTGTGAGAATATTATAACTTATTATGCTGCAGCATAATGAAGCACAGGTGATATCCCATTGAGCTGAGAAGCTTCCCAACGAACAGCCGAAGCTCAGATGGCATTTTCACCTTTTCTTTGAAATGCCGAAGAGACATTTGGTTTTAATTCTGTTATTTTGCTACATTTCTGTTTCTTCTTCATCTTTTATGGGTCTCAGTTCTGACCTTAATAGATTTAGGATCATCCTGGGCACAGAATTTGAAGGGCTCCAGATCAGATGAAAAGACCAGTGTTAGTTGTAGGGATGCCAGTGGAAATCTGAGTCAACTGAGGTTTTGGTATTTTAAAAATGTATCATCAGGTGTGATGATTAGTTAGACTGGATTTAGAATTGCCTAAGAAAAGTACTTCTGGGTGTGTCTGTGATGGTGTTTCCAGAAAGGTTTGACTAAGGAGGGAGGATCCACCCTGATTGTGGACAGCACCGTCCCAGAGGCTGAGGACCCAGACAAATTAGTAAGAGAAAAGGAGAAAGTAAGCCGAACACCGGTGTTCATCTCTGACCTCCTTGCCTCCGTGACTGTGGGCAGACACAATGTGACCAGCCCTTTTGCTGCTACAGTTAGTGCCCTACCGTGCCTGCAGCAGGATGGACCCCCAGACTTCGAGCCGAAACAAACTCCCGCCTTTCCTGAAGTTGATTCTGTTAGGTGTTTTGCTGCAGAAAAGTAATGCACTGGGTATTTGAAATGATAGCTGTCTTCATGAAGATCATTAAGTAATACAATAATTGGGGCCAGCACAAAGACTCAGCTGGTACCAGCCCTTGCTGCCTTGCTGATCGGGAGTTCAATCCACAGGGCTCACATATTGGAAGGGCAACACACTGACTCCTGCAAGTTGGCCTCTGTGGCGGGCATGTTTGTGTCTCCCCACCTCTTTCTAAGTAAATAAATGTAATGAATTTTTTTTCAAATTAAAAATCAATAATTCCACAGTGATTGACTGTGGCATGCTAATTTTAAGGATTAATTTTTCATCTAATCTGGGGGATTTTTTTTGTCTCAGATATGTTTTCATATTTCTTCTCTTTCGTACCTCTTAACACTGAGATTTGCCAAGGGTAGCAGCCCCTTTGAATGGGCACAGGTAACTGCACTCTATGACACTGGTAAGGAAGAGCTGCTGTGAAAATTCTTCAGTATTCTTCTTAAAAGGTGTGGGGTACAGCTGGGAATCAACTCAACGATGGAGCACTTTTCTAATTGCTCAGGGTGGTGTATTTGATCCTGAGCATCAAAATCGGTCAGCCAATAGGATGTGGGGTTTCAGTGACAGTAACTATCACTTTAGGATTTATGTTTGTCATTTTTGAATTATGTATATGAGTGTGTTTACATGAGTTCAGGTGCCCATAGAGCAAGGAAGAAGAGATGGCCTGATGCCCTGGAGCTGGAGTTAATGTGGTTGTGAGATGCCAGACATGGATGGGAACCCAACTCAGGTTCTCTGCAAGAGCAACCTATGCTCTTAACTGCCATACCATCTCTTCAGCTATGAAACTATGATTTCAATACACTACTGGAAACTAGGGCCTGGGGAGATACTCAGCAATTAAAGTACCTGCTGGTTACACTTAAAGGTTGGGGTTCAGGTCCCCAGAATCATAAATGAAATGCTGAGCAGGCGTGGTGGCTTGCCTGTAAATCCCAGCTCCAGAAAGCAGAGAGGCAGGGATCCCGAGAACAAGTTGGCTATAAAGATGAGCTGTGGCTGTGAACTCTGCATTTGATTGAGAGGTACTGCCTCAATAATAATGTGGGAGAGTGATGGAGGAATATTCCTGCCATCAACCTTGGGTCTCTGTATGCACCTGCATCTACACTCACACATGCACACATGCTTGCATATGTGTGCCACACAAGATAAATGGTAATAAAGACTCATATTCGTAGGCAGTAGTTATTAAGTACTTATGTCCCTCTGTCTTCTCTCTCCCCTTTCCCTCCCTATCTTCCTCTTCTCCCTCTCTATTACTAGAATTTTCTGCATTTAGATAACCTATAATTTATGTTTGACTCTGTTTACTTGGCTTGAGTAATGTCCACTTGTCTTGCTGATTCATATCATGACATCAAAACATCGACACCAGGAGGAGTCAATAGGTTAAACAAAAAGTGTTTGAAATCTTCTGCTGAAAAATGAAAGGTCGTGTAAGTTAAAGTGTTGAAGCTATTTAAGATTCAGGCCAAACCCAGGTCTTCTCCTGGTATTCTGCTCACTAGATTAGACTATGGCGGATGGAGTAAGTGAACTGGAGAGACACACCCTCACTTTGTGAATGGCTCACATTCGCAGCCAATTCTAACTGGCAGGACATGCTCTACCTAGGAAGTCCTACTTTGCCTTCGGGGACTGAGTCACTTTCTCTGCTCTCAGAAGCTCGCTTTGAGCCTCCTCCCCACGCCACTCACCCATTTCCAGCTGTGGTCCTTGCTCTGATCTTCAGAGTTAACCGTCTACTTGGTGGCCTTTGGGTTGTGTGTCTTTACACTTTCCTTTTTGGATTATCAAGCCTTAGTCTCCCAGGTACTTCCATGTTTAGTTCAAAAAATGAGACAAATGCTTTGTTCTTTACGGCAATAAAAGGAGATTTGAGATAATTCTTTGTAGCAGTTCTACGTAGACGTAGACAGCACTTTCCATTAGCCTGTGGATTGGTCTCTAATTGACTTATGGCAGTAATTAGAGATGGAGTTTCATCACAGACTCCAACTACCTTAGGATGCAAGACAGCATTCTCACACAGTGTCAAAACTGTGAGAATGTATGTATTGGTGGGGCCAGTAACCAGGGGAGAGCCTGTTCAGGAAGTTTTACTTCTCTAGGTCCTGAAGGGTGGTAGATAGAAAAAGACACGGAAGTGAGGAGGGCAGTAGCAACAAACACCAGGAAATCAACACAGGGCGTTGGTTGGGGTGAGCTTTGAGCTGTTTGTAATGTAGTGCTGACAGAGGCTTTGGGGATTAGATTATTAAGAAAGGAGATTTTGAGTTCCAGAGAACTTCAAGACATGTAATTCACAAAAGTGGGGAAACTTGGAGTCTTTTCTAATTCATTTTTCTACTATTTTTTTTTTTTTTTTCGAGACAGCGTTTCTTTTTGTAGCTTTGCGCCTTTCCGGGAACTCACTTTGGAGACCAGGCTGGCCTTGAACTCACAGAGATCCGCCTGCCTCTGCCTCCCGAGTGCTAGGATTAAAGGCGTGGGCCACCACCGCCCGGCCATTTTTCTACTATTATAAAAGGAATTTTGTAGCTGAAGTTTTCCTGTGTCCCACCTGGCCCGTGGTCAGGACAAATCTCTTTCACCCGCCAGTCCTGCAGCTTCTTGGACACACAGAGGCTCACATTAATTAAAACTGCTCAAGCCTACCGCTGACTAGCTCTTACATTTAAACTAACCCATAATTCATATTTATGTTTAGCCACATGGCTTGGTACCTTTTCTCAGTTCTGCGTTCACATCTTGCTTCCTCTATGACTGGCTGGCGACTCCTGACTCAGCCTTCCTGTTCTCAGAATTCTCCTCTCTGCTTATACCAAATATGCTATACTTCCTGCCTGGCTACTGGCCAATCAGTATAATATTTATCAACAAAATTAGAGCAATACACATTCACAGCACACAGAAAGACATCCCCAGCAGAATTTTTGATCACTATGACTTCTGATCAGTTTTTGCTTATGTGTAAGTAGGTTATTGACCTAAGCATATCTTTGCACTAAGCCATTTGATTGAATCCTCTTACATTTTTCAGCTGTGCCGCTGATCTCCTTTCTCTTTGTAAAATTTTTATCACAGTGTTCAATTCTAAGAAGTACTATTTTTCCTTTGTGGCTCTATTTGTTTTCTCTGCCAGAAATATAATTTAAAGTTATTTCTTATATATTTAGATTTCTTCACCCATATTTGGTGCATTCATATTTCTTATACTTAACAACCTTTTGCTTCTCAGGAAAGTTAGATTGTCTTGTGGTGACTGTGGGCAGAACTCTGTGCAGGTAGCTTTGACCCTTCATCAGACTTTATGGTAATTTTGTATGTTCATCAGCCCTGTGGGCCATGCCCTTAGAAAGTCATATTTGAATCATTCATCTTGAGTTCTCTTGTGCTTATTTGAATAGGGTACTGAAATTGTCTGTTATAGAAATAATGTTCATTATATATGAGTAGTCAGTTTCTACATATTAATATATAGAACAGGATAGTGTTTTTCTTTATAGAATAAAAAATATATTGTAACCGTTTTAAAATTTAATTTTGTTGCAAATTAGAAAAGAAGCCTTCCCTAAATATAACATAAATCTGATTATATGGCTAAAAGTTAAAGACTAGTTCTTTAAATAACTTAGTGTATAAAGAACTACTTCTGTCTTTTTACTGTAGTGCTTAAAGATGCTTGGATTAATAAGTTCTAAAATTTGAAAACACTGAGTTGGAGAATGGTATATTTATCTCGTGTGGTTCTTATATTTTCTCAGGAAATGTGGGATTAAAATTTATATATATATATTTTTTTTTTTTTTGGTTTTTTCGAGACAGGGTTTCTCTGTGTAGCTTTGCGCCTTTTCCTGGAACTCACTTGGTAGCCCAGGCTGGCCTCGAACTCACAGAGATCCGCCTGGCTCTGCCTCCCGAGTGCTGGGATTAAAGGCGTGCGCCACCACCGCCCGGCTAAAATTTATATTTTTCCTGAAAAGAAATGAATAGTATTCTTTCTTCCAAAGCAATGTTTTTAAAAAATTATTTTATATGTAAAATGTTTTGCTGCACATGTACCTTGTGCATGCCTGCTGCATGCACAGAGACCAGAAAAGTGTGTCACATCTCCTGGAACCAGAGTTACAGATGGTTGCTAGCTGCCATGTGAATGCTGGAAATCAGTCTTGGGTCCTTTGGAAGAGCAGCCAGTGCCCTTCATCTTGGAGCCATTTCAAACTTTTAAAGTTAATTTTATTTAAATATTAAAAAATATATCATTAGTTACAGTTCTTTTTTTCACATTTTATTTTTTTTTTATTTTTTTTTTTTTTTTTTAATTTTTCGAGACAGGGTTTCTCTGTGTAGCTTTGCGCCTTTCCTGGGACTCACTTGGTAGCCCAGGCTGGCCTCGAACTCACAGAGATCCGCCTGGCTCTGCCTCCCGAGTGCTGGGATTAAAGGCGTGCGCCACCACCGCCCGGCCCACATTTTATTTTTTTAAAGACCTTTTGTTTCTGTAGGAATTGTTTTCCAGATGTCTACTGTTTCTTTTTCCAAGTGGCCTCATTGTCCTCTTGACACTGAAAGTATTCATTAGTATAATTAGTTGTGAAATTTAATTGGAGCCAATTTGTAAATTTTTTAAAAAATATTTTTCTTTTTTTTTTAAAGATTTATTTATTTATTATGTACACAGAAGAGGGCGCCAGATCTCATTACAGATAGTTGTGAGCCACCATGTGGGTGCTGGGAATTGAACTCAGGATCTCTGGAAGAGCAGTCGGTGCTCTTAACCGCTGAGCCATCTCTCCAGCCCCCCAATTTGTAATTTATGAAGTAACTATTTGTCACTCTTCTTCTTGTGACAAAATCCCTAGCAAAAGCAACGGAAGAAAGTCTAGTCCATCATGGCTGTGGCATCTTGGGCAGTCAGGAGAAGGAGGTGATCTTGCAGGCTCCAGCTCTTCTTGCTTTACTTCTTTTCTTTGGTTTATGCTCCCAGCCCTTGGGATGGCACCCCCATAGAAGGATGGGTCTTCCTCCCTCAGGTAAACCTTTCTGGAAGGAAGCACTTTCACAGGCCTACCCACAGGTCTGTCTCTTAGGTAATGCTACACTTGATCTTAGTTTTAGCCCAAACACCAAGAAGTGATTCCTCCTAGGTGATTTTAAATCTATCCATGTTAATTGTGAATATTAACGTCTATCCCTTGTCAGTTTGACAATCATACTTTTTAAGCCATAGCCCCACACTCATGGTCTTCAAAGGCTCATGGCCATCTCATAACACAAAGACATTTAGTTCATCTGTAAGAATCCCAAAATATTAATAGTTCTAGCATTGTCCAAAAGTCCAATGTGTCTTATGAGACCCAAGGTAATTTCTTAATTGTGATACCTTATAAACGAAAACCTTTTTAAAGCTACATTATCACTTCTTCCAATATACAATGGGATAGTATAAATACACACATTCCAAACAGGAGGAATAGAGGTAAAGAAAGGAAAGTTGTACAAAATCACTAGGAAACTAAGCAGATAAAACATCCAGTCCCCAGCTTCATGTCCAGGTATGGGGCTTGTGATGGTATCCTTGGAGCTGACGCTGACTTGGCCGGACCAGGTCCTTCAGTTCTGCCATCTACAGCATCCATAGCTTCTCACTTAGACTGCAGCTTTCCTTTGTGGTATTGTATTCCCCCAAATATTGTGCATGCTAATAAGCTTATCTGGGGTCAGAGACAGAACAGCCACAATATTAAACATAGAGGATAGGCAGTGGTAGCACACGCCTTTAATCCTAGCATTCCAGAGACAGAAATCCATGTGTTCAAGGATACAGCCAGGCATGGTGACTCATCACGCCTTTAATCTTAGAAAGCAAGCCTTTAATCCCAGGGAGTGGTGGTAGAAAGCAGAAAGGTATATAAGGCATGAGGACCAGAAACTAGCAGCATTTGGCTGGTTAAGCTTTTAAAAAGCTGGTTAAGCTTCAGGCTTTTGAGCAGCAATTCAGCTGAGACCCATTCGAATATGAGGACACAGAGGCTTCCAGTCTGAAGAAACAAGACCAGCTGAGAAGTTGGCCAGGTGAGGTTAGCTGTGGCTTGTTCTGTCTCTCTGATCTTCCAGCATTTCACCCCAATAACTGACGCCGGGTTTGATTTTATTAATAAGAACTTTTAAGATTCATGCTACATTCCTTAGTGGACATTCAATGGTTCTGACGTTCCCAACATAATAGGGTTCTTGACTGCAGCTTAGGCATCATCTTCACAGTGGCATACAACAGTATTTCAAAGCAGGGAACCTTCAAAGCAGGGAACCTACCTTTGCCTGGTCTCAGGGGCCTCCTGCAACCATGGTGTAAGCCGCTGTGATCCCATAATTTTTGCATTTCACGTGCCTCTAAAACCAGCACCTTCTGGCTGATGGTCCCCAGTTCTGCTGCCAATGCAAGATACGGTCTGGACTCCTCTTCCAGAGCTCTTTTGGCTTTTGTATTCTGTGGCAGGCAAAACTAGGGAAATAACTTTTCCTACGGAATTGTTTATAAGCAGGGAGTCCCTTCAATAGGGGAGGCTGTCCCTGGTATTTTCAATTCTGGATCTCTCTCTTCAAATGAATTTGCATTTCTAAAAGTTGGTGCCTTCCATAGGTGGAGTCTTGCCCTCCGGACATCTTTCCTGTTACCCAGTAAAGAACACAACATTTCTCTTTAATGACACTAATTCATCTTAGTGCTATTTTATCTCCTTCAATCTTGTCTGCATCTTTCACCATACTCCAGTTCCTTTCCTTGCTAGACTGCACACTTTTTTCATTTCTGCTGCAAGTCTCATATAAACCTCAATGGATAGATTGAGGAAATACTAGACCACAGTCTGAATGTTTTGCTGCCTTGAAATTTGCTCTGCTGAATAATGCAGTCCATTGCTTTCCGCCTCAAGTGTTAGAATGCAGCCAGACTCTTTGGAGAACACGACAGGAGTGGCCTCTAACCCAGTTCCTGATAGAGTCCTGTTCATCTCAGAAACCTCTCCAGAGCCTGCCCTTTCCTGCCTGTATTTCTGCAGGCATTCTGGTCTTCAGAAGTTCTGAATGGCCCATTCAGTGCCGCTCATAGCGTTTTTTGGGCTTCTCTTGGCTGCAGCTCCCAAGCCTTCCATAGGCTACAAAGTGTGAACCACAAGGTTAGGTAAGTTACTTTGTGGTTTTTACCATTGCCACAAAGTGTCTGACAGAAGCAAGGCAGAGTGTCTTTTGGCTTCCCGTTTGTCAGTGTGTTCTACCATGACAAGGACGTTGTGCTATTAGGATTCTAGGGCAGTGCTGAGGGCCAGTGTTCCCTCCCTTTCTCCTTTCTATGCAGGCTGAACCCTAGCCTTCTGGTAGGTGGGGCCTACATTCAGGGTGGATCTTTGCTGCCTCAGTTAAACTTGCCTGAAAATGCCCACTGGGTAAGAGCCATGCCCAGATGAGTGTCTTACAGTGAGACAGTTCATTGTTCCATGCCAGGAGGAAGCAGTAGAAAATAGAGCCACTCACAGCCTTTTCTCTTCTTTCATGGTCTTATAAAATCAGAGGAATGATCCGGTAATCAGGGAAAAATAGGGGGAAAAAAGCCACTAGATTTAGAGATTCAGTTGCATATGCTGCATCAGTTCAAAGAAAGAAGTTCTGTGTATGCTCTTGGGAAGGGAGGGTAAACTAAGCTAGACTATAATGGATGGATAAGGTTTATCTGGGTAGAGAAGTGGAGCACATGGTGTGAAAAGAACAGCAGACTCGGGAGTCATTGTGAAGTGTCTAGTGTAGTCGTCCATCCTGAGACACTGTTAATGTTACCACATCAAAGAAGAGAAACGGTATACTTGATTTGATAGAAATGAACATTGACTGAAGCAGATGAAGGCCGATATAGATTTTATTGTGTTTTTTTAAAAATGTGTCTATTCATTATACATAAATAGCTCTGGGTTTCATAAGGACATTTTTGTGCATACATACATACAATGCCATTCTCTCGTGGCCCCCATATCCCTTTCTCTACTCTCTTTCCCAATCTCCTAGTAGTCAACTTCATTCACATAGACGGTTGTTTCTACTTTTAGGTCATACACACAGAAATGATTTTGTATATCTATATAAAAGCTAGGGTCTACAAATGGGTGAAAGTATGTATTATTTCTCTCTCTGAGTCAGAATTCACTTACTATTAAAATCTTCAGTTGCATATCAGTCTTATTGAAAGTGACACAATTCCAGTCTATTGCTGAATAAAATGCTGTTGTGTGTATATATACCTGCTTTCTTTATGCATTCCTGTTGATGGACACCTAAGGTGGTTGCACAGTGTGGCCCTTGTGAATAGTGGTGCAGTGACTATCCTTGAAGAAGGATCTCTATGATATGTTGTCTAAAAGTCCTTTGAGTGAATACCTGGGAATGGCATGCTGGATCAGACAGTCCATCTGTTTTGTTTTTTCCCCAGAACCCTCATACAGATTTTCAAAGTGGTTTGACTAGTTTACAGTCCTACTTAGTGTTTGTAAGGGCTCCTTTTTCTGTGATTCTTAGCATCATTTATTGTTATTTTTTTCTTAATGTCCATTCTGAGTAGGATGAGATGGGATCTCAGTGTCCTTTTAGATTGGTTATCAGATGGCTAGTGATGAACATTTTTCATGTGTTCATTGGCTATTCATATTTCATGCCTTTTAATTAACGAATTACAATTTTCCTGGATGTGAGAATAACCTAAACTTAGGTTTGGGGTTTTTATAAAATTAGGTAATACTAGAAAGCTTCTTTTAAGATATTTTATTTTCTCGCTGGGTGGTGGTGGCTCATGCCTTTAATCCCAGCACTCAGGAAGGAGAGCCAGTTAGATCTCTGTGATTTCGAGGCCAGCCTGGGCTACCAAGTGAGTTCCAGGAAAGGCGCAAAGCTACACAGAGAAACCCTATCTCGAGAAACCAAAAAAAAAAAAAAAAAAAAAAAAGGTAATTTTATTTTCTCGGTTTTCTTTTTATTCTAGGAGGAAATCAAAAGCGAAGGCACCACTTCCTCCTGCCGAGACAAAGGGCATGGGTGTCCCTTCTGCGGGGGAGCCTATAGAATCGGCTGCTGTCATCATGGAGCAAGATGAAAATATGATCGATAAAGACATTGAACTCACAGTGGTCCTGCCTGGAGATATTCTCAAATCTACTACTGTTCATGGCAGGTAAGCTGCAGCGGCTAAAATACCAGGCCCCTACTTTATTCTGCCACCATTGAAGCTCCTGTGACACAGGTCTTCTTTTTTGTTCTCTGACAAAATACATCATTCAATTGTTACTTATGTCTTTAAAGCAAGTGCTAACATAGTAAATCTCTCATGGAGTTTTAATATCAAGGCTATGTTATTGGTGAAATTATTAAGGCCACTCCATGTAGTTAAAAGGGAGGTTTATTTTGTAGGGTAACTTACAAGTGAATGGATAGTGTACAGAGTCTGGGAAGGACGTGGTACAGTCCAGCGGTGTTCTCTGGAGAACCCTGCTCGGTCTAAATCCAGCATCCTGGGTCCAGGAACCAAGAGAGCCTGCAGATCTCTGGGTCTTCATTGTACTCTCTTGGCCCCGCCTTGTGACAGTTACTGAAGCCTCAGTGGGGGGTTGGAACTTCCAGATCAAGGCTGGAATGGCTACCCACTACACTATGTATTCTACCAGCTCAGTTCAGTGATGAAGATTTGGAATTTTTACATATCTCTTTATTGATAGATGTTAGGATCATTCTTTATTGATAGATGTTAGAAGTAACCCTGTCCTAATACTCTGTTTGCAAGTCAAGGCTCCAAAGCCAGAGCCTGCAGCCCAGGCTGCCCTTCCCTCTCTCCTTCCCTTCTTGTTTCCCCTCAGGCTGCTGCTCTGATGTAAGAGTTAATTGGCTTAAAATGTAGCATTTTCTTACTTACCCAAATAGCTCTATATGCACCATTAGGGATTTTTTTTCAGTTCACTGATTTAATTCCATAAACGTGCGTGCATCAAGTAGAAATAGAAAATCAAACTAAAACTAGCAAGGAACAAAGATCCAGTTTAGGAGGCTAGTGATTTTGAATACTTAAAAAAAAAATGGGAAGATGGAACAAAGCCACTTGTAATTTTCCATTTTGTCCGGAAGTGGAAAGTTACATGAACTATATCTTTGATCTCAGTCACTTTTTACATGTGTTAGAATCAGAAGCATTGATATTCAACATACATGAGTGTGTGCGTATGTGGCCAAAGAAGTAAGCATTGTGTTGGTCATTACATTCTAATAAGATGGCTTTCTGTAACACTCTCGTTCAGAATAACCACAACTTTAGATTAATCAAAATCTTTTTTTTTTTTTCTTTTCTTTTTTTTTTTTTTTTTTTTTTTTTGGTTTTTCGAGACAGGGTTTCTCTGTGTAGCTTTGCGCCTTTCCTGGAACTCACTTGGTAGCCCAGGCTGGCCTCGAACTCACAGAGATCCGCCTAGCTCTGCCTCCCGAGTGCTGGGATTAAAGGCGTGCACCACCGCTGCCCGGCTAGATTAATCAAAATCTTATGTCACACTATAACATTGTAAAAAATGGATGAAAATAAATTCAGCCTTAGGAAGTAATTCTTAATTATGTCTTATAGTCTTAAGTCTTAGTCTTATTTGTTTTTGTAGTGAAGATAGTTTTAGGGCTTCTTGTTTCTTCATTGAACCCTATTTATGAAGTGGCTATCCTTGTGACTATCCTTGGTGGGTTTCTACCTATCCTGCACTCTTCTGGGAAGGAAGTTGCAATGACCATCAAATCAGTACTCTGACGTCATAGCATTGATGCCATAAAACAGCGTTGGTTATTGATGTAGCTTAGGCAGTAGAGCCCATCGGCAACAGGAAAACCTCAGTTTTCCTGCTTTTCTCTAAGGCATACAGGTAAGGTTGGTTTCATCACCGGCACACTTCATTACCGGCATGCCTTTCTTCTGACACATCCCAGTAATCACACTGGATTGTGGTCTTTTCTGTTTGGGATCTGCTCTTATTATGCCAGCTCCTTAGACTTGGTTTTGAACCATGGTCTTGCCCACTGACCTTGTATTTGGCACAGTCACTCTGGGAAGCTACATCCTGAGTCCTCTGTCCTGAGAGCTGCTGTGGGATCTCATTGTGTTTAAACTGCCCCATTGCTGAGATGGTAGGCCTCCTTGAGCAGTCTTTTAAATGTCTAGGTTTTCTACTTTCTTTTTCTTGACTTCAGTTTGTTCCCCCTTTCCTTCTTAGTCTAATTTATGACTGATTTTATGATGCTCTGTCTTCTTCATTTTCCTTGGATCTGAGTTTTCTTCATATATGACTTAAAGGTTCTGAATCATTTTTGCGACGTGTGTTCTTACTGGGACCGTAGAACTTTTCACACCTTTTGCCTTCCAGCTCTTTGGCTTCTCCATTCCTAAAACCTGAGTAATTTTCCATCCATCAACCTTTGTGTGTGTCCGAGCCCAGCCATTACTGATTGGCGACATTTGCTTATCTATGAAAATGTCTTGTGCCTGAACTGTTAGGATTAAATAACACCTCACATATTGCTAGGATTACATGAAATACTATCACTGCTTGGCACGGATTGGCTCTATTCTTAGTGGTGGGGAGATGATGGGGAGACACCAGCATCAGGTAAGTCCTGTATCACTGAGCGGTACCCTCAAGGTCTCTTCTATAGGGGGCTGATTCCCTTCACCTAGCCTGTCTCCCTTTACTGCTCCGCACACAGACTTCTGGGACTGAAGGACCTCTCAGTCTGTGCAACAATGGCAATTCAATACTAAATCAAGAAAGTCCAGACTACCAAGTGCGGAGATTGGAATATGTTTATTTCTCCCCTGAAATTAAGTAAGCTTTTTCTTCCCTACCCTCTTTTATATATCTTAAGCTTTACCACATGACTCTTTGTTCTTCGACAGATATTTTTTTTTTTGAAACCTCAGTACCTTTATAAACACCACCCCCAACCCTCTGTAGGACTTGCCAGCTGACAGTTTCTCCAGTTAGCTTATGTGGGCTCAGATGACACTTGATACAGAAACTTCCTGATATCCCAGAATCAGCTGCCTCATCACACTTCCACCCTCTTGATTCTTCATGCAGTAAGAGGATATTGTTTCATCCTATGCTTTCTATATATTTATCTTAAAAAAAGAAAAAGCAAAGATGCTTTTTGCCTTTAACCCGTGAGTGTGTGTGTGTGTGTGTGTGTGTGTACGTACACGAGCTCCTGCATGTGCATGTGAGCACAGGTGCATGTGGAGGCCAGAAGGAAGTGCCAGATCCTCTGAATCTGGGGAACCAAACTTGGGTCCCCTAGAAGAACAGTCTTAACTACTGAGCCACTCTCTCCAAGTAGAGATCATGGTAGGAATGCCCTAAAAGGAACGGTCTCTAATTTTTTAAAAATTTTGTTTAGGGTTCAAGTTTTGCAAGTTGGGATTTATTTGCTATCAGGTTTTAATGTAGCAGCTCGCTTCTAATAGTCTTACCACCCAAGAGCTAATGGTGTGTGGTCACTTTTACAAGCCTTTCAGTTAGAGGACTCGTGATTATTTGAAATGTCGATGGTAGAAAGGCACTGTGTGGTTTTGAGTTATCTTTGTATGATTCTGTGATAATTTTTGAGCTACTTTTCTAGATATTTTAGAGTGCAGTATGGGACTTTTCCCAGTGTAATTTGGAGCACCATAGGAGTGTGATGTGAGGGATACTAAGAGTGTGATTAAAGCTGTCTTAACAGTTCCAGGTCCTGATGAGCCATTATTTTAAAAGGTGTTAATAAGCACAAAAGATGTCCAAATAGTAAAGTATATTCTATTTATTAAAAGTGTTAGCTAATGGGAAGACTTGCCGTGTCATATCTTTGTAACTGCAAAAAGGGGGAAAACATCTTACAAAATCTTATGAAAAAAAAGAGGCCGCACCGAACTTCAAAGTAGAAAACCCTGCTAGAAATTAGACTTAGCATCATGGCTTACTGTGTGACCTCAAAAACATCAGCTGACCTCTCTGGGGTTTTTGTGTTAAAGGACCAGAGAGATTTTACATAAAACATGTGGCCTATTGATACTTTGTCCAGGATCCCTGAGAGCAGTTCTGACTGGTACAGGGCAGGTCAGCAGCCAACTGAGAGCATTTACATGGAGTAGAGTGCCACCTATTGGAAGGAAATAGACTGATAAAAAGGGCAGGCTACACCATTGTGAATCAGTTTATGTTAAAACCAAGTATGGATTCCAGAATTCAGAAGTTCACATTTTTATGTTTTGTTTTTTAATTTGAAAACTGTTAAATGAAGCCAGGTGTATAGTCAGCACCTGGGAACCAGAGACAGGAGGATGAGAAGTTCAAAGTCATCTTGAACTAAGTAGCAACTTTTAAGTAAGACCCTATCTCAAAAGAACAAGTGAAACAACAACAAAAAACCCACAAGAATTCTTCCAGGCTGGTTTGCTCAGTGCCCGGGGTAGGGTTCCTCTTGCTGTGATGATGGAACACCGTGACCAGAAACAACTTGAAGAGTAAAGGGTGGGTTTGGCTTACACGTCCCAATCACTGTTCATCCCTGAAGGAAGTCAGGACAGGAATTCAAGCAGGGCAGGAGCCTGGAGTCAAGAGCAGAGGCCATGGAGGAGTGCTGCTTACTGGCTTGCTCCTCATGGCTTGTTCAGCCTCCTTTCTTATAGAACCCAGGACCACCAGCCCAGGGCTGGCCCCACCCACAATGGGATGGGCCCTCCCCCATCCATCACTAGTTAAGAAACTGCCTCACAGGCTTGCCTACAGCCGGAGCTTATAGGCATTTTTTAAATTGACATTCCCTCCTCTCTGGTGACTTTAGCTTGTGTCCAGTTGACGTAAAACTAGCCAGCACATTGAGAATTTCATCCCCTCTCTGTTCCTTTTTAGTTATTTTCCATGCAGTGACTGACCCTGGTCCTTGTCTGTAAATTTCCCTAGGTCGTCGCCATGTTGAGAGCTGGGCTGTTTTGGAGGAAGTCTCTCTGCACTACTTCATTTAGTTTCTGATGAATTCCCGGTTTCTCTGCTTTTCTGCCTCGCTTTGGTCTTCTTCTCCAGTTGCTATTCCTACTTCTAGGAGACTTAGTGTGTACACTTGGACAAACAGCGACTATTTTGTGACCTTTTCACCTCACCTTTGAAGAAAGCGTAACATCTCCTCCAAGAATCAATGTAGTACTTGCAGGACTTTGAGTATGAGAAATGTACTCCAGGATACACTCTGATGTTTCAACAAAGACAAACCATAACACAATGGTGTGTGTGTGTGTGTGTGTGTTTATATTTAGTGGGTATATTCTTTTTTGGTTGTTAGATTGTTTCTATTTGGGTGTGATAGTTTGTGTATGTGTGTTCTTAGTGTTGAGACGGGACCTTGATCTCTAGCCCAGGTTGGCTTTGAACTTCAGCCCTCCTGCCTCAGTTTCTTTAACTCTAGAATGCACCTTGAAGTTGCGATAGGTTTCTTCTTAAATCACCGGGTCAGTCTCGAGCTCCCCCACCTCTTCTCTCTTTCTTTTTTTCCCTTCAAGACAGAGTTTCCCTGTGTAACAGTCCTGGCTGTACTGGAACTCATTCTGTAGACCAGGCTGGCCTCGAACTAACAGAGATCTGCCTGCCTCTGCCTCCCAAGTGCTGGGATTAACAGTGTGTGCCACCACTACCTAGCCATGGTTTTTCTTTTTTAAATTGAAGGCAATTATTTATAATTTACTCTGGAAATGGCATTAAAGGTAAATGACCAGGTAAACCACAGCATAAAATGATGGTTTACAAAGGAAAAAAAAAAGCCTTTGTATTCCTCTGTTTTTAGTGTTTGATATGAAATCACTTCCCAGTTTAGCAGTGACCTATTCCAACATTAGCTGTCTTCAGACCTTGCTGGTTGTGTTAGTCTCCTAGTCTCTCTGGCACAGTTAGCCATTCCTAACACCATGATGAGCTGTGTTCGCCATCTTGGATGCACAATAGTTAGCATTCTTTCATCCTCTGAATATGTTTGGATCTGGAAGGGCGAACACAGCATAGATCATACTCAGTTGTTGGTGTGCATTCGGAAGGCAGAGACACAATTCAACTCAAAGCAGTTTTGAGGATTTGTTGAAATTGTATAATATACATTGTTCGAGACTGGGGCAGATTGAAAAGGTACAGGAAGAATCTTATTTATTCTTCTGTTGCTGGAAAAGCGTCTATTCACTGATTGTCACGTGTTCGCATTTTCTGGGGTGTTCCTGGTAGCGCCCTTTATCCTCGTTGTTACTCGGAGCAAGCACCCCTTTGCTCTCAGCTCTCCCCGATTGAATGAAAAGTTACCTAGGCACCCTGTTGGCAAATGGCCTTGTTTAAACACTGGGAGGCTTGGAACCTCACTTGCCCCGTCCCATCTTGCACGTCTTGCTGTTCTTGGAGCCCTTTATTGCGTCGTGACCTGTATCTTTTGATCTCTAGCTGCATCTTTAAAATACAGAAATAGAAACTCTAACCATCCGTTATCAAAACCAGGTTAAGATTACTACTACTCTGTGTCCCAGATACAGAAAGGGTCCCAGAGGATTTAGGAAGGATTTGATGAAGTCTTTGATCTATACGGTAAAATTATAGCACCAAGCAGATGGCCTGTTCTACACCATCCATTTCACCACTGTGGACACTGCCTGGAATCACGAGGATGCTAAAACGTAGCTGGAAACTCTGGATTGGAAAGTGAGAAGATTCCAGTCCAAGTGATTGCTATAGCTGCTGTGTATAATACGATTTCCTAAACTTCCTTTGTTTCATTTATAGTGTGGAAATAGCTTTAATGGTAGACAAGAGCTCAAATAAAATAATAGACATGAACTAAAGGTTCAAAAGGTGATTATTTGTTTATTAAAAAAAACTTGGAAGTCTCACAGAGATTTTTTTCATGTCAAAGAGAGTTTTCAAAGAAATTTTTTTACATTAGCTGTTTTAAAATTTTTAAAATAAGCCTTCCAGGAAATAATTATGTAAATGTCTGTAAGTATTAATAATAATATAGGAACATTAATAATAGTAACATTGCAACTGGGTATTGTGGTAAGTCAGAATTCACAGTGGTCTGGAGATAAGGGGAGAGGAGGCCAATGCACATATCAGTGAGGCAGTGGTAATTCAGGACCTGTGCTCCTTAACTGCTTTACTAATTTTCTTTGGGTCTCAGATGCTCCTGCCTTGAGCTACAGGAAAATGGCACTTTCTCTGTTATAACCCATGGCCAAACTTGCTTCCTAACTGCTGTCAGTCACATCAGAGCAGGACAATTATTCCTAAGTCAAAACCGTCGTCTTTGGCAAAAGTACTTTGGCCCCCAGGTAGAGAATTCTCATCTAGATCTAAGTGCTGACTTTATTTTCTATGGGAGCAGTATGTGACTAGTGAGTCTGTCCTCCTTCAGAGTTTGAGTCCTCCCTGAGAGTGTCTTGGCTCCTGTATGCCCAAGCTAGACTGTGATTCCTACCCTTGTGGTGGAGGGAAAGGCTGAGGTGTCTTATTGTCAAATGCCGAGACTTCTCTTATGTATTTTAACCATTCAAACTGGTCTGAAGGTATATTTGGAAAAGATTCTAGCCCTCTTTACTGTTGGTGGCACAGCTTTATATAAAACAAGGCTGCCTCACAAATTTGCTGAAGTGTTCAGTACATATCTTTTCCTGAAGCATGTGCCTCTCCCTTCAGCAGAGGTTTAACCCGTAAATCAGTCACTGCACATGGATCTTGGGATGTTTTGCTTGCTCTCTCTCTCTCTCTCTCTCTCTCTCTCTCTCTCTCTCTCTCTCTCTCTCTCTCTCTCTCTCTCTCTCTCTCTCTCTGTGTGTGTGTGTGTGTGTGTGTGTAACATTGCTCTTGGAGCAGAATTGCCCAGGAGGAAATGGCCATTGGCTGGTCCTCTGAAGTCCTCATGTATCAGCGTTACCTTCATTCTGTGCCTCCATTCAGTTCCCGGGAATGAAAATTGCTAAGCCGGGGTCCTTTGAGAGAGGTGACCACGTCTAGGTGTGCATGGATCCTAGATTCGGTCTGGGTCAAAATGGCCAGAGCCCCTATCAAAATTCCCAAGGAATCTGCAGTCCCCTTAGTGACTTGATGTAATTTCCCAAGTGTCGTATTCTCCCCTCAGTTTTCTCCTCTATTCCCTCAGTATTTAGTCCAGGCCTCCAGACTGACAACATTCTAGCTTTACAGGTATATGTTAAGTGACCCGTGTAAGTTTTTGCTATAGCCCTCTAACTGTTCTCACAGCCTTTTAATTCTCACTGTGTCAAATCTCAGGTCTTTCCCAGAGAAGCCTTTAAAAACACTGTTAGATTATAACTGTCTTTTTTTAATATTCTGCATCCAGGGCCTTGGACAAGCCTTGTCATTCCAGGTAGAGCTGAAATGTGAAATTTCCCCAGCTCACCGATTCTCTCCAATTCTCTATTCTAATGCCATTTTCCAATTAAAAAACATTCCCTCATATCCTCCCCATCCCCAGCACTTAGGAATAAGAGTCTGTGTATTCTTTTTTGTTTATTATCTCTCTAAATCCAGGCTTTGCACACTGCAGTGTGCAGTCATTTACTGATTTAGTCATTTATTGCACGCTGGAATGCTGCTTGTACATGGGGCGGGGGGCAAAGGGTGCCATTAAAGCTATACCTCTTGTGAGATGGGTGTAGCGTAAGGCCCTGGGTTCAGTCCACAGGTTGGCGCGTTGGGGAGAGAGGTATAGCTCTTCAATGCTTAGAGATTGGAATGTCCTGGGGATGAAACCAAGCAAAATATAGGGGATGTTTTGAAAATCTAGGGAAAGTAGTGGTATGTCACCTAAGGTCCACATGGTGACAGCTGGCCCTTCAGCTCTCCTCTAGGAGACTGTTTCTCTAGACTAAGTCAAAGAGGTCACAGCCCTGGAGCTGCAGTTTGGACACGGGTGAGGCACTGTATTGAGCAGGTATACTGAATTTGACATGGAAAGCTCAATGGTGAGTTTCCTCGCCTCATTTCCCTGTCAGGCTTCCTGAAAGCTAGTAGCTGGGTTCTAGTTGAATAACTGGAAAATCATTTTTGCTGGCATTTACGTTTTCCCCAAAACAAAGGGGGTGGCCGCTCTCAGATTTCCCTAAGCGAAGTCCGCGAAGCTCTACCTCCGCCCATGAAATAAGAAACGGGACTTCCGTGCTCATGCCTGCATGCCTTTGTCTTAAGTGTGAATGGTTCAGGATCACCAGGCATTTGAGGAAAACGTGATACAAAAGATTTTGTAATTTCCTGTTTCTAAAGGGCTGACAATTACCAAAGACAAGACCACAGTGTTCTGTTATTGGAAAAGAAAACTGAGCCCCAAGCTCAGAAGTACTCTGAATCCCAAGCTGAGAGTGCAAGAATCCTGTGGAAATTTTTCCCGCACAGAGATCAGTCCTGCATTCTCCTTTGGGCCATTATTTCATATGAACTCAGACATTCACTTCTATTGCTTTACATAAGGGCCCATCAACTTTTTATATCAAGGGCCAGATAATAAAAGTATTAAGCTTTGTAGGCCATACAATCTACAGGCCACATCGACCTCAATCTGCTACTATAACAAAAAAGCAGCCTGAGACATTATATTAACAAGTTATAGTACCAACAAGCATGATGCACCCTAAAAATCTCAATTTAGCAAGCAGAACATCGAAAGTAGGCATAATGGCACACAGTTGCAGTCCTAGCACTAGAGAAGCTGAGGCAGGAGAATCCCAAGGCTGAGGCCTGACTGTGGGTACACAGTGAGTTGAGGCTAGCCTAGGCTTCTGGCAGATTGTGTGTGGACTACAAAGTATAATTGCTGACACATGGTCCAGTCTGCCAACTAGAGTGTTAGAGCTTTCAGACCAGGCATGTAACAATGTTTGTACAATGACAGCAGAACCTAGGAAATATAAGTATTCTTTGAGTAATGCAAGAACCCTTTGTAAGTTTGAGGATCCACATATATTTGTTCACTGCTATATAATACACACACCCATACACATATGCATGCATGCACACACACATACTTTAAAACCCAGAAGATTGTATTTTGTTCCATTTGAGCTTTGGGATGTAGCCAATTCATGAGCTAAAAGCTGCAAGTTATAATATTGAGGACTATCTTAAAAACCAAGTGACTATTCTTGGGGAAGGAAGGACTCCTACAATTTATATGTAAAAAACTTGGCAAATAAAAATATGTAGAGAATTGTTGAACCAATACTAGCCTCTAAGATCTCAAGCCTTCTAACCACTGCCTTTAATCTATGAGGATTTTGTCTTCCTAATCATGAGATTTTTAAGTTGCTCCTGCAACTCTTACGTCGTAGTAGCCTTGTTTTATGTCTTGAAGACAAACAGGACCAGAGTAGAATTCTCAAAACAATCAAGTTGCACAGTCGGTTGAGTTGGACTCTAAAGACATTGTTCCTCCTGTTTTACAGTAAGCCAATGATGGACTTGCTCGTGTACCTCTGCGCACAGTATCACTTAAACCCATCAAGTCACACAATTGATTTACTGTCTGCTGAAGAGAATCTCATCAAATTTAAGCCAAACACACCAATAGGAATGCTGGAGGTAGAAAAGGTCATTTTAAAGCCAAAATCTCTGGACAAGAAAAAGCCTGCACCTATAATCCCAGAGGTAAGGATTCTGTCACAGATTTTGATGTTCTTATGGCTGAGATATTCAGTAAATTTTTTTAGCCAATGGTTATGGTTCATCATAGGTGAAATAAAGATTAGATTTCTGGCCTAGCTTTTTAGAATATGGTTATCATATTTTCCTAAACTACTTTGTTTGTTAATCAGCTGGTTATTCATTCTTGGGTCAACGAGAATTGGGGAACGATTTAGACATCAAGTGCTCTGAAAATGACGGGATTGGTTAATCAGGATCTGACAGTAATCCATGTGCTATAGTTTAAGTTATGCTTTGAAATATTTTATATTTAAATGACATTTTAAAAACCACTGAATATTTATTAGTATCATATTTGACTTCTAGGTATTTTGTAAGTCATTAATACAATATACACCTAGAACACAGTTTATTATTTTATATAGTAGCTCATTTTTATTTTTTGATATTTGTGTGTGTGTGTGCATGTGTGTGTAGTAAATTTCCAGGTGGATGTACGGAGGCCAGGAGAGGACATTGGGTGTCCTTCTTTATCACTATCTACCTTGTTCCTTTGAGGCAGGGTCTTTCTCTGGATGTGGAGCTATTAATTGTTAGCTACTCTGTTGGCAATCACGATTGATTCTCTTGTCTCTGACCCCCACAATACTGGGGCTGTAGGCATGTGTGAAATCCTGCCTGGCTCGTTACATGGATCGTGATTGTACAGCACACATGATTAACCACTAAGCCATCTGTTCTGATCCTTAAATCTTGTTTTTTTTTTTTTAATGTGTGAATTTTAACCAGAAACTTTGAACCACAGTGATGCTAATTTATTTATTTGTGTATTTGACCAAATCCAGGACGTTTTACTTGCTAGACAGACATTCTACCAGTAAGTTGATGTCCATTTTGATGACTTCAAAAAATACTTCTGAGTTACGAACATAACATTTTTTTTACTTTGTAATATATATAGAATTTTGTGCACTGACTTGAATACATACATTCTTACATTGTCTTCATATTGTTTATAAGCATTTACTAAAAATGTTGACAGATTTCATGATAAAACATTGATAGAAAATAATAATTGATTTAATGTTAAATATTAATAAAACAGTGGTCTGTCTTCTGTCTAGGTCTGAATTTACCTGCTGTATGTACATGCTATTGATCCATTTTGTAGCAATTTTATTTATGTAGCAAATAGATTGTCAATCTCAGGAGCCCCTCAGTTACATACAGGATTTTAGTTTTGTGAATTAACATCATTGAGGATCTGAAAACTGTAGATTTCATTTACTGTAGCTACCTATTGCAGAGTTCCATTTTTAATGTGGTTAATCCAGTTACATCAAAATTAGGAAACACTTGAAAGTGTGTAAATAATTTTGGAATTATTAGTATTACGTCTAAGTAAGGATGATTTTGATATTCTGTACTATTATGTTAAAGTTAACTGGGGCAATAATAATATAAACAACAAACATCAATGACAATAAGTAGTATTCACTTACTGATAACTGACCATGTGATTGGCATGATGCTAATCTCTTAGTATGATTGATCTGATTGATCCTGTTAGAAGGATAGTAGTTTTCTAAATACTTTTTTTTTCATGCTGCTATTGACAGGCTTTTATAAGATAAGCATTCCTTAAATAAAGGACAACATAAAACATAGAATTGTTATTGTGTGTATTTGATAATTTGAAAATAAATACTTTAAGACACAATATAAAAATACTAGTAATACTACATATGAGCCTTTGTTCTTGTTGGATTTAAATCTGCTTAATATTTTACTCTCAAGAATTTTAGCTGGGCAGTAGTGGCACACACCTTTAATTCCAGCACTTGGGAGGCAGAGGCAGGCAGATCTCTGAATTCAAAGCCAGTATGGTCTACAGAGCAAGTTCTAGGACAGACAGGGTTAGAGAGAGAAACCCTGTCTCAAAACAAACAAACAAACAAACAAAAATAAATAAACAATATAGAAACCTTAAAAGAATTTTGAATTTAATTTAATATTATAAAAACAAATTGAGCTAGGCCTGGTGCATGGCTGTAATCCCAGAAACTTAGTAGGCTATAATAGGAGGATCACAAATTCAAGACATACCTTGGCTATATATTGAGTTCAAGTCCATCCGGGACTTAGTGACGCTCTGTAACAATATGAAAATGGAAAAAGGATCAGGAGTATAGCTTAGTAGTCGAGCACCTGTCTACCATGAATAAAACTTTAATATTGGAGGACTTTTCTTCCCGCAAGCCTGCTCCCAAATAACCACATGGAGATATTGATATTCTGTACTATTATGTTTTATTAATTATGAACGCTTCGTCAATAGCTTAGGCTTGTTTCTAACTAGCTCTTATAACCTAAATTAACCCATTTCTATTAATTTACTTTCTGCCTCATTGCTTTATTATCTTTACTCTGTATGTTCATACTGTTTCTGCCTGGCTGGTGACTTCCCCTTCTTCTTCCCAGCATCCTGTGTGTCTGAAATCTCTACCTAGCTATTGGCCCTTCAGCTTTTTAGTGAACCAATCAGAATGACACATCTTCACAGTGTTCAAAAAGATTATTCCCCAACACCTTAAGTTCAATCTCCAGGACCATTAAAAAAATCAAAACAAAACAAAAACTGTAATTTTTCTTTTCTAAGAATTTGTTTTAAAATTAGGAAATAGTATTAATGATAAAGAAAATTTTACACCAGAAGAAGAAAAGAATGGAAAGAACTATTTGCTGAAGTAATATGAAGCTTTGAGTAATACATAACACTGGATAGCATTGCAGAGTTTGTTTTAATAAATAACCTGTGGTGTAATGATTTAATTCACAGGTTACAGAACAGAGACTTGTGGTGGTCATTTATTCTAGACAACATTCTAGATGCCTTTGTGGAAATTTTGTATTAGTTAATAAATTATGTTGTAACTGTGGCTTTAATTTACATTTCAGAAAACTGTGAGAGTAGTGATCAACTTTAAGAAAACGCAGAAGACCATAGTGAGAGTTAGTCCCCATGCACCGCTTCAAGATCTTGTTCCCATTATATGCAGTAAATGTGAGTTTGATCCACTGCATACAGTGCTGTTGAAGGATTATCAGGCGCAGGAGCCCCTGGACTTGACAAAATCTCTTAATGACTTGGGACTGAGAGAGTTATACGCAATGGATATCAGCAGAGGTAAGTGGACTTTTCCCCCACTTAAGTGATTTCTGTGTGTGTGTGTGTGTGTGTGTGTGTGTGTGTGTGTGTGTGTGTTGTGTGTAGTATGTAGTGTGTATAGCTAGATGCTCCCAACTTTATAAGGCCAAGGATTTAATGGATCAGTCATGTAGATAGAAGTAAGTACATCCCGTTGAGGATAAAATGAAAAAAAATTGAATAGAAGTATGAAAATCAAACCAAGTGTACAGTTTAACTTGATAGCAGTTATTGAAATGGGAAGCAAAGCTGGTCGTCTCAGCTGTCATCCCATTTTATATTTTTCTATCAACCCCGGAATTCTTTTGGTAGCTTTGCATTTCTTTTTCCTTTTGGGTTTTTTTTGTTTGTGTTGTTTTGTTTTGTTTTTGTGATCAGGTCTCATCAGGATGCCTAGCTTGGGCTTGAGCTTCTGAGCTCAAGGAATCCTCCTTTCTTCAGCTGAGTCAGTAGTTTAGGATGACAGGCTTGTTCCACCCTGTCCTGCTTTGGGTGGATTTAAATGAAGTACATATTTATGTACAAGCCCATACCGTTCTGATGAAGCAGTAGTTAGTTTATGAAGAAGTAGTTAGTTTATATAGTTTTATATGAGGCTTAGTTATCACTCAAAGTTTGGACATTTTTTGCCAAATTCTTTTCTTAGGTTAGCACACAGAGTAAACGTGCATATAAAATGAATCATAAATACTTCCCCAAATTTTCTAGGTAGCAGAGTTTTCATCTATATAAGGAGGGGAGGCATTAAATTATGGAGCTCTCAAATGAGGTTGATTTTTTTTTTTCCAGGTGCCTGGTAGATATTCAGTGTGAATCTCTTATTTGGGGAAATAGGGGTTTAGTGGAGGAGACAGTTAATGCACACTGCTCAGAGAATTTCAGACATTGTTGAGGGTGTGGTAGAGTGTAATCCCTCGACTACTGTTTGGAGTCAGTGCTGTTGAGTAATTAATGGACACATTGTCACCGTCCTTTCCTTTACTTCCTCTTGCTGTAGCCCCCTCTGTTACTGTTACTGCCTTCCATAAGTCATCTTTCCAAGGTAAGACACATGAACCAGCAGAAACTGTAAATCATAACACAAATGGGGAGGATGAAAATTGAGATCCTAATCTTATTTTTTTAACATTACTAACACATGCAATTCCGTAAGAGATTTTAACTTAGAAAATCTTGGGGGTCTGATTTCCTAAAAAAAAGAATTTATAGGTTCCCTTCTTTGATTTCTGGTTCTAATTATAATAATCATTTCACTCCAACAGAATGCTAATAAATGATGTCATTCTAGAGCTAGGAGTAATAGTACAGATTTGTAATTCCAGTACTCGGGGTGTTCTAAGGATTCCAAGTTTAGACGAGTCCAGCCTGAGCTACACATATTTAAAAAAAAAAATCTGAGACACTAAAAACAAAACAGAAAATGGATCATGCTAAAAATGTGGGAAGATGGGTTTGTTACTCTCATAGAAGTGAAAACGATTTGGGTAGGAGCGTGCTTGGATACGAGTGTGGATAAATACTTGGGTGGTTCTGTAGAAGGGTCTGAGCTTAGTCTCAACGCCGAGCAGCCGTTGAGAGAGGTGGCACTTACTGTTTTTATCACAACATTTTTTTTCTGTTTGCCACCATTTAGGTTTCTTGTGAGCATTTTATAATAATATGAAAACTTTTATGTTAAAATTAGCTTTGAAAGCTTATACAGGCATTTAATACTGTATGTCAAAAATGTTTTATATTAAATTTCTGAAAGGAAATACATAAAATGTTTAAAAGTGATTAGCTTTGAGGGGTAGGTCTGTGAGCAAGTTTTTGTATTTCTTTGTTACAGGATTTACAATGAATATATACTATTTTCATAGGAAAAAAATTGATTGAAATTATTTAATAATAGAATCTATGAGTCTTTTTCCTCCACTAAAACAGGATACGCTCATATTTCTGATTTGTCTAATTGTTACTACCCTGCCTCAAAGCAAACTGCATATTACATGTTGCCAGGCTTTTCTGATTAAGCCCACAGGAGCAAGTGTATGTTGATTTATTCTCAGTGGCTATTACAGGCTAGTCTAATCAAAGGAGTTAAAAATTCCTGTCTTAAAATATACCCTGGCAGAGAATCAGAAAATAGCTCTTTAATTCTGACGCTACATTGGCTGTTAAGCCAGGGTGGCAAGCTTCGAGGGAAGATAGCTTTATATGTCTAGACTCTGCGTCTTTGATAGTCAGGAAATGGGAACAAATAGTCTTTGCTTCCTTCTAGAAATGGTGCTTATACTTGGCTTGCTCCTCACCACATCCCGTGGTCTTCTTAAGACTCAACTTCGAAGCGTTTAATATATTAATTTTTAATGTCCTTTCTAGCCTTACACGTATGGGGTTTTTCAGAGGCTTAATTGCTATGAACAGAACTTGCAGGGACTGGAATTGTGGACTCAGGAGAGCTCATATTACAGTGTCAGAGTCCAGCAGGTCAGTCCAAACCCGACAGATGTTCTTACCCCGATTTGGTGGGATGTCATCAGAAGCCTTCCGACTTTGTGTGCTGTGACTTTTGGCCTCTCTTCTAGAATCAGGAAGCCAAAGTACCTGAGCTGATTTCCTGAGTCAAGGCAAGGATGCACATGTCTTAGTGTTTGACTCTGACACCCAGCGATCCGCACACAGCTTTAATTGAGGAGGGTTGACCTAGTGGTCGGTCAGTGACCAGGTGTCCAGAAAGCATCATTGGACATATTCTGGCTACACTTGCTGAATGTCTCCATGAGTTTGCAAGTTATTCAAATCTCGGGGCACTTGATTCCTTAAATGTGAATGGAATGCTGATTTTTTTTTCATTTGTCACACCACCGGCTAACATATGCCAGTGGAAAAAAATAGCTCAGAATGAAGCTTTTATTTCTTCATTCACAGAGGTGTTCTCAGAAATAAAGCATATGAAAAACCTTCAGCCTTGACGTGCTGTCCATGTTCTCACTGGCATTTGTTAGCCTCGGGGAGGCCCTTGGGCAGTGTGTACCGCTTATTTCATGGTTGAGTTATTGGCGTCTCAATTTACGAAACACCGTTTTCCTTTAGTGTGCTGCTGCGACAGATTGCACTAATGTGTGCCCTACTTTTCTTTCCATTGCTGTGATAAAAAACCGGCATGACTGAAGACAACTTGAGAAGGAAAAGGTCCCTGATCACAGTCTGTCATTAAAGGAGGCTGAGGTAGGGACTCAAGCAGGGCCACAGGAACCTGGTGACAGGAATGGAAGCAGAAGCCACGCCTTCCTCAGCCTGCTTTCTCAAGCAACCCGAGATCACCAGCCCCAGAGTGACAGCACCCACAGGAAGCTTAGTTATTCACCAAGAACATGCCTCACAGGCAGTCTGGTGGAGGGAAGCCTTTTATAATTTGAGATTCCCCCTTTCCAGATGAGTGTAGTTTATGTCAAGTTCACACACACACACACACACACACACACACACACACACACACACACACACATACACACATACACACACACACACACACACCCAGCACAGTTTCTCTGCTTCCCTACACTAGTCCCTACATTACCTTTAAACACTTTATTTTAAATACAATCATTTAAGATTGTACATTTACTTCCAAGTCCCATTTAAGTTTTTTCTCCATTTTTTTATGTGAAGTGCTTTGTTTCCAATATCATTAGGATTTGCATAGAATTCTCGTGTATTTCGTGGAAGAGATATTTTCACACTTCACTCTCCCTCTTTGAATTTATTATTCTTTTTCTGAAGACACCAAGTCCTTTGTCTCCATGGTTCATCTCGTAGTCTGTCTCTTTCAGGACTGGTCCCGTGTACCCTGTGGGTATAATTTCACCTGCTCTTTTGTTCCTGTCAACTGACCATAAATCTAGAGACTTGACTGGTTTGGGTGAGATGATTTGTGGCAAGAATACTTCATAAGCACCAAGTGATGCTTGTCTGTAGTCCCAGCTCCTCGGGAGGTGGAGGGAAGAGGATTGTGTAAGTCTAGGGCTGCAAGGCCACCCTGAGCTGCAGAGAGATCCCTTCTCCAGGAAAACAAAACACCTTTCATAAATAGTGGTTTGTATTTCCACTTAGAGACATATTAATAACATCACTAATCAACAGCATTTTCTGTATGCATCTTAATAAGGAACTGAAAAGGAGTGCTAGTCTTATGCAATCCTGCTTTTAGTTATTAGCACTTTTTTTTTTTTCTTCAATACTGGGTTTCTTTGTGTAGTTTTGGTGCCTGTCCTGGATCTCGCTCTGTAGACCAGGTTGGCCTCAAACTCACAGAGATCCACCTGGCTCTGCCTCCTGAGTGCCGGGATTAAAGGCGTGCGCCACCACTGCCCTGCAGCACTTTTTTTTTTTTCATCCTGTGTATATGAATGTAGGGGGCACGGTGGGATGCCTGTAGAGGAGTGTGTGTGTGCTATAATGTGCATGTAGCAGACCCCAGATGCTGTTCATTGTAACCTACCTCATTCGAGATAGGGTCTCTTCCTGCTGCCAAGCTAGAGGGCCACAGGCCTCCAGGGGTTCTCCTGTCTGCTTCCCATCACACAGTAGGAGCACTAGGACTACAGATGTGTGTTTTCTTGCTCAGCTGTATGTGGGTTCAGGGAATCTGGACTCAGTTCCTCATGCTCGTGTGATACCTTTCAATATATAGAGTTACTCTTACGACATTAAATTGTCCTGAATTTTGCCAGAACAAACCATTGTAGGATGGTTCCTAAGTCCCTTGGCAGGATTCCTAGTGGACTTTGGTAACTTTCACCCTGACATGACTAGTTGTTTGTAGCTCATTGCTTTATACAAACAGCAAACCAACGAATTCAAAGCCGCCATGGTTCCTTTCAGTGGGGTGCCATATTGGAAGTGTACTGGGACACAGCGGCCTAGCTGCTGGCTTGGCCCTTGCTCATTGACCCCTTCAGTTGACATTAGGATAACAGGCCTTGAGGTGGGGTGGGTTTAAAGAAAGATTGTGGATGCAGCCTTGAAGTTTGACAGTTGCCATTCTAAAGTTCCATTTTAGCACTCTTAACCCTTTTAGGGCCTGGTAATTTCGGCCCCTATTCGAACTACTAGGTTAAACAAATAGCATTTATGAGACATTATGCAGTCCATTCTTCCCTCAGGGCCTGGGGGAGATTGGTTCTGAACCAAAGTCTGTGGAACTCAAGTCCTTGATAAAGAATTGCCTAGTGTTGTTTAGCTCCGACGAAATTGTAGCTGAAATAAAAGGACAAGCTGCGCGGGAGAAGCATCATGTGTCACTGTGCTGTAGCCTCCTTACTTTGCATCTGAAATGCTGGTAATGACACAGTGTGTAAGGAATTGAGCTCACTGTCCAGCCGGGCCTCTTGGCCCTGTCTGTCTGTCTGTCTTAGCTTCCTTAAGCTCCACTTTCCTCTGATCTAGGTCGGTAACTGTGTAATTCTCTTGTTGCTTCGGGAGTCGGGTAAGGTGTATGCTGCCTAGCAGAGTGGCTGTAACTGGTAATGCTCATCACCAGAAAAGCGTCTAAAAGGGGAGACTAGGAAAGAAGCATTGGAAATAAATGTTACACCCATGAACAAAAAGGAAATTGTGTTTCATCTTTTTCAGAGTCCTGCCAAATATCGCAAACCCCAGACATCGTGAAGGAGAAAGAAAACAGAGGGATTTTCAGCTTTTTCCAACGCAGTAAGAAAAAGCGGGAGCAAGTAAGCATTTTCATGCAGCGTGTTAAGATGCTTAACAAGTATTTTTTTAAAGTGGTTTTCATTTTGATCATAAACAGGCATTGCCTTTTGATTCTCCATTAGACTGCCAGCGCGCCTGCAACCCCACTAGTGAGCAAGCACCGCCCATCTTTTACGAGGTCCAACACCATTTCCAAACCCTATGTTTCCAACACACTGCCCTCGGACGCACCCAAGAAGAGGCGTGCCCCGCTGCCCCCCATGCCCCCATCCCAGGGCTCTGCGCAAGGCCAGGAGAGGCGAGCTTCGTGCGTGGTGAGATCCACCAGTGTGGACGACACTGATAAGGTCTGCTGTTTCTTTTGTTTTATTTTTCCAAGTTGATGTAGGGAGGTGTCTGTTATTCTCTGTCTAACTTGTTCTTTTCCACATAGACTACTGAGAAAGAAACAGTTATTAATATGCACTCAGTAGAATAGTTACCGACCAGGTTGGTGGAAAAAGGTCATGTATACTTCTGCCATATCTTGAATAAATGTCAGCTTTAAGGAGCTTCCATCCTCAAGCTAACGCATGATAATATACATTCCGTCTTGCTTTACTTCATCTCAGCCAGGATCTCTACACTGGCTGAGTGTGTTAGGAATTAATTGCATATCTTCAACACACACCTTTTAAACAACCACACGGGTCTGTGTGTTCCATTCTTGCGTTTCTAACCTTTTGTATCTTCGGAGATTCTCCAGGGGAAATCCTGGTGTCTACTTGATCTATCAATGCTGATTTTTAAAACAAGTCTTTTAATAGACTATACTGCTGACTTACTCATATTGTCTACCCAGAGAAGACGGTCTGCGTAAACCTTCTTCTCAATTTACAAAAGAAAGGAATATTTGTTTATTTTAGTATGGGTGTGTGGGGTATGTGTGTGGCAGGTGGAGGTTAGAGAACAGTATGTGTGTGCATTCTGTCCTTCCAGCATTCCGTCAGCTCCAGGAACTGAACCTGGGTCATCAGGCTTGGTAGAAGGCCCCTACCCCCTTACCAGCTAAACCACCTCACCAGACCACCTCAGTTTAAAATAAAAAATACTTAATACTAAAGTTTCGCAGAATATATCTTTTTTTTTTTTTTTTTTTGGTTTTTTCGAGACAGGGTTTCTCATGTAGCTTTGCGCCTTTCCTGGAGCTCACTTGGTAGCCCAGGCTGGCCTCGAACTCACAGAGATCCGCCTGCCTCTGCCTCCTGAGTGCTGGGATTAAAGGTGTGCGCCACCAACGCCCGGCTGAATATATCTTTTTGTGAGATCCATTTGTCTAAATGTATCTACACTTCCCTTGCTTTATTCAGGTGGCGCATAAGTGGGATTTAGGTAAACGTGATGGAACGTAACACCATCTATTTTATTGTTTATAATCAGGTGGAATAATCTCAATGTCATTGAGAGTAAAATGTATTTTGAGTTACTTAGACACTGAGTGGTGGGTGCTCCAGTATTGAGGTTTGAAGGATTTTTACTCCCCCTGGGTGGTTAGTAACTCAGACAGAAAAAATGAATTCTTTAAAAACTTAGTATTTTCTTATCTAAGTTAATGCTGTGGCATGAAAAATCTCATCGAACAAAACAGAAGGGTAATGGCTTCTCCCCCTGAGAGGTTCATTTGCTGACACAACTTGGAGAGTATCCGCGCTGTAGTCGGACGGTGGTTCACAGAACAGGAGATCTTTGTGTTGGGTCATAAATGTGTGTGGGAGTACAATAGTTGGGTGAAAGACTCGGCTCAGATTCCAGAATGTCAAGGATAAAGGCGTGCTGGGGCCTGAGCGAGAACCAGACTGCAGCTGAGCAAGGAAGGCAGGACAAGGCTGGTCCTTAAGACCTCCCTTTGTGTTTATAGCCCCTTTCTACGTCTTTATAGGAACAATAGCCTTTTGAAGGTTATTTTGATTTTAGTTACCTTAAAACTGAACTACAAGAATGGAAATTTTTATACACTTGTGTAGCTACCAGACTATTCTCTCTTTTATACAGAAGTTACCTCTACCAGCTGTCCTCATTCAAGATACCCCTGTAACTTTCTGTGTGGAGTCTGGATTGGCTGTCTGCCTCTTACATGCCTGAGTTGTGCTGCCAGCAGCCTCATAGAAAGCTGGTGCTTTTGATTCTCACCCTCCACTCTGTGACTACTTGGTACCCTGGGTTAAGTTGTTTTTTTTTTTTTTTGTATATTGCCTTTGGCAAATTACACATCTTCATGCAATTTTCTGATTATTTTGTCTTTTGATCTGGACATCTGGGTAGTTCTTTGATGTATTGTTCAACAGGAAACAGAATTATTTGTTTTTCCCGAGAGAAGCTGAAGAACCATTTTTTTGTTTATTCATTACCAAAACCCTTAATGATTAAGCTGGGGTGGTGTTTGTCTGTGTGGGTCTACTCATGGACACACAAGAACTCATGCCTTCTCAGGCATCTCAGCACTCACTATTTTGAATTTTATGTGACAAATCACCCTTCATTTTTAACTCTTCCTTTATCTTGATAGTCTCCTTCTAACTTAGGAGTTTTCTTCCCACCCCCCCACCCCCTTTAAGTAATACTATTACTTTCTTTATCTATCACCCATTTTCTGTGCTGGCCAAACCTGAATCTATGGTCTTAAGCCCACTTTCTATACTCTTTAAGAAAGGATATTCATTTTGGTGTTGTTGTTGACTCTTTGATTGGATCTCAGGTATATTGGTTTGAATAATGCCCCTCGAAGAGTTGTATTCAGATCCTAATGTAACCAGGGTGCAGATTCTAAGGTTTAGAATCCATAAGTATTTTGTAGGCCCCTGGCTCCTCTTCTTGCCCTCACTGTTCTTTTTTAGAAACCCACCCTGTGCTTTCCTACCGTTTCTCCTCATAGTGCCTTCTGGTAATAAGAATCCCACTTCTCTGGAAGCCTGATGCCATTTTGCTTGTCTACGTATGGCCCTCTGACTCTCTTTCCTTAAGCCCTGATGCTTGTAAATATGACTTGACTTAGAAATAGAGGGTATGCATATGGATTTCAGTTTGGGGGTGCCACCATCTTGTTTTAAGGTGGGCCCGAATGCAAAGGCTAGGATCCTTATAAGATGATTCACACAGCATGGAGGCAGAAGAGAAGGCTGTGTGCAGCCCCAGGCCAAGCTGGGCGTTCTGCCGTACAGGAAGCCTGGAAGCCACCAGAGACTGCCGCGGCAAGGGTAGGGACTGTGCTCTGATTTCAGACTGTTGGCCTTTGGAATCCTGTTTTAAGCCATTGTGAGTTTTTATAGCATTCCTAAGAAACCGTTGTGCCAACTTTGTAATTCCAATCTTCATATTCTTGCTGTTAAACTTGAACACATGAATGCTTATCATTGTGTGGAAATCAGCACATCTAACATGCAACTCTGTTTTTACCCTGTATTCAAAGTTCAGAATCATCTTGGTGTGTGTTTTATAGTTTTCACGTCTGTTAGAGACCAGGATTTCATTTCTCTCCCATTCTTTTTGCTCATATCATTTCCAGTGAAATCCAGAGTAGATGTCAGATGAGAATGTGCTTAAGAGAATGTGCTTAAGAGAATGTGCTTAACCTATCTTCATCTTGCTCTCTGTGTCTGACTGTCACATTTATGTTTTTTATTTACTGTTTCCCAGGTTAGAAACTGTATAGATGATCAGTTTTTAGGTCTTAAGTTCATCTATTGACTGATTACAGTTTTCCTTTTTTTTTTGAGACAGGGTTTCTCTGTGTAGTTTTGGTACCTGTCTTGGAAGTCACTTTGTAGCCCAGGCTGGCCTCAAACTCACAGAGATCTTCCTGGCTCTACCTCCCGAGTGCTGGGATTAAAGGCGTGCGCCACCACCACTCGGCTACAATTTTTCTTTTAAACCTCTGTTCCTTATCAATTTCAGGATACTCTGAACTCTAAGCAGGGTATTTGAGTCATTGTTGCTCCTGTGACGTCTCGCTTCCCATCCTTTCAGAAGGGAATCATGCTGCTTGTCTTCTGTATTCTCACTTCTCCACAGAGTTGATTCCTGATGAAGAATGATCTAAAGAGAATAATCATTGCTTTTTCTGAATTTGTCTTGTGGGTTTTAATTTGTGTGTGCCTATAGGTAGGATACTTATAATTAACTCTTGAGTTGGTATTGTTTATATTTAAATATTCATGAAGTTCAGTGGAACATATCTGTTTATTAATGAATGTTACTTATTTTGTTGCTGTTTTAAATTTTAAATAAAAACTATAAACTGTAATGAAATATTATACATTTACTTGAACAATTTGGTTGAAATTTTAACAAATGTTATTTTTTAAGTCACTGAAAGTAATAGCAATGAAATATGAAAACATAACAGAAAGGAAAAAAAAATATGTATGACCAAAGCTGCTATTGCTTGTGATGCAGCATAAACCACCAGGGTGTGCTGTTTAACAGAAGTACAGCATTCTAAATTTTCCATGTTTACCCCCAAAGCATCTTAAGAAAGAAAAAGAAAATGTTGAAATGGTTACATTACGTTATAAATTCTTAATTTTGTTTGGTAAAGTGACAGGAATGTAAAATAGAAAGGTAGATATTAGTAATGCATGAAAAATACTTATGACGAACAATGCTTTCATTTGCACCTTTTGGTTCATTTTGGCCCCCTTTTAAGTAGTCAGTGGTCTGTCTAGTGGTCACCTTTGTTAGTCAATGCTTATGCTAAATATATGTGTTTGAAAAAAAAAGTATTAACCACATCTCTTCTGCTGTTGGCTTTCCATGTTTAATAATTTGCCTCATTGAGGTACTTGGAGAGTGAGTCTGGAACGTACACTGGAATTATTCACATAGCTGGCTGTTGATCTGCAATCTAATCTTGACAGCTGCTTGTGCTCTTCCCCAAAGTGCTCATTAAAGATCCAAGTTAACAAAGCCCTCGGTCCTGACCTTGGTGGAATTTCTGCATTGAACATTCCAGCTAAAGAATAAGTCTTCCTGAAACTCCGTTGAAGTCAGTGCTAGAATGTCTTTTTCATGTTCATAAATGTTTCTATCCACTTGGGCATGATTTTCAGCCCCATGTCACTTTCTCTATAAAGGTGAATATATTACATTCTATGACAATGTTCATTTCCAAATGAATTTCCAATTGGAAGTTTTCTAGCAGTTTTTCCTGGAACTTTCTGAATGTTTTGTTAAGCAGGGTTTTTTTTTTTTTCCCTAGTGATTTGAAATGCCATTCGTGTTATGAGGTATATGGTATTCAGCCTTTGTTGTTATATGTATGAACAGTAATACTGTATTCCTATATGAAATGTATATAACCATATACAGTCAGATTGCCAAACACAATGGCATTGACTTAAAGTAATACAGAATTTTGGAATTAAAGCTAAGTATAGGAATCCGATTCCTATACCCCATTTACTGTCTGTTGGAAACACGTTTAACAAAACCAGTAGGCAGATGATGCCTTGTCTCTTAGGCCAGTTAACCTCTTGGGCTTCTTTATGTTTCAAGTGGAGGTAGAGGGCTTGAAAAGAAATTGTTGGAAATCTTGACCCACAGAATTCACAAAACCTTTGGAGAACCTTTCACTTGTATATTTGGTGTAGCTTTCCTGCTTAGAATCCCAGGCATACAACAATGAACAGCTTTTTCCCTGGCTGCTAGCATGGTGCTTGACCTCCTTGGGGATAGGGTTGTGGCTGAAAGCACAGTAAAGGGATGATCTCTACTGGGCATTTCATTTGGTCTCAATTTGCATGCTGCTACAGAAAACGTTCAAATATTGAGAAACTGAGACTTCTTGCCATCTAATATTATGCAAGTGAAATTTAATACCCAGAGTATTAGTTTTTAAATAGCTGGCTAAAATTTTTTAGGAATGCTTCACATTCCTCTTTTACCCAGTTTTATCTTTTCTCCACATAGTGTGGTTTAAAAGCAGATGCTGTACTAATGAAATAAGTAAACATTTGTTTTTATTTTACTTGGTGAATTTTAATTCTAGTTATTTTATGCAGAATAATTAAGGTTGTATTCCCCTGTATAATAGATGAGGTATTTGTACTCATTAAGTAATATTCCTTTCTGCCTTTCTTTTCTGTCCAGGTTATCATGTAACACTTTGCTTTCCCCTCCACTCTCCTCTTGTATTTATTGTATGGAAAGTGGACCCCCACACATAGTTCTGCAGTTGCCTAGGAACAGTGGTTACCATGGCATTTGCAGCTTGATCTACAGAGTACATCTGGCTACACTTCCAAAACTATGAGTGGGTTAATTCATCTGAAAAATGTACCATCGCAGTATAATACTTAATCTTTGCCGGGTATAATGCACATTATTTCTTTGTAACTTTCCTAAGATTTATTCACAAATCAGCCACGAAAAGTAAAGCTACCGTGCTTGCTTATGGATTTATTTTTAATAGTCCAGGCGAAGTTCTACATTGACCATTTGTAGACGGAATACATAGTTCTCTTCCTTGGCTGTCAATGAGAAGACAACTTCTCTTAAGCTTCACACTAAGGTCACAGCAGAATGCTGAAGTCAGGGGTGCAGAGGGTTTGCTTAGCTGCTCTCCTAGAGTGGTGCAGGAGTAGACTTCCTCCAGTGAGCAGCATGCATCAGCAGAAGGCAGAGCAGATAAACGTAGCCGTGGGTATAAGTTTATAGGGAGGGCACATGGGTAGAGCTTGCTCTACAGCTTTGGCTTCCTGTCTGGGCTGAATTGAAATGTCCCCCAGTGCATTACTTTGGTTGGTGCTTCCGTCTGGCATAGGTTCTAAGCTCGGCTCATCTGTAGTGTTTTGTCTTCTCCTCACATGTCCCTAGAATCACGTCTTCCCAGTGTGTTGGGGTTACAGGCAAGCGTGGTAACCACCCCTTCTTTCCCTTGACTTTGAGTCCTCGGCTCTACTCTCTTGTTCATAGATGTCCTGCTGAGCTCGGCCCTCATCGTTTGGCTTAAAAATGCTAAAACCAAGGATTGTTGCTCATCAGCCTTGATTCCATAAATACATTTCAGTGAATGAGGAGTGAGCAGGACTGACGAGAACACTGATTTGTCCAAAGAAGGGGAACGTGAAAGTCTGTCAAGGCCACAACGGAGGCCTTCAGATTTGTCATTTTTTTCTTTGCACAGGAAAGGGCCAGTGTGGATGTCAATGGGAGGCTACTAAACCTCGGCACGTCCTGTGTCATCTTGGTCTCTCCTCGTTGTTCTGTCTTGTTCTTTACCCCTGTCGTTTCATTTCCACCTACTTTTCATCTTCACTGAACTTCTCCATTGCCGAGCTTTCTCCTCTAAGGAATAAGATTTTGTAACTAAATTTCCCAGAATCGTCGACTTCTTGTGTTGCAGAATTCTGTTAAGTCTGGCTTTTACCTGATGAAAGTGCCCTGTGGTGTGGACCTTTGGTCAGTCATAACCAGGTTATAATGCCTACTCCTATTGGAAGGTTTCTGTTACCCAAGTGACATGTAAGGCTTAATACCTGGCATCTCTCTGCAGTGACTGTAACCCAAGGATCCATACAAGCACCTCACATTACCACAAAGAAATGGAGGGCTTCAAGTGTGAGAAAGATGTGTGCACTTACTGAACTTAGTGACTAGAGGAATCAAATGTCATTATTAATTAGTAATGAATTTTATACTAGATATGGTTAATACAAATCTTGTGACCAACTCAGCCACTTGGAATTCCCTGGAGGGCCTTAACTTTAATTAGGAACAAAAAGCCACAAGCTGTTGGTGGTGATGCCACTTGGAACACCCGCTGGTTGGTCCAGCTCTTATCTCGTTGGCTGCTGTCATAGTACTTACCTCCGAAGGTTGATAGGAGTGGCGTTAAAGTTGGCAGGGCCGATGGCTGCTCACGGTGTGGGATGAAGGGCCGCAGACCCTAGACCAAATGTCTCCTGTGTCCTCCTGCTCCGCACAGATGGCTGATACTTGATCTGTCACTTCTGTTTCCCCACTCCTTCCGTTTGACAGCATAATCTGAGTTGATCCTGACAAGGTATGGCTTCCCGTGCTATCAGTGAGGACTCCGAATATGGGCCTAAATAGAGAGTATGAAAATAGAGCATATAACATTCTAGGTGCTTCTGTTTCCCAGGGAAGAAATGAATAGAGAGCAGAGATTTTGGGTCTTTGGAAGAAGCATTTCCATATTTCATCCAGAAATAGCAATTTATTTTTAATCTGCTTCAATGACAAATAAACAAGTAGCATTTATATTTCCAGTCAGTGTAAGGCCAATTCTGATTATACAGGTGTAAAAATTACACACGAGAAAATAAATAGTAAAACCTCAAAGGGATGGCCAGTGTTTGTTAGAATTAACAGCAACTTTTCTTTTCTTTATCCCACCTCCATTTAGGCATTGTTTACATTTCACATGCAGTTATACTGATTTCACTGTTATAGGAGAAAAAGTTGCTTACAGAGCTTACGTACTTTGCAAATTCAATACCTTTTATTTCTATATCCCATTAATTATGGCATAATAATTATCTTTAAATAATTGGCGTTTAAACCCAACTTGTATGTCTTAAGTTGTAAAATTATTTTAGGGATCTTCCACCAAGAGTTTAAAACTTAACCCTCAATCATATATGAAGTTGAGACATTGGGACATATCCATGGTATATTTGGATAAGCCTAATGTCAATCATAAGATATTTAATACATTTTATGCTGTGGAATAGGTTAGCTGAGGATAATATGAATCTGTCCTATTAAAGGGAAATGTATTTAAGAGTAAAGATCTTTTCAAATTATTTTTTAAGTTCCCCCTAAACCCACCACTCCCCAAACATGAAAATATTCTTAAGAGCAGATATAATCCAAGATCTCATAATAGAATAGCAGTATCACTGGAGTCGGGGCTGCCCTGTTTCTGTTCGGCAAGTCGTTTTCTTTCTGTATTCATGATTCATGCAGGATACACTTCACTGCCCCATGTTATGATGTGCCTGTGATCAATGTGTAAGCCAATAGTGTTTCCAGCGCTAGTCCTCAGCGAAGCTGGGGAGCTCTGCTGAGTTCTGCCTTCTGTTAGACTTCATTCCATCCGAGTGAGTGGATTCTAATCCCGATGTGGATGCAGGTGGACTATCTGCCATGGTTTTCCAGCTGACCTTACCACTTTCTTTCATCTGCGTGTTCTATTTTTCCTCGTAATATTTCCCTTTTCACAGGTCATAAAGTTTGGAGGTGTGTGTTGCTGTTTCAGGTGCAGGATTGCTAATAGCACCCAACCTTATCAGTGGCTTTAACTAGAACAAATAATTGAGTAGCTAATGATTATCCAAGGCAGGTTCTCCTTGGGAGTTAGAAAACCTGTTTTTTCATTTTGCAAACCTTTCAGACTTAAAAAATAACTTAGCCCTTCTTTTAAAAGTTCAATCCCAATTTGAAGGAAATGAATTTTGATGGCAAAACTAAAGAGTTGTAAGTAGTTAATTCTAATTAAACATGCTTATCTTATATGTATATCTTATAGCATACATTTATCTACTCATTGCCAAGATTTAACACACTAGTGTTAAACCGTAACTGTTAGGAAAGTCTCTCATGTATGACAGCGGAGATTTTTCAGGCAGTGGGTCTGGTATATGCAGTGAGCTAAACCTGGGTGCAGAACATAAGCCCTGTTGGGTTTTAGAGTTGATCCTAAGACAGATTCCAGTAGAAGTCCACTTCCACTCTCACTAAAGATAGGTGATTTTAAATGCCCCCATTTTATATCCATAACTCTCTTCCTTGCCTCAGTAGTAGTAGTATAAAGTCTTATTTATAAAGTAACATTCACAGCCTAAACATAGACAAATGTAGTAGTGCCCGCTAATATCAATGTAGCATGTACTGTGTGCTTGGCATTACTCTTCCTGTACACACATGATGCCATTTGGGTAAACCAGTCCCTTTTGGACATAGGTACTTTTTATGGTTAATGTGGTTACTTTCCATACGTGAGAGGGCTGGAGTTCTCAAGGCAGTGAACAGCATGTTTCCCTGGTTGAGCCCGTAATACTGACTTCAAATCCTACGTGTTAGTCACTATTAGAGTCTGTCATCTTCCAAATTGAGAGCACTCTGTACGCCTCTTTTCAATTAGATAAGTTCACATTTAACAATACTGAATACAGTGGCTGGTCACCTTGGAAGCTCATAATATGCTTTTCTTAAGTAATTGTAGTAGTTCTGCAAGTTTGCTTTCCGGGGTTTGATATTCTTGATGTCGGAGCTTCTCCAGTCTTGTGTCATATAGTTGACATAAATGTTTAATAGTTTTTTTTTTTTTTTTTGCCTGCAAATTAGTCAGATACTGAAGTCTTCTAATTTGCATGTCCCCTTTCCGTGAAGACTTGGAGCAAAAGATACATTCAGTAGATGAAAGACTTCTCTTCATCAGGGTCCTAGGGTTTTCACCATGCCTTATGAAAAGTAGTGCTTTAGGTAACATAAAAGATCTTCAGATATGATGCTATGACCTTAGCTTTCTTTGACTGTATCCTGACTGTAGTTCTTTGCTGAGAAGGCTCTTTATGGCAACCAATCACCTCTTGTCTCCCTGTCTTATAAGACAGTAAAATATACAAATCTACTTTCTTGAAGGCTTAACATTAATCTCATTCATATATCAAAATGAAATATGTCTTCCTGTCATCAACTTATTGCTGATCATCTAAAGTCACAATTCTTACTTGTTCAAAATTCCTACCTTTGGGCAATTTGCACCAATTCTCACATTTGCATTTTTTTTTTTTATCAATAAAGTTAGTGAGTTTTCACCATACTTACCACATAGTCTGTGGTTATGATAGGCCTTCAGGTCTAGCCTTTGTGACTTAGTAACAATCACGTTCTCCCCTAACGTCCACTTTCTTAGCACCCTTGATCCAAACTGCATTTTTAGAAATTTGTGTTTCTTTCCACTTTTTGTTCAGGCTAACGGGGTGGCTCTCACAGGATAAGGTTATAAAACACTTTAGGATGTCCGTGTTTTCCCCTTTCAACTGGCTTCATAAATCGTACTGAAAAAATTTAAACCACTTATAAAACTGCAGTCTCATTTTGATGTGTTTTAAATTCCCTACCCCTAGAAATGTAAATATCACGTCCAAAAAATACTAGCTTGCTTTTAAGATCTCCAGACTGATAAATGAATCTGTGCGTATTCTGTCTTTAAGTTACAGATAGGTTCATATAAATTTGTGAGCCTGTGTAGAAAAATTCCTCCCTTTTTTATTTCTGTCTTCAGTTTTATTAGACTCCTCTGCCTCACATTTAAGAGCGCTGACTCTAACCACATGCTTTTGCTTGAGAAAATTCCTGTCATGACTGCTTTTATCAGGTGATAAAAGGGACCCCCTCAGTGACAGTGATGGGGCATGGAAGCCTGGAGGTGAAAGAGTTTTATTATACAACCCTGGAAGCAATCAGTCAGAACTCTAGGAGCCTGGAACCAGAAGGCAAGCCGCAGTTTCTCTTGCTTCCTGCTTCTCACAGTTACTTATTGATTACCTACTGTATTCTCACCTATGAACCGGGACTGCGGTGGGAATGGTGTGTCACGGGCTTTATCAAAAGAAGTAAAGTCATCAAGAAATGACTTCTAATTCTTTGAGCTTTGGGGTAAATATTTTAAAAAGGGAAATGTCAGGTTGTTTAGAATTTGAGGCTTCCCTGATAATGTCTGTTTGGGGTATCTTTTCCTATATAATATGGTGTGTATATCTGCATCAAATTGCATGTGAATTTTCATGATTTGCCCATGTTCACTTAACAGTTCTTCATTTTTCCTTCCAAATGTTATATGCCACGGTTTAGTTCTTGAAGTATTTTTAAACACTACAGCCAAAGTCCTTTAAAATGCTCACATGGATGTCACAATAATGGTCCTAGTAGTAGTGGTGCATAGGTATCTGTAGAGGCCAGGAGTGGGCATCTCATTCCCTGGAGCTGAGGTTACCGATAGCAGCGAGCTACCAGATGCAGGTACTGGGAACCAAACTCCAGTCCTCTGCAAGAGCAGCACAATGCTCTTAACTGATGAGCCATCTTTCTGAACCCCTAGTAGTTTTTCCATAATCCTCTTCTGTGATGGATTAGTTTTGTTTGTTTTTTATTATGACGGTCTTTGTTGCACCTTGAACAGCTCGGTGACTTGTTGCAGGCTCTGTCTCCTGGCCAGCATGGACAACACTGCCTGCCAACCTCCCCTTGGCAGACCTGAGGAGAATTTATTACTTTCATAACATAATAAATGAAAGTTTCAGAATACAGAGGCATCAGGAGGAGCTTTTTTAACTTTATATTCCACCGACAGTGGTATTTAAACACTACCAGGTCCTGTGATTCATTCTCAGCTCTTTGTCACAGAAGGTCCTTGAATTATGTCATAAGTTCATTAAGGATGCACTTGCATGCCCTCCCAAGGGGGTCTGATTGCAATATTTAATCGGAATTGACATTATTGACTCTGACACCAAATGTGGACTGGGGTGCACGTTGTAGCTCATGCCTTGTCTGGTTATGGAGAGGTCTCAAGACTCTTGGAGGAAGGAGAGGAGTAGTGTTTGGTAAGGGCTGGCTTAGGTTTGGCTGTAGGTATTTTACCAAGTGGTATGGAAGTTTAGTTATTGGCTGCCTCAGAGGTCATAGTGGTGCTACATAGTCCTGGCCCCTTTGTAAAAGGAGTGGGTAGAGATATTTGTGTAGCCAAGTGCCTGCTGTTGTAGAGCTCACTTTTCTGTCCCCATGAGATGTCTTTAGAGCCTGATACAGATGCTAAATCAAACCTTTTTATTTTCTTGCCTGGTGTTGGGAGGCTCCTTTGGAAAAAAAGATTAAAAATTCTGAAAGAGTAAATTTGTTAAATTTTTCTTGATTAATAGCAAGGTACAAGGATTGAAATTTTCCTATGAATTTGTTCACTACCCTTTAGTGTACTTAATTATCCTGTAAGATTAGATTGACCCAAGATCATGCATTCCTAGTTCAAGTTCACCTCAGCTTCTTACTTATAATAACTACAAAACTTCAATGAGCCAGACATTGGTGTTGAAATACAGCAGTGGGCGTAATTGGGGGAAAAAAGTCCCTGCCCTTTTAGTCTGTCAGAGGGGGGAATTGACATTGAGCAATTCAGCTAGCTCTGTAGTATGCTGGAAAACTATTCAATGCTGGTCTACAGGCATCAAGCTGGGAAGCAGGTGTGAGCTGTTGGGAGTTGGAGATTCACTGGGGAGGTGCTATTTGAGAAATAACCAGCAGAGAATGAGGGATATGATACTGTGTTGTCAGAAGAGAGAGTTCTAGGCCCAGAGAACAGCAAAGGTAACCACTCTGAGATAGGGAAAGCAAGAAGAGAGTGTGGCAAGGACAGTATTGGTGATGTGAGTCAACCATCCCTGGAGAAGGAGAGCTCTTGGAGCCATATCATCACTTAGAATTTTTTTCACTGGGCCAAATGAAAAGTCATCAGCGGACTTTGAGTAAAGGGGCTTACTGTGGTGTGCATCCTAACAAGGCGTTGATGTGTTAAGAAAGGTCAGTAGGGAAGTGATGTAGAATTAAGTCAATTTAGAAGGTTTTCAGTGATTCAGAGGGGGACAGAAGTCATCTGGGTGCTGGATGTTAAGGAGAGAGCCAACAGACCAGAGGCAGTGTGGGTGGAGCGAGCAGATGAGGCAGTTGGAAGATGGGAGCAGGGCTTTCTCTTTGCTGATACTTCCAGGACTATGAGGAAAACAGCTTTGCTGCTGACGGAGAAGTGGTGATTATCAAGAGCTCAGGTGCAGACATGCTAACATCAAGTATCCTTATAACATATAGGGGAGAAAGGACAGGGGTCTAGGATGGAGTCAGGAGTTTGGGATATTATATAAGGAATACTTAAAATCAAGAAAATCATGGGATTGCCAGCAGAGTGAATGTAGACACTAAAAACGAATTATATACTGTGAGGGAGTCCCAGAGATGTGCTTCAGGACATGAATAGTAATGAACAGAAAAATGGAGTAGCTGGAATGTGGTGCCCCAGGAGTAAGGAAAGGTTTGAATAGCAGTGCTCAGCTGTGCTTAGTGCTGCACAGGTCAGTGACTATTATTTATGATCAGGTTTGTTGATTTTCTTAGCAAAAGTATTAATGGATCAAAGGTTTGGAAAAATTTAGTTGGAAGGACTTCAGTACAAAATAGGATATTGAACTATTTATACAACTCTGTGAAACAGTGTTCCTGTAAGGGCAGAAGGCAAGATAAGATGGTAAGGCCATTGACCAGGAGGCATCAGCCAGCCTGCTGAGAAATGCTTGTCTTGGAGTCTGCAGTCACCTGCCATGGGGCCACAGGGGATGCTCGTGCACAGTGACCTCTAAGGACTTGCCTCTCATCTGTCTGTCTGTCTATCAATCAATAGTTGGATCGAGCGATCAATAGATATCATATGTTGCAAGTTGCCTTCTGACCTCCACATGTACAATGTAGCACAAATCTGTGTAACACAGGCACATATGTACATACACATACACACACACACACACACACACACACACACACATACACTAAGAAATGTAAAAAAAATTAAAGAGCTGATTCAGTCTATGTTTTTGGTACAAATATATATGTTGACCTGTAAAAAAAAAATCTACACGTGACATGGAAGTGAACAGGAGAATGGGGAAGAAGGACGTGTGTGCGCGCGCGTGCGTGCGTGCATGCATGCATGTATGTATATATGTATATGTGTGTTATTTACATTTTTAAAACACCAGTCAGATACTTTATTTTTTTTTTTGTGGTTTTCAGCATTTTATTTTTAATTTTATTAGGTGCAGTTGTGACGCTCTTGAGTAAAGTGTGCCTTACTTGATTCTCCTCTCCGTATGCTGTGCTCTTGGCTCCTTTGCTTTCCTGATGGCTTCCTTCCCGTTCTCCTTCCCGCTGCACTGTCACACAGAGATTTTTTTTTTACATGTTTTTCATGTATAACTTCATACCGAAAAACATAGATTGAGTCAGCTCGTCAGTACTTTATACATTTGTGTATGTGTGTATGCACGTGCTGCACGCACCTGCGCTCCCCTGTTCATGTATGTGGGGAGGCCAGAGGTTAGTGTTAGAGGTCTTCCTCTTTTGTGCTCTGTTTTTGATACAGGGTCTCTCACTGAATCCTGAGCTCTCCAGTTGGTTTAACTGGCTGCCCTGTGATCTACTGGTTTCCTCTGCCCCCTCCAAACACTGGGGTTACAGATATGGGACACTATGGGGTTACAGATGTGGGACACCATGGGGTTACAGATGCGGGACACCATGGGGCATGGGGGACACCATGGGGTTACAGATGCGGGACACCATGGGGGATGTGGGACACCATGGGGGATGTGGGACACCATGGGGGGAGGATGTGGGACACCATGGGGTTACAGATGTGGGACACTATGGGGTTACAGATGTGGGACACCATGGGGTTACAGATGCGGGACACCATGGGGGATGTGGGACACCATGGGGTTACAGATGTGGGACACCATGGGGTTACAGATGTGGGACACCATGGGGTTACAGATGTGGGACACCATGGGGGATGTGGGACACCATGGGGTTACAGATGTGGGACACCATGGGGTTACAGATGCGGGACACCATGGGGGATGTGGGACACCATGGGGTTACAGATGTGGGACACCATGGGGTTACAGATGTGGGACACCATGGGGTTGCAGATGCGGGACACCATGAGGGATGCGGGACACCATGGGGGATGTGGGACACCATGGGGGGAGGATATGGGACACCATGGCATTACAGCTGCAGGACACCCTGGGATTACAGATGCGGGACACCATGTGTGAGTTTTAAGTTGATGCTAGGGATTCAAACTCAAGACCTCATGCTTGTGCAGCAACACTACCCTCTGACCCGTCTTCCCAGCCCCTTCCATACTGTTCTTGGCATCTAATAATTTCTCCAGAACTTTCCTCAAAAGTTAGCTTTTAATTGTGCCAGTTTGAAGTCTTATACACTGGAGACTGTGTGTCAACCCCATCATAGGCTAATTTTTTTTTTAAAGAAGGGCCATTTGTTTCTGTTTTTTTATGTGTCCATCTCCTTGTCTACCATCTGTACATGGCAGATGCTCTGTAAATATTTTCGAGTGAATGGCTATTGTGGTTTGTTTTATTTGACGTGTTTGCTATGGAGATCAGGGCCATCCTGAAGTTTGTGATTGATTTCTACATGTAGGATTCTTTGGCCATCTTGTTTTCTGCAGAGTTCCACTGACGGGGTCATGGTGAGGACAGGGTCACTGCAGCTCAGTAGCTCGGCAGTAGGAACTTTGTCCCTGAAAAGAACGAAGCGAAAAGCACCCGCGCCACCTTCGAAAACACCCCTGCAGCAGAATGATGAGAACAGCCCTGCATCTGATAATGGTATTCTCTTGTGAACAGTTGGTTGGCTTTGGCTTTGGGTTTTAATACAGTCAGTAAAAGCAGTGTGAGTCCTAACTTTTGTTTTTCTCCTTTTAGACAGGCTTTCACTATATATCCTTGGCTGGCCTAGAACTCCCTAATCAGACCAGGCCAGCCTCAGACTCACAGAGATCTGTGTGCTTCTGTCCCTGAGTGCTGGCATTTGAGATGCGCACTTGGCTCATGCACTCGCTCACACTCACTCTCTCTCTCTAAAATATATATAATGTGTATATATGCATATATAAAAATTGTATTAATATATGTATAGATATTGACACTAGGCTTTTAAAATAACCTGATTATTATTGCTTAACTGCTTTTGAAGAGTCTTCAATGAAATATGACAAAATTATACCACTTCATTATTGTAATGAACGTGTGGACAGTGTGCAGCTTTATTCAGAAGATACTGTGATTCCGGGTTTGGCTATATAGAAATGGGGATGGAGGGTGAATGTAGTCACTTCACAGCTGGTAACTTAAATCTCATCCTTCCTGGATTAAGTAAAAGCAGGGAATCCCTCGGGAGCTCTTTCTCATCGGAGTATGACTTTTTATCGGTGTTCTTGCATCTTTCAGCCCTGCCTTCAGAAGATGGAATTTCTCCAGACAGCGCTTTGGAAGCAAACTCTCCTGAGGGCCTGTCCAGCCCAGGTATGACCCCCCCCCCCAATCACTGCACACTGCAGCTGTGAAGGAAAGAAATGTCTTGACGGTTGAGAAGTGAATCGAACTGGAATTCCAGCTCCTCGTACTGAGAGAGATTTGAATTCTTTGGTGTCCTTTCCCCACAGTTGTGCTATGAAACAAATCCTTTGTTTCCTCCCTCCGAGGATTAGAGGCCAGGATTAGAAACTGGCAGAGATGAACATTTCAGTTCTGGAGCTGGACCCTGAGTGCTCTCTATTTGCTCTCTTGTTTTTCCTTATGCCTTATCTAGTGGACAGTTAACAGCCTCCTTCTAGGTAGGGATACACCACAGTGGGAAGATTCTTCGGTGTGTTTCAAAGGCTTCACATTAAATACAGTCTCTTTCAGCAGCTGCTTCCAATATGAATTCAGCATTCTAACGATGAATTTTGTTCACATGCAAATACCTTGCACAACATAGCTCACACTATGGATTCTGAAGTTAAAAAAATAATGAAACAGTTCCATCTGTTTTTAATATTTCAGTACTAACTACCTAGTGGCTTTTGTAAGGAGAAATATGAGCTGGGTGTAGTGGTGCATATCCATAATTTCAGCACTTGGGAGGCTGAGACAGGAGGCTCCATAGAACCAGGCCAGCCTGCCTCAAGAAGGAAAAAAAATATATTAAAAATGTCTTGGTCTTAGTACATTAGCATGGAGATGACTAAAGGTATGACTTTAGGAATTTGGGATTTTAAGTCATAAAAGTATCTCCTGTTTATGATTTAAGATAAGTAGTAATGCTTTTTTTTTTCTTAGAACAGTCTCAACAGCACCATCTCATTCCACACAGGAATTTATCAGATACTGTTGTCAACATAAAATATATAGTGGAATTAGAAGATTTTGAAGCTTAGGAAAGATGGGGCATGCTACTCAGACCTTGTCCCATATCTGAGTCTCGCTTTACCTTTCCAGAGCTATTCCGTGGGCCAATGGGAGCTAACAGCACTGACTTCCCACTGCATCTTGATGTCTGCTTGCTTTGTGTTAACCCCCTTGTCTAAGTGCCATTTCCACAGACTCTGCTTCTTTGGCAGCCGGCTCCCCTGGCCCCGGGTTCCTAAGCCAGGAGCGGCGCGCTGTGCCCATGCCGGAGGATGAACTCTCGCTCTCTGAGGGCCCTGGGACTCCAGAGGCGGCTGTAGCAGCGTCCTTGACATGTAGGTGCTCAGGCCTTAACTGGCTGTGGCTTTGGAATACGCAGAGGAAGATGCCTTTGAGTGTAGCTCAGACGACTTACGACAGTCTCTAAAGTGTTTTATAAGTAAATAAGCGTTTCTCCCTTTCTCCCAGTTTGAAATGTGTGGTTTTCCTTAACCATCTAAATAAGCAGGGCAAAGAGGAGGGGAGTCACTCAGTGGCCCTGACGATCACTTTCGCTTGTGTTTGGTTTCCTAACTATTCTGAAGGGCTGCTTGAACTTTATCACTTTCAATGACTATATAAGAGAATATTTCCAAGTATTCTTTATTGAGCTGTCTCTTTGTTAGCAATGTGGCTTATTTTCTCTAATGTTATTCTCAGATGCCTTTTCTCTTTTGGAAGTAGGATTATTTTGTTTTAAGATAGCACAATGTTATAATTATATAAAACTTGAATCTCCTCATGAATTGACTCATTTTTTTAATGACTCAAAAAAGCCCTTTGTCATTTCAACTTAGCTGCCTAAAATTAGTATGCCGTCACGTGCTCCTTGTGAGAATGCAAACTTGTCCGAGGACTTTGTCAAACAGTTTGATGAGAATTTTGGGGGGGGGGTGCTTCATGCTAAGGGGGCAGGGATCTCCTACTGTGCTATCGTTTAGCTCTTGGCAGGGTATTTAAAATGAAATGTACATACTCATCTCTTATATGACTCAACAATCATTGCCCATGGGTATTTTTCAAGAAAAATGAAAGTCCAAATACATACGAAGCCTGCGGTGTTACAGATTCCATCAAGGCAATTGCCTCAAAAGGGGAAAATACCCAAATATTTCCAAACTGTAAAATAGTTAAGTTTTAACTCGTCCATACAATGCAGTGCTGACTAGAAAGAGAAGTGTGTTTAGGACTGATTTAACAGAGCTATATTTTACCAAAGGCACAGTATCTATCAAGCAATTTTTCCATTTTGATGAGAACCAGGAAAAAACCGTGGTATCTGAAGACTTATTTAGATGTTAAGTTTAATAGCTTCACAATTCAAATGCAGTGGACACATTCTTTGAAGTATTAGTTGTGTTTCATCTTCATGTGTTTCAAATTTATTTAAATTCAAATTTCTTAAAATTTTTTGTTAAGTAATCGAATTTTTATGAAGGAAATAATCAGCAGTACTAACCACTAGTGTTTTCTTTCTTTCTTTCTTTCTTTCTTTCTTTCTTTCTTTCTTTCTTTCTTTCTTTCTTTCTTTCTTTCTTTCTTTCTTTCTTTCTTTCTTTCTTCCTTCCTTCCTCCCTCCCTCCCTCCCTCCCTCCCTCCCTCCCTCCCTCCCTCCTTCCCTCCTTTCCTTTCTTCCTTCCTTTTTTTTTTTTTTTTTTTTGACAAGGTCTGTAGGTCGAGCTGGCCTGGAACTTACTTCTGACTGGGCTGGCCAGAAGCGCATAGAGATCCACCTGCCTCTGCCTCCTGAATGCTGGGATTAAAGGCGTGTGCAGCATGCCTGGCATTGATTTTGTTTTGTTCTGAGGTTTTCATTGTGTGTTATTTTTTGTTTTGTTTTGTTTGAAAAAGGTCTTGCTGTGTTGCTCACGTTAGCCTAAAATTCTTAGGAGACATCATTCTCCTGCCTCAGCCTTCCCAGGTGCTAGTGTTGTACAAAATCATGACCCACCCACCCACTCAATGTTTCTTTTTTTCCTTTCCTTTCCTTTCCTTTCCTTTCCTTTCCTTTCCTTTCCTTTCCTTTCCTTTCCTTTCCTTTCCTTCATTTCTTCTTTCTTTCTTCCTTCCTTCCTTTTTTTTTTTGAGACAGGTTCTCTCTATATAGACGTGACTGTCTTGGACTCGTAGACCAGGCTGGTCTTGAACTCATAGAGACTTGCCTGTCCCCTTAAGTGCTAGGATTAAAGGTGTATGGCACCACTCCCGCCTCATATTTTTCAAAGATCAGAAGTTAACACACTTTTCCTGTCTAAAACTAAAATCAAAGCCTGTTACAGTTTATGGATAGTCTGACCACTGTAGCAGTGGTTTGTGACCTTACTGCCCTCTCCCCAGGTACAATTAGACTTCGTTCAGAGGCTGTCATATCAGTGGAAATGTTAAAATTTGTTTAAGCAAAAGTCCTGAGCCTCGTGGATAGTTTAACTTTCACAGTTAATGTTGGCAAGAATGGTGAGCACTTAGCTGTTGGAATGTCCCCTGTTTTACCCTGCTGCCATTGGTTGTTGGTAGTAAGAAGTGATAGAAAGAAATTCTTGTAGAATGAAACATTATCCAAAACTGTTGAAAAGATATGTATGCACACACATTCATACCAATATGGGATAAGAATTAACTATAGTAAGTGGGTGGGGTGGGGGAGCACGGTTTAAAACATGGAGTGTAACATACTCCATTTTAAATGAACAAAAAGAGAAAAGGCTGTGAACGTGGATACCTGCTTGTGTGTGTATGTTATACTTTCTGGAACACAAGAAAAAGTGTCAGAGAAAGTCGCTTCAGCTAGGCATGGATTGCACTTCTATTTCCCAGCACTCAGGTTACAAGAGTTTGAGGCCAGCCTGGGAAACACAAGACTCTACCTTAACGACAAAGGGAAAATGAAATGAAACAAACAAACACAAAATAACAACAAAAACTGGAACTGTGTCTGCTGCCTCAGATGTGTAATTCTAACTACTCAGGAAGTTGAGGCAGGAGGATTGCATGTCTAAGCCTCCCTGGGCTACAGAGAATATTCAAGGCCAATCTGGGAAATTTACTGGGAAAAATATAAAACTGCTGCAAACATAGTTCAGGATGTAGTAAAGTCAAGGACTAGTATATCATATCTAAGAAGAGAAAAAAATCTTGAGTGAGAATAAAAATTAATTTGCAGTGTGTAATCTTTCTTTTCCTTTATTAAAAAAATTATGTTAAGCAGTTAGATAAGTTGGCTCTCAATATAGGTTGCACATTAGAAACACCTAAAGAATCTTCACAGTTCTTGGCCCCATACCATAGGATTCTAATTTAGTAGCAGAATGTATGTGAGCATCCATATTTCCAAAGGAGAAGAACCAGGTATTCTCAGTTTCAGTCAATGCTGTACCTACTGAGACAGTCTACGGGCATGTTAGTAGACAGTACAAGAATCTCATGTTCTATTAATTTGAATTTTAACTTGGTAATGTGTTTAATTCACATTATTATTACATGACTCTAAAGTTACCCAAGCAAAGGTATTCATTCCTGAATGCAATCATATGACATTTATAAGATTAACCTGTGAATAAAGCCCAGAGTGGTAGAACATGGTTCTAGAATAATATGAATGTGAGATGATCTGTTTGATGACGATTTACCATTAGATTTACCATTAGAAAAAGCATTTCACTATTAATTTGGAACCACATTTTAAGATGCTAACTAGCCGGGCAGTGGTGGCGCACGCCTTTAATCCCAGCACTCGGGAGGCAGAGCCAGGCAGAACTCTGTGGGTTCAAGGCCAACCTGGGATAAAGAGTGAGTTCCAGGCAGGCACCAAAACTACACAGAGAAACCCTGTCTTGAAAAACCAAAAGATGCTAACTAATTATTATTATTATTAAAAAAAAAAAACAACCTTCTTGCTAGATTGCTTAGGATGAAGAGGGCAAATTAACATTTAGAATTGTATCTGTTTCTTTGTAGCTGGTGTAAGCTCTGATTACAGTCTTGAAGAGATAGACGAAAAGGAAGAACTGGGTGAGTCATCTAAAGATCAGGCAGAAGGCAGGCCTGTGAAGTCACCTGACGTCCCTTCGGTATTGATGGAGAATGATCCTGACTCAGCCCTCGGCCTCAGTGATGGAGAGGCCTCTCCAAGCTCCAAGGGAAAAAGCCAAGCAGGCAGAAACACAGAGGGACGGTAAGTAGTTTCTAGGCCATAAGTGGTGGTGGTGGTTTGTTTGGTTAATGCTGTTGTTTTTGGAGAAAACTGATACTGTAAGCTTAGCTGTAGTCGGCCATTTTGCTTAGATTCTAACTCTCATACTGTCCTTGTAAAATGCTTATTAATAAAGTGGCAAGCTACATATAATTGTGTTCAAATGAAGCCCAATTCAAGAGTTGTAGCATCCTGATGTCAGATAGCCATCAAATACAGTTAATTTATGTGACTCAAAAATAAGTTTCCGTTTGTTCATACATTTTTGTCTATTATCTGTTTGACCCAAATAAATCGAGTTTTCACTTCATAACAAATGCATCTGAGGATTTTCACTACCTGCACTGTAAAAATGCTCTGGAAATTGGAAGTAAATTAAGCCAACAGCATTGTTTACAGTCAAGTCTGAAGTGGAAGCAGCACTGTCCATCTGATGCAGGAATTGTTAAAACTCCTCTAGTCTACTAATACTATGTTTGAAATGCAATACTGTGAATAAAGATGAAACCAAACAAGCAAAATAAGCTTTCTTCATTAGAGGCTTACCTAATTTGCATGGGATTGTCTCCAAATTAAACTCTTTTGTCACCAGAAAAAGAAAATCTGTGAGGTCAATTCACATCCTGATTTCTGCAGTTGACTTTGCCAGATGCGAGACTGAAACATTCCAGTTTGTTTCCTTTTCTCATTAAGAGAAAAATAGCTCCTAACAACTAAGTACGGACATTCATTTGGAAGAGTGTCCATTTTACCAAGCCTCTACATCTTCCTTTGCAGCAGGACAAGTATACTGAAGCTAATGTTTCACAGCAGCATTTCCTGTTATATTTTTCTTTGCTATTAATGCTTTAATATTTGGCAGGAAAGGATAATTATTTCAGTCCATCTGTCTTTGAAAAAAGTATTGCCTGCTTTTTTTTTTTCATGGTGTATTTGAACAACCTCCGCACATCACATACATTGTCTTCCAGAGGGCCACATCATCCTGTTGTATGTGATATAAGCAGTGAAGACACAGTATCCAACAGTCTAAGGGACTTGGAGACATCGAGCTCAAACCAAGGGAGCGGTGAGTGTTACAAACATGAATGGCAAACACTGTCATAGACTGCGATGAACCAAGGACTATTCTTAAAACATATTGAATCTGTTCTTTTGAGCATTGACTCATTCAATATCTGTCTCATTTGTGAGTATTATGGGAACATTACTATTAGTGTCCTATCACTGAAGGGTAAGCCATGAAGATACTATCTCACAATTACTAAGTGGTGGACCTAGGATTTGAACATGGACGGTATGGTTCCACAGTGGGCTCTTAGCTGTCCTGTCTGTGCCTCGTGGTGGTGTTCCACCTTTGGATGCTGTCTGACTTAAACCTCACGTCTTCAGGTTGTGTCCTCTGTGCATCTATCTGTGACCCAAGTTCCTCTCAGTTCCCTAGTGCATGCTTTTACTTCATACTCAAATTGCCACACTTTGGATGAAACTTGCCTTCTTGATTTTCAAGCCACATAATTGTGCAATATCACTGGCCACCATTTCCCCATTCTTACACTCAAATTAAGGCAGCTTCTTATTTTGCTCATGATGTAATTTGATTTGCTTCTGCCAACTGGCGTAGGGTCGTGCTGTCCTTGTATAGTACACTGTTTCCATCTACTTCGGCCGTTCAGTTCCTGTTCACACCCTTCTTCTCTGTTAACTTTCTTATTTGATGACTGCAAGCCACGTGCTGCAGAATTCCTGACTTCCCAGCCAAGTCACACAGTGTTGGATCAGGGAACCCAATCTATGACTTCGTGAAACCTGTATAGCTCATTACAAAATATCAAGGCACACTTAACATATCTACATAGGATTGAACTTCAAAACAGAATAATGCACAGGAGAGAATTCAAGGAACGTGTGATAACACATTTTAAGGGAATGAGAAGGAAGGCTTATGAATGTTTATGGTCCAATCTATGTTAAGTAAACATTTTTAATAGTCATAGAAAACAAACACAGGGCCATAGAATTCATATTTGGAAGGAAATGGATAGTTCTAGTGTCGTTGTTGTTATTAGGAAATAGATAATTCCAATATTGTTGATGCTGGTGCTGATGATGGTAGTTTTTTGTATGTGTGTGTTTACCCTGTGTATAGTACAGAATTTTATAGCTAATGTGAATCATTTACATCTGATTCATATTTTTTCCATTCTTGAGAGTACTTTTCTCTGGTACTCTATTAAAATGTTCTAAAACTCTTCTTGGTTCTGATTTTTGCTGCATACACTATTGTGGCAATAGTGTTGTTATTGAAAATCATGAATTTTATAACTACTTTCGTTTGGGAGTCAATTTACTTATTTACTTTGCAGTGCTAGGATTTGTATACAGGCTTTCAACACAGAGGGTTGGTGTCTACCACACAGGTAGGTCCCAGTCTTCAGAGCTCTTCCTTAAACTTGGCAGCTGACATACGGCTGTAATGTCAGTACTCAGAAGGCTGAGACAAACAGTCTGGTTAAATAGTGAAGCTATCTAAAAGTCAATCAGTTACTTCCTTTTTTTAAAATTTGATAGTCACATCTCAGTAAAATTTTGACATCAGGTTAGTGCTGGGTTAATTGCAAGTATATCTCAGTAATATTTTCTGTCATCTACACGTACTTTGTAGTAGCCTTGCTCAATTTATAGGTAATTTTAAAAATTAGTTTCTATTATCCATAAGGTATTTTATTAAAATTTTCTTTTCATTGTATACAGTTATCTAAACCACCATTTTGTCCCATTGTAGAAGTCAGTGTTAATTTCGAATAGAGGGAGGAGAAGAACGGTAATTCAGTAGCTACCTTCTCCCATATTGGCATTCCTTGGGAAATGTTGCAGCCATTCATAGACAGTCGGTGACGTCATTAGATATGAATGGGGGTGGGCAGCTGATGAATTCAGTGGTGGGTCTAGGCTGTCTTCTTGACCGTCTTTGGGAATAATTGTGACATGTTGATGAGAAATAGAAAGTGATTAATAAGTCAACTCACTGAAAATATGACGCCTGAAATTCAGTTTTGACACCAGTAAATTAGAGTTCCTTATTGGAGATCTGTACAAATAGTTTTACACTTGATTATTTTCCCTTAGAAACAGCCTATACTATATTCTGTGTCCCATGACTTGCCTTTGTATAGTTAAAAAGCTGAAAATGGTATGTAGCACTCAAGTCAACCAGTTATAGATTGGGTGACACACTCTGAAAAATTGAATTCTCCATTTTAACATATATTCTTGATGGTATTTCTTTCTCTTAATAGTTGAAAATGAAATTGCCGTCTGTGCCACAAACACAGATTATGTGAAAGACAGACTAGGGAAAACAGAAACCGCCATAGAAACCCCAGAGAAAGCCGTGGACCTACAAGCTGATGGATTGTCAGGCTTTGCTGCATGTAGAACGGATCATGATAAAAGTTCTAGGGAAAACCATCTAACAGCACCATCAGGACTGGATCAAAAACTGAATCAGCCAAGTGTAGAAAAGACAAAAATGCAAGACGCAGCAATTCAGGCCACTCCTGCCTGCCGCAATATTGATGGGCATCACGAAGACCGTAATTCATCTGACCTCAGGGTTGATGAGAGTGTGCAGACTTCAAACAGCAGCAGATCAACTCAGCACTCCTCCTCAAGTCTCCAAGATTCTGTAAATGCCTCAAAAGCATTCAGGAGTCAGGGCACCCCAACACACGTGCAAGATAGACTCCCCATGAAAGATGCGGCTTGTGCATATGGGAACGATGACCCTTTGTCTCCTGTAGACGGAAGTGATAAGAATCCAGCTGCTCCTTACCTAAAGAATTTTCCACTTTATAAACAGGACTACAATCCCAAGCCAAAACCTTCAAATGAAATTACAAGAGAGTATATACCTAAAATCGGAATGACTACTTACAAAATAGTGCCTCCCAAGTCCCTGGAAATAGTAAAGGACTGGGGGTCAGAAACAGCGGGGAATAAAGATGAACAAAAGGCGCATGCTGTGGGGCAGAAGCACATGCTTGAGAATATGACAGAAACAGCCATGCAAACAGAAGCCCTTGTTACTTCCAAAGGCTCACAGGAGCCACAGCCTGACCTTAAACCAAAGCCCAGTTTAGGAACAGAACGTCATTTGCACAGGACTGTGAGCTCCCCCGTTGGTGGGGAGGTGAACCCTCCAAAACCTCCCAGGATGACTATGGACACTGGCAGTATTCCTTTTGCACCAAATTTGGAAGATATAAACAATATTTTGGAGTCAAAATTCAGATCTCGAGCTTCAAATCCCCAGGCCAAACCAAGTTCATTTTTTCTGCAGATGCAGAAGAGAGCATCAGGCCACTATGTGACTTCTGCAGCTGCTAAGAGTGTCCACACTGCCCCCGGGCCTGCCCCCAAGGAACCGACAATCAAAGAGGTGCAGAGGGACCCAAGGCTCCCTCCAGAGCAGATTCTTTCTCCCTTAAGCGAAAGGACTCATTCTGCTCCGCTGCCCAATATTTCAAAAACTGATGATGATGTAATCACCCGGAAGCCTGCTGAGACCTCTCCTCCCCCTGTAGCTCCCAAGCCTGTGGCTCTTCCTGCTGAGACCTCTCCTCCTCCTCTAGCTCCCAAGCCTGTGGCTCTTCCTGCTGAGACCTCTCCTCCTCCTGTAGCTCCCAAGCCTGTGGCTCTTCCTGCTGAGACCTCTCCTCCTCCTGCAGCTCCCAAGCCTGTGGCTCTTCCTGCTGAGACCTCTCCTCCTCCTGCAGCTCCCAAGCCTGTGGCTCTTCCTGCTGAGACCTCTCCTCCTCCTGCAGCTCCCAAGCCTGTGGCTCTTCCTGCTGAGACCTCTCCTCCCCCTGTAGCTCCCAAGCCTGTGGCTCTTCCTGCTGAGACCTCTCCTCCTCCTCTAGCTCCCAAGCCTGTGGCTCTTCCTGCTGAGACCTCTCCTCCTCCTGTTGCTCCCAAGCCTGTGGCTCTTCCTGGTAGTCAGGGAGCATCACTAAACCTGAAGACCTTGAAAACATTTGGGGCCCCACGACCATACTCCATTTCTGGCCCCTCACCCTTTGCCCTTGCTGTGGTGAAAAGGTCACAGTCATTCAGTAAAGCACGTCCAGAATCATCCAGTGAGGGCCTCTCTGCCCAGCCTGCAGCTGACACAGAGGATGGATTATACGCAATAAATAAATCTGCAGTGGTTCCCCAACATGATGATGTTGATAAGGTAAGCCTTAACTTTTCCAGTATAAATAATCCGATTCCAGTACGACTTGGTTAAAGTAGGGGACAGCCCATTTTATACCAATACTTTCGTACGTTTGTGTATCGTTTAATTCTGAATTAATATCTTTGGGAAAAGACTGGATATATTTAAGGATCTATATTCTTTATTCTGAGAATTACAATTCAATCAGATACAGTTATAAGGTCATTGTTAAGTAATTGTATCATTAGCAAATATTTTAAAATTTCTTTTTCATACACATGTATAATTGCTGAGTGTAGGGCAGTGACTATTTTCCTGTGCTTTGTTATTTTTTAACTGTCTTGGATATTATGGTTTACTTTATTTTTCATTCACTTTTATAGCACTGTGTAATAGCCAGAAAGTTTTAATTATTTGAAGCAAATGGTATCAAAGACTGAAGGGGCCCAGAGTATCTCAGTTGTACATTTCCCATCACATGTATTCTACCTCAGCTTACCAGATGTATCACATATAACTTACTTAAAATGAAAATGGCTTTAAAATGTAGCTTTCTTAATTATCCATTTTGTTAGTTACCATTATATACGTGTAGACCAAAATGCCATCCAACCATGGTAATTATAAAAACGTCTTATTGACTTGAATTGTCAACTAAGCATCTTGCTTTCTGGATTCACATAAAATAGTCGAAGGAGATGATGACATTCACAGTGTGATGTGTGGGAATCCACAGGTAGTCATTAAAAAACTACGTTGTGTACTCTGCTCTGATAGTGTTTAAAGAATACTTTCATGTGTGACAGCTCCAGGAGCATTTTATACAACTTTTTCAAATATTCCTAGACTAAGTGAAGACAGTGACCCTGATGCCAAGTAAACATTTCTCTATAATGCTGAGGCAATATTTATCTCAAAGAATATCTCCTCATACACTTGACATTCATGTTTACTAGTTTAACCTAGCATCAGGAAGTGATGTGTGATATAGAGATGAATTCTTGACTTGGGGGTGAAGCCTGCCTTTTCCCTGAAATGTATCACTGTTCCTAAATAATAGAAGCTTAACTTAGATGAAACAGTTTGAGTCACCACTTCAACCTTATTTAGTTCATTTAAAAAGTAAAGATATGAATTTGACAATTTGTAAAAGACATTTTTAAGATTACTTGATGTAACACTTCCCAGTTACATCAGTTACTAAATATTTGTTCTTAAGAGGTTTAATTAAATTTCTGATTATTTAGTTTGGAAGTTCTTAACATTTATTTTTAGTCTAATGGGGAAAAAATCCTAGTCAGCCCACACTTCTTGTTGCTTCTAGAAACAAAAACTTGGGCAGTTAAGGGTAGTAGAGGCATCAATATTCCTTTGTTCAATGGTATACTGGATTCTAAAGTATAAAGTAGTCAGTATTCAACTGCCTTGTACATTTGCCTGAATATGTTAGAACCATGAAAATAGGTTATTTTTCAGTTTGTGGGATTTTTTTTGTCATGAGTTTTGGCTCTGGTAGCTAGTTCTATGTGTTGGCAATATCAGTGTTCTTTGATTTACACACAGTAAAATTGCCACTTTATTTATTCATGAAGCAAAAAAAGGTAGCAATTTTTCTTCCACAGCTTCCTAAGCTGAGAAAGGAAGGTACATAGGTCATCTTCCATCTGGGCTCTACTGACCTAGATAACTGAGTGAAGGGTGGAGGTACAGAAAGAACTGTGTCATTAGCATGGCAAGTGGTGGTTTTTAGAGAGCAATAGATAATATGTTTTGTCAAATAGGCCTTTCTTCTCTTGGAATTCATAAAAATATCTTGCATTTATTTCTCATAGCAAAATAAACCTTTACAGAATGAACAGAGTTCTCAGATGCTGAGTCCAGCTGATGGCCCACCATTCACCCTTATGAGACAGAGTTCTTTAACATTGCAAAGCTCTGACCCAGAGCATGTCCGGCAGAGTTTGCTGACCGCAATCCGTTCCGGAGAGGCTGCTTCCAAGTTGAAGAGAGTAAGCTTTCCTCTGTCAGATGGGGGGCAGTGAGTTTGCTTTCAATCTTGTTAAACTAATACTTGAGCAAGGGGCAGGGGTGTTTCTTCTAACATTCAAATACGAACAGGAAAGATATGCCAGGAATTATTTTTATTCTAGGAATCATTTTTGAGGTATAGACTGAAGGATTTCAGAGTCTTACACATTCATAAAAACACGTCAGGTTTGTTTTTTTTCCATTGTGTGGGCCAGGTTCAAAATACGACTGTATTCATTGTTGTATAAATAGAAAGCTAGCCTTGACTCTTATTTTAAAAACTTATGTTAGCACAGTAAGAAAGATTCTCTTGAAGCGCCCCCGCCCCCACGCGCACCTTTTTTTTTTCCCCAGAAAAGGTAGACTTTTACTAGTGGGAATGTTTATATTCGCAGTCATCCCTCAGTGGTCCAAGTAACTGTGAGCCGGGCTTTAGGGACAATTCCAAAAAGTAATTTCAGTTATAAAAAGTAGAAAGGAAGCTAGAGAATGTAGAAAGCTCATCCAGAGCCTTGTTCATAAGGATCTAGCCCGTCCCCTTGCTTAGCTGTAGGAGGGATAGCAATGAAACAGAGGTACAATTCTTCTAGACAGAATGTGAGTGTCACAGGCGAGTCTGGCCTCTCTACCTTCCTCCCCTGGGAGAGCATGGGCAAGTTGACCAGCCATTGCCATGGATGCTGCTCCGTTGTGCAGTGAGAAGCCCCTCAACATGAGAGTTTTGAGTCCACTGACTGACTGACTGGGTGTTCCATGTTGTAGCCTCCTTTGATAACCACATTAGAAGCTGTTTAAAGAAGGGCTAAGAGACTACTGGAGTGAAACTTTGAGTTCCAAGAAATTAAAGCTGCAAAGGAAGAGAAGTGCTGAAAAACAGAAGGGATCAGTGTCTTAGGTGTTCCAACCATACCAGCCTTTGCCATGAAGAGCTGTCAAGGCAGTTACCTCTGCGTGCGTGCGTGCGTGCGTGCGTCAGTGAGTGCGTGTGTTACTGCTGTTCCAGAAGACTTGGCACACCCTTCTGAGCAAGCACTGAGGCAAAACACATATTAAGTGGTTTGAAGAATGATAGAAACATGAAGGAATAATTCAGAGGACAGATCTGAACTTTGTAGATTTTTTATATAAGTACCAGGAAAGTCCATATGGATTTAAATACTGAAATTATTATTTTATCAGTTCTCACAAATTTCTTTGTCAAGGGGAAAATATGCTAGTGTCAGTAAATAACCTAGTCTTATTTATGAAATATTTTCTGTTCTTTATCCAGGAAGTTACATATGAGTTTCAAGCCAATTACCACCAATCTAAGATTCCTAAATTTAATAAATTTGAGGCACAAATATTTTACTAGACACAGGGGGCAGAAAGATGAATAAGTCAAGCCATTGCCTTCTATATAGCTTGGGCCTGAAAAGCAGTGTTGCATTGTGTCCACAGGAGAGCCCAGTGCCTACACAGGAATTAAACACAGTGCTTCAGGCGTGAGCACGTGCATATACTAACCAGTTCCTGTGTACTCATTGCACAATCCTGTGCATTGAACTGCAAATGTGTTTGAAGCCAGCAGCTGGATACTGGTGGATTCCTGGGCCTGATTTGGCATGGCTTTCACATAGTAAACTCTCACGGCTTCCAGAAAGAGCTGGATCAGAACCAACAGACAGGGGGCCTAAATGATGCGTCTATAATTGCATCCTATTTAAAACTCATTACTTTAGATTCTATTGAGTATAAAACTTGATCTCATTGAGTAGGAGGTTATTAACAGCTTGCAGCCTGTAGAGTGCCAACTCCTAAGGCTTTTAATGAACATTTCATACATAATCTATTTTATTTCACTAAAAGTGGTTAAAGGAGCTGATCATGTTCACAATCTCTAAACTCAATGGCCAGCGTTTCAGCTCTCATATATATATATATATATATATATATTTTTTTTTTTTTTCGAGGCAGGGTTTCTCTGTGTAGCTTTGCGCCTTTCCTGGAACTCACTTGGTAGTCCAGGCTGGCCTCGAACTCACAATGATCCACCTGGCTCTGCCTCCCGAGTGCTGGGATTAAAGGCATGCGCCACCACCGCCCGGCTTTTTCTAAAAATTATTTTTGTAGACCAAGACTTACATGTAACAGTGCTCCTGTCATATCTTTTGTGATGTTCCAAATAAATATAACTCTACCTCTAAAAATAAAAACAGTAATGTTTTCGAAGACTAGACCATCTTACTGGAATGTGTTTTTAAATGTTCTTTAATAGTTTCATACATTGATACAATGTATGTTGATCACGTCCATCCACCACTACCACCCTTCCACTCCTCTCACTGGTCCCCATCTTCCTCCCTCCCAACTTCATAGCCTCACTTAGAAAGCTTTTGCATTGCTTCTTGGAGACTTTGATATGAGGCATTTTGATTCTGTTCATTCCCTCGCCCCGTTCTTCCCAGATCGACTTCTCATTCCTTACCCAATTCTGTGTCTTCTATTTAAAAAAAAAAAAAAAAAAAAAAAAAAAAAACCCACCAAGTCCAACTTGTGTTGCCCATGTACTCTTGGGTTCTGGGCTAACTCCAGAAGTGTGGTTAACCTACCACAGACTCGCACCCTTAAAGCTGGGTTTCCCTTTGCCAGTAGCTGTCAACTGTCAATGGTTCCTCAGATAAAGGTGGGACCTCATGCAACTGATGTGATGTGTCCAGGAAACGGTTTTCTTGTAGCCATCCACTACTTCTGACTCTTTCAATCTTCCAGCTTTCTCTTCCCCATAGTTCCCTGAGCCTTGGGAGGAGGAGTTGTGATATAGATGTCCCATTTAGGGATGAGCATTTTGTGGTCTTCTGTTCTATAAATCTTGACCAGTCATGAGTCTCTGTGTAAACTGCCATCCACTGCAAAAAGGAGCTTCTTGGATCCTCATGAGAAATGCGCTAATCTAGGAGTAGAAGGATAATCATCAGGAGTTGGTGTAATACTATGTCTGTTTAGAAGAATATTAGTGACAGGTTTTCCCCTAGGGCCTTTGACATGTCTAGCCAGAAGTTTGGGAGTTCCAATAACTGTTCTGGGTACGGGTTTCACCTTGTGGAGCAGGCCTGAAGTCCAATCAAGTGGTTGGTTACACCACAACATCCATTCCACTATTGGACCAGTGGGCATGCCTTGTAGCTCATATGAACTCAGCAATGGCTGTGACAGCATATACAATTTCTGCACAAGCTCAGGCCAGACAAAATCGGAATATGGAAAGGGTAGCTGGCTCCATGTTCACCTATGTCTTTGAACTCAAAGTGTTCAGTTTAGTTCCAGGTATGAACCTGGCCATGGCTCTGGTTCCTGTGGAGCAGCTAACCTCCGTTAGAATAGCTGCTTTGCATCAGGACATTGTGTTCATGTCTGTTGTGTGAATGTGCTGTGATCTTTTCATGCTTCTCTGGGGCTTTTCCACACTTTACTCCCATGCACCGCGCAGGTAACCATGGAGACTAGTTTATCTTCATACAAAGCTTTAATTAGCCTAGTGCAGTATTTTAAAATTGTATTCAGTGTTCAGATTTATCCGTGAATCAGCAAATTGTTCATAGAGCATGAAGTTTAAATTACCCAATATTGTTGGTCAACTGTGACACAAGGCCTTTGGGTGCTTTGTGTTGTCCCTAAATTACTGAAAATCGGACCACTACATTGTTACAAATAGATACAGCTTTTAAAAATAGAGTCTAGAGTAAATTTGTTTTATATTTCATATTGTACATTGTCTCAGAATGTAAAATTTATCTTTGACTGACCAGAAGTATGGAAGGAACAGAAAGTCTGTGGAAGCCTTTTACAGACTCTACTAGTCTATGTTATTTAATTAGCTTGCTTTTTATTCTTATTTTTTGGTTTGATTTTAAACAAAGGATCACAGGTTGACAGTTCTTTCTAAATATGTTTTCTGTAAAAAAAAAAAACAACAACAACAAAAAAAAAACTAGTGCTGTATTTCATAGCCACAGTTCAAATTTTGTGACTATTCATGAAGATTCTTTAAACATCAAGGGTAGATAACCAACAGGCACATCAATAAGGTCTTAAATGTTAGTTTTTACAAAGTAACTTTATTGTGGGTCTGGAGACATGACTAAGAAGTTAAGAGTACTGTCTGTTCTTGCAGAGAACTCAGGTTCCATTCACAGTGCCCATGTGGCCACTCCCAACTGCTTGTAACTCCAGTTCCAGCATATCAGATGCTTTTCTCTGGCTTATGTGGACACTGAGAATGCACATAAAATAAAAATAAATAGTTTTTTTTAAAGTAATTCTACTGTAAGTTAATTATCGAAGTTCAAGTCAAATAATGTTTTGGTTTCTGGGTGTTTCTGAAAAGTTGCATCTCACCTAAGAAATATTCTTTAGCACTAGACTGTGACAGGAACCAAAAGAAGCTTTGATATGACGTGGGATCCAATAGATGGGATCTCTGATCCCAGAGTTCATATATTCATAGACAAGTATACTAATGATATCTATTAATATATTTTGAAATATCAAAGAAATATGTTTTTTCTCCTTTAAGGTAACCTCTCTTTGTTTATTTTTATTTTTTTGATATAGGGTCTGATCTATCTCTTGTAGCTCAGGCTAGTCTTGCATTCACAGTCCCTCTGCCCCAACCTCTCAAAGTGCTATCAAGTTGTAAATAATTGCATCTGGCATATTGCCATGTAACCTTCCAGAATATGTTGTTAGTGTATTAGCAAATCTGGTTTGTACAGTGGAATCTTCTGGACATAATTCATAAATTTGTATCTCTGAAGCTTCCGTAGATTTGCAGTATTTAAGATGATACAGTATTTGACTTTTTAAAATTAGCTTCCAAAATACTCGGTTGGTTTCTGCATAAGTTTTTTTCACACATGTTACATTTTAGTTGATTCTCCCCTGACTTCTTTGTCTGCTTTGATCTCCCACCCTCGCGTTTCACCCCACTTTCTACCCTCATTCATTTTGTTCTCGGTTTCCCCATCCCCCTCCCTTGAAGTATCACCCCCCCACCCCAGGCACATTGCCCCTTACTAGTCTCCTGGTCTTTATCCATATTTGCCTGACCTGGTATCCTACTTAGGTTTCTTTGCTGTTTAAAGACCATGACCAAAAGCATCATGGGGAGGGAAGGGTTTATTTGTCTTAGGTTACAGCCCATCATCATCAGGGGAAGCCAAGGCAGGAATTCAGGGCAGGCACTAAAACAGAAATGGTGGAGGAACATTGCTTACTGGCTCTCTCCCCAAGACTTGCTTAGCCTGCTTTCTTCTATAACCCACCGCCCACTGCCCAGGGATGACGCCTCCCACAGTGGGCTAGGCCCTGCCGCATCAGTCATAAATTAAGAAAATGCCACCCAGACTTGCCTCTGGCCCAGTCTAAGGGAAGCTTTGTCTCAACTGAAGTTCCTTCTTCCTAAATGACACAGTTTGTGTCCAGTTGTCAGAAAAGTAGCCAGTACACCTAGATATCCGTAGTTAGCCGTTAGAAGCTAGCGGTACATGTGTGTGAGATCATATGCTGTATGTGTTTCTTTGGGCCTCTCTTGCTTTGCTTAGCATGGTATTTTCCAGTTCTAACCATTATTCTGCAAATTTCATAATTCTGCTTTTTTTTAATTGCTGAATAAAATTCCTTTGTGTATTTATACCACATTTTCACTATCTCTTCATCTATTGATAAACTAGATCTAGGCAGATTCATTGCCTCACTATTGTGAAAAGGGTAGTGTAAACAGGGCAAGAGTCTCTGAAGTAGGATATGGAGTCATTTGAGAATATCTCTGGGTGAGCTATAGTATAGCTGGGTCATATGTTCTCTTTTTAGGTGTTTTGTGTGTGTGTGTGTGTGTGTGTGTGTGTGTGTGTGTGTGTGTGTGTGTGTGTGTGAAACCTGTATGTTGACTCCACACTGGCTTTACTAGTTTTTTGTAGCCATTCTGTCTAGGATAAGAGAATCTCAAAGTAGTTTTAATTGCTCTGATGGCTAGGGTTTTTGAACATTTTAAAAACAGTTATAGGTTATTTGTATTTCTCCTTTTGAGAGCCATCTGTTCCGACCATGTATTGGTTGCCAGTTTTGTTTTTATTGTGTTTAAGTTTTGCAGTTATTGAGAGCCATCACTATAGTTTTGTGAATGCTTTGTGTCTTATAAAGAACCATGAATGGGGCTCAGTGATTGAGAGCTCTTGATGCTCTTCTGAAGGACCAGAGTGCAGTGTCTAGCACTCACGCCTGGCAGCTCACAAAGGCTCATAACTCTACCTCCGGGGATCTGATAACTTCTTCTGGCCTCCATAAGCACACACATAGATCACATACAAACCCACCCCGACACACACATACATATATAAATAAATAAAATAAACCTTTTTACAGAAGGATTTTGAGAACTGTAATTATACAATGAATTACAAAGATAATTCTTTCACGTAGAGAGGCTTTAAGATTAAAGTTCTAGTGAAAAGTCATTACTTGTAGCTTTCTGATTATACTGGAAAGTAGCCCGCATGACTACTAAGCAGTTGCCTTGGTGGCAACTCTTCTTAGTTGTAGTTTCAGGTGTGTAGTTCGATCTGCTCCCCTGCATCTTGAGTTGATTAAGCCCCCCAGGAAACTCATTACCACAGAGAACCAAATCTTCATTAATGAAAAGCAGCAACTGAAGTACAAACAAAACAGATTCGTTCTATACCTTAGTCTAGTGACAGGATCTGTAGTTTTTTCTCTGTCAGTCCTTACTCGAAGATCGCAATTCTTGTTTATAAATTTTTGCTGCTCAAACTACAATGTAATATTATAATATTATATTGTATTCTTGTGATATTTTGTTGTATTTTACATGTGACATATATATGTATATATGTTTGTATGTATTTACTCTTCATGATCCATATTTTTTTCTTTACATTCTTCTAAGTCTTTCTAAAAATACCTAAGAATTCCAAGGCATTTGGAAAACTTTTCAGTTTTTTGGGAGTGTGTGGTGTGTGTGTGTGTGTGTGTGTGTGTGTGTGTGTGTGTGTGTGTATCTAACTCTGCATCAAATACTGACCTGGAACTCTCCTGCCTCAGTGTCCCAAGTGCTGGGATGGCAGGTATATACCATGCTGCTCGACTGTCTTAAATATTTTTTTTTCCTCTAGTGCTTTGCAGATGGAACACTCAACCACTGGGTTTTGAAGGTTGAGTGTTTATTGATTGAAACTTCCTGTAAAGCCCTTCCCTCATCCTGTTCTAGGCATGATAGTCACAGGCTTGACAGTTGGCTGTAACCCTTTACCATGAAAGAATTCTTAAAGACCCAGTTTTGGTGGTTGATGCTTTTGTTTTATATATATATGGAGTAGGTAAGAGGAGGATTTCAAACTACTTTCTGATATTAGTACAAAATTGTTAAAATTTGCAAAAAATTTACTTTAGTTTTCCCATTTTTCTCAAAGCCTCTTTGGGAAGGCAGGATTCATCTAGCTAAAACTGCACTGTGACAGCTTGGCCTGCAGTCTGTTTGTGCTCTTGTCTTTTATGTTGGCTTAGTAATAAAGACTAAGATATGTTGATGGGTTATTTAACTTGTTTGTTGTGGAAATAACAAGTCTCTCGTTTTCCATTTCATGATAGAATGAACATTTATTCTTAATTATTTGTAAATCATTGAGTGATAAATGCTGAATGCTAACATTTTCAGTTAAGCAGAAGTTATAATGTGATAATTGTTAAAAATTAGACAGCTGTCCCATTTTCTAAAAACTGATGGGAACAAAATGTGTTTCTTCCTCTTAGGTTACTGTTCCATCAAATACAATCTCTGTGAATGGGAAGTCAGGACTCAGCTATGCCATGTCCTCTGATGCCCAGGACAGTCACTAACATCACCCTGCCGTGACACACTTCACTGACCAGCTTCCTGCCTGCAAGGAATATTGGCAACTATATATTCAGATGTACATTAATATATAACTCTGTTCAAGAATAAGCATTTGTGTTAGTGGATCTAATGCCAAAAGAAAAATGACTAGAATTTATAATTTATAATAGTGTTTGGTCTTTTTGTCATAACTAAATATTGCTGCTTTAGAAACTTTAAACAAGGTATAAATGCCTTGTTTTTTTTTCCCACAGTGAATAATCACAGTTTATTGATTTTTTTCTTTTATTTATGGACATACTGTGTACCATAAAACAAAGGTATAAATTGAGATTTATGAATATATTGTATGACAGAGAAGCAGACAAGCACATACTAACATTTACTGCCTCAGCATTAGGCTGTAATTAGAAACATAAATTATAATAAAGTCTTTTTGCTGAAAGATACGGAAAACTAGTAAATCAAATAAATAATGTTCATTTATTTTTATTGAAGAATCACTTATTGTGAGACTTATTTTGTGCATTCTTTTAATTACAAATGAGTGCCAGATCAATAGGAAATAATAATAGTATTTTTTAAAAATATAACACTTTAACCTTTGGTAGTTAAATTGCACAAGGAGACTTTAAGATGTTTTCTGTATATAATTATGTTGTTACACAGATATTACATATTTTCTAATGCCAGAAGTCTTAAAATATTCCTGTGAAAATGTTGATATATTATGACAGTTATTTCACATTTGGTATGTAGGGAGAATAGGGGCTGGTTTGTGTCCGTATTCAAAAATTTAAAGACTAGTTCGAAGTTTCCAAAATCCTGATTTAATTAAAATAAAATGCTAAATTAGTCATTTATGTAGCTCAGACTCTAATTGTCTAAATAATAATATATATTTTCCTGAAAGCCAAACTGGTTCAGGGAAACAGTGATTGATGTGTTAGCTTACAGTGATCCTAGGGTCTAGAACACGTTGGTGTTGCTGGATTTCTTTATGAATTTAATTGCTCATTTATTCCAGACACTGTTGAAACAGCCTGACGCTGTTTTGACTCTTACTAAAGCTACTGGAATATCTGCCATTTTGACAAACATGAATTCTTTTTCCATTTAATAAAAGCAAGTTATATATTTGAAGTCTGCTGTTTCCAGTGTGGTTTGTATTAACTGGTATATTTGAATAACATACCTGAAGAGAATGCATTTTTAAAAATTTTTTTGTGTATGGGTGTTTTACCTGCCTTTCTGCCTGTGCACCCTGTGTGTGCAGTGCCTGTGGAGGCCAAAAAAAAGAAAAAAGAAAAAAGAAAAAGAAAAAGGCATCAGGTCCACTGGAACTGGTGTTACAGACAGTAGTGAGCGGCCAGATGGGTGCTGGGAATTGAATCCCTGTCATCTGAAGAGCAGCCAGTGCTCTCAACCGCTGAGCCATCTCCCCAGCCCTGATGAGCATGTTTCTGTCCGCCATTAGCATGCACATCATAGTACTTCCTTCCAGTTACTAGCCTTCTCAGGAAAAAGTTAAGCCCTGATATTCTGATGCCAGCACATAAAGTACTTAGCCTGGTTCCTCCTGCTGCTGCTGTTCCCTTGTGTCAAGCTTGGAGTGAGAACCGTCTGCACAGATAGTCAGGTTCTATCATTTTAAACCAGGAGAAGAAAGGAGCAGGCTTTTGAAAATTAGTGTTTGTACAATTGTCTGTTTGAGGAAAAGCATGGTCTCTACTTCAAGCTGTATCATCAATGGGTTTGTGTCAGACTGAAGGCTTTTAAAGTAACATTTAAAAACTTAGAACGTAATTTGTGCTTTCAGACTGTAGCATGTGAAAACTAATTTAAAATACATGGTGCTTTCATAAAAGATATAATGAATCTCAAACCTTTAGGATATGAAATGTATGTAAGTACCATGAAGGCAAATAAGGCACATTTAATAACTTGTTTAAGATATGTAAAGGTGTTAATTTGTTAACAGGATGAGGAAATCCTAAAGCCTAGAAAACTTGGAAAAGACTTTTTCATTGCTAATCGGACACATAGTAGACAGTAAGTAGGAAATACATAGGTTACCATCTCAGCAAAACTGCAAGGTCCAAAGTAGTCAGCATCAAAAACAAGAAACAGCAATGGGGCGATGTGTGGCTGTTGCTAGGAAGTGTTCCACAAGTCAGAGGTCCCTTGCCTATATCCTCAAATTATTCAACATGTAAAGGAGACCTTAACAAGATGTGACAGCCTTGAATACATCTTTATGTTCCACACTGGGGTATATTCATGATAGATTCATATACAATACTCAGTCAAGCTAGAGTCCTGAGTTAGCACAAATGCAGCAAAAAACAACGTAAAAAAAAAAAAAAAAAAAAAAAAAAAAAACTCGTAGAACAAGATGGGTGTAGGCGGACTAGCTCAGTTGGTAGAGCATGAGAGTCAATCTCAGGGTCATGATTTGTACCCCACATTGGGTGCCAGATAATGCAGGAAACCCATGGATTACTGTAGCACAAATCTTAAAAGGTTTTACTAATAAAAACAAGTCCGGAGCCAAGTATTGGGATGAATGCTGAAAGATCAGAGAAACAGATCCAGTCACAGCTAACCTCGCCTCACCAATTCCTCAGCTGATCTCGTTTCCTCAAACTGGAAGCCTCTGAGTCCTCATCCGAATGGATCTCAGCTGAACTGCTGTTCAAAAGCCTCAAAGCTTAACAGACTGTAGTTCCTGGTTCTCACACCTTATATACCTTTCTCCTTCCTGCCATCACTTCCTGGGATTAAAGTCGTGTGTCACCATGCCTGGCAGTTTCCAGTGTGGCTTTGAACTCACAGAGATCTGAATGGATCTCTGCCTCCAGAATGCTAGGATTAAAGGTGTGTGTGCCACCATTTTCTGGTCTCTATGTCTATCTAGCGGCTGTTCTGTTCTCTGACCCCAGGTAAGTTTATTAAGGTGCACAATGTATTGGGGAACACAATATCACCACAGACTACTGAGAAAGGGACTGTTTGTTAGTGGATTGTATGGTCAAACAACTGACTGATACAGGATAGGGCAAATTCAGTCACAGAGTCCCTGGAAGGCTGAGAACTGGTCTCATGCTGCTTCGGACCACCTGACTCGGTCTTCACCACCAAAGAGTGCAAGAGTATGTGTTCCTCAGATCTTAAGCTAGCCAAGAAGCCACACCCAGGGGCTGGTACTCCAAGGCCACAGGTGGAACAAATAACCACTACCGATTTGTTTTATGATATCAGTTATAGAAAGTATAAAATATGATAAATGATTCTCTGCAGTATGGTTGAGCATGTAGAAAAAAAATAAAATCTCCTTCCAAGCTTGCTGGTGGTTGGTCACTTGATAGGAACCAGATGAGGAAAGCAAGTGAGAATCATGGGAGACATCAATCATGTTGCTGTGTTTTATTGTAGAAACTGTTGGTTGAAAACAAAGACATCCTACACCCCAGGTTCTAATCTACAGACGTAGTTTTAATATTGTATAGGTTACATGGAATGGAGGGAGATGTGTCAGTCTATGAGTCATTAATTAGGAAATTTTGAAAAGTCTTGCCCACACTGCTTTAGACTTTTGTCACCACCTCCTTAACTGAGACGTCTAAGATGAGTTGTTTTTCCCCTCATTTCCTTGAGCTAACAAAACTACAAGACAGGAAAGACCCAGAATCAACTTTAGATTATCATGTTGAATGTTGAATAGCTATATAATGTTGACTAGCTAGGCATTTCACCTTGATGGGTTCTTTACAACATGTTAAAATTATAACTTGGATATGATACGAGATTTTTATTCTTAGTGTCTTAGCTCCCTCGCTGGGGGAACCGCTGTTAATGTTTTGTTGAATCCATCTGATGGAACTCTAAGGTCTTGAGTATGTGTTTATTGAACAGAGTCACACACTAATATTCCTAAGCAACTTGGCTTTGGTATACCAATATTCTGGAAGAGAAAGTTTTTATACCTAAAAGATCTGTCACATTTGTTAGCCATCTTCCTATTTCTTGCTATGGTATACCAAACTGCCTGGAGTCAAGGTATTTGGGTTCAAGTCTCAGGTCTGTCTACCTTTTTAACATCATAGCATCTTGGGGGGAAAATTAACTCCCTTTTGAGAGGATAGAGATGGCTCAGCAGTTAAGAGCACTGACTGATGTTCCAGAGGAACTGGGTTCAGATACACCTGTCTCGTAGAGATGATTTTAAGGATTGGATGGATTTTAAAGATGTTTGACACACAGTATTTTCTTCCAAACGCATTTGTTTTTCATACTGAGTGAGCAAGAATTACACTTCTTTGTTCTTTGGGGGAATGGCCCTCCCTCACATTTCACCTACATGTCCTACCAGGTCTGTCCTTGGCAACAGAATCCACTCTGCTACTTGATCTAAGTCCTTGCAATGAGCTCAGTCGCCTTTCCTAGACCAGAGCTGATGCTGAAAACCATGGATCAGTTGGTGCCTGTGCCTAATGACAGTGCTTTTCTTACTACCAGGGAAGAAACTAACTACCAAAGAGCTAAAACTCACACCCATAACTTTTAACTGTTCTGTTTTCTAGAGTAAAGGGGCTTTGCAGCTGAAAGTCACAGTGGAGATCCTTGCCTGAAGTGTCTTTGAAATTGTTTGAAATACTCATTTATTTGATACTTTAAACTTTGCATAGGATTTTTATGTTACTTGATTTACAGGGCATCAAAAGTTTGTAAGATTGCGGGGTTAGAAATGACACTCAGCCAGATGTACCTCAGGAGTTTTCTCTTTCCCGTGATGAAACTTCACAGATGGTAGTGAGGTCAATGGTGCTGCCTTCCACGCTCTCTGGAATTGTAGGCCCACTTACGGACCTTTTAACCTTTTATTTTTTTATCCATTTTATCTGTTTCTTGCAAATTTCCAGTCCTAGTATTCTAGCTTATCCTGTGGACAGATATACTTTACTTATCACAAGACAAATATGCCACCATATATTTTCTCAAAGAACTTTTCTGAAAGGTGTTTGGAGAAAAATTATAGAAAATTCTGATAATTTGCATAGAATTCTTTGTTTTGACACATTATGGACTTTAAAAATCCATCTGAAAGTTGGAAAAATTTGTTTTTCTTGGCAGAAAAAATAATGCTACATTTCAAAAAAAATTATAATTTCAAAACAACACTCATTTATAATTTTTTTTATCTTCCATTGTAGTAGGCCACATTATTTCTCTGCCATTCATGCACGCAGTTGCCCTGTGACTTGGCAGACATTCTCTGTACAGAGGCCAGGCCCAGTATCCTGCCTGTAGAAGCATCTGGTTTTATGCCTAATGCAAGACAGAGGTGACATTGTACTGGTTCTGAGACATCTCGAAGATTGGTGTGTTTGGGCCACTGGACCTATGCTGGAGATACTGCTCTGAGAAATCTGTGAGTGGTCCTGAGGGAAGGATGAAAGGAGAAAGCAGAAGCAACTGCTAAGATCTGGCTGTCTGGCAAGAGCCAGCCCAGCCCAAATCAACGGGGTCACAGAGCCTCACCCAGGACTAGACTGAGCTGTGGTGTGGTAGTCAGTGAGATGCACCATTTTAGACACATGACGGAATGACTTTAACCATGTTCATAGGTTTATTCAATCTGTTCTCCATTCTTCAACGGCATCTTCTCCATTCTCTTCAAAGGATCTTCGGATTTCTAGGTTGACAGATAAAATACAAGATGTCCAGGTGAATTTACATGTCTGATAAATACTCTTCAATGTGATTAGTTCTGTGCCGTATTGGGGGCACATTTTAACTATTATTATCTGAAATTCCATTTTAACTGACCATCATGTATTTCGCTTTGCCAAGCTTGTCAATATTATTATTTCTTTGAAAATCTGTGAAGAGAGAGAAGACGCAGGAGTTATGGGTCATGAAAGCAGAGGAGACAACAGGTCTAAGCCCAGCTGAAGTGAGCCATGAGCTTGTATTACAGAGTTCAACCTTGGAGCTACTGGCTAGCTGGCCATCAGAGGAATCTCCACATCATGAATGGGGAAATGTTCACTGATGAAGTCACAGTGAAGAAACTACTTGAGTGACTCTGTTGAGAGATTGTAGATAACTACAAGGCAACAGCAAATCATAAATTCTGCTGATGCCCCCACTAACCTCAGTATTGTTATGATAATTATAGCAATTATTAAATTTATGTGAAGATAGGGAGCTATAACTAAATGGTTTTAAACTATTCATTACATTTGAAGTTGTTCATAATAAAGTCAGTGGATAGGTTTTTGTTCGTTTGTTTCAAATTTGAAGCAAGCTTTAATTAAATCTTGGCCAGGTAGATGGGCTCCATCTCTGGTTTTCCAGAAAATGGCCCCAAGTTATGGTTTGCAGGAGCTTAAAAAGGCAAAACCCACAATTTAGTGTATTTTTCATCAGGTCCAATGAGGGCAAGCATACATCCTGACTTATTTTATTCCTTCACGCCTCCTACCCGCATGTGATAAGGCACATCCAGTGTCCTTAGGTCAAACAAACTTGTTTAGAGAAGTGAAAACGTGGCTTGTTACCGCCCATAAACAATAGCCTCCAGCATTTCAGGAAGTATCTGTCCTTGGGCAAAGGGTTTACAGGTTAGAGGCATTTTGTTTCATGGATCTTTTAGGCACAGTAATTACAACTTAAAATGTAACTTTGGTTCTCGTACACACTAGACTTTGATAGTATATAAAATAAAGTCTGGTTTACATGTAGTATACATGACCTTTTATTTTCTGATTTTATGTATATGAAATGGTAATTTGGATTTACAATTGTAAATAAACTATCATTAAAATTACTTTCACCTGGTTTATTTTTTTTAATGTAGCTTCTAGAAGGTTCAAAGTTATACATATGGATCATAGTTTAATTCTCTTTTAATTAAGAATTTTTTTATTCATTCCACATACCAAGCACAGATCCCCCCATTCCTCCTCCCACAACCCTTATCCCTAGCACACTCCCCATCCCCTCCTCTGAAAAGGTATGGCCTCCCATGGGGAGTCAGCCAAGCCCAGAAGCACATACAGCTGAGGCAGGTCCAAGCCCCTCCCCCTGCAGCAAGGTTGTGCAAAGTGTCCCCCATAGGCAATGGGCTCCAAAAAGCCAGTTCATGCACCAGAGATAGATCCTATTCCACTGTCAGGGTCCTCTCAAACAGACCAAACTACATAACTGTCTCACAGATGCAGACGGCCCAGTCCATTTCCATGCAGGCTCCACAGCTGTCGGTTCAAAGTTTGTGAGTTCCCACTGGCTTGGTTTGGCTGTACCTGTAAGTTTCCCCCATCATTGTCTTGATGCCCCTTGCTCATAGAATCCCTTTCCCCTCCCTTCAACTGGACTTCCGGAAGTTAGCCTGGTTCTTGGCTGTGGCTCTCTGCATCTGTTTCCATCAGTTATTGGATGAAGGCTCTATGATGACAGTTAGGGCATTCATTAATCTGATCACTGGGATAGGCTAGCTCAGGCACCCCCTCCACCACTGTTAGTAGTCTAAGTAGTCAGTCTAAGTCATCCCTGTACAGTCCTGGGAACTTCCCTCACACCAGGTTTCTCGCTATCCCCATGATGTCTCTATCAAGGTATCTCCCTCATTGCTCCCCCACTCTGCCCCGTTCCAGCTCAACCATCCCATTCCCCTATGCTCCCATGCCCCATTCCCTACCCTCCATTGCCCCATGTCACCCACAGTTTACTCAGGAGATCTCATCTATTTCCCCTTCCCAGGGCTATCCATGCATCAATCTTAGCGTCTTCCTTGTTACCTAGCTTCTCTGGAGCTGTGGGTATGGTTATTCTTTGCTTTACATCTAGTATCCACTTATGAGTGAGTACATACCATGTTTCTCCTTCTGAGTCTGGGTTACCTCAACTCAGGATGATATTTTCTAGTTCCATCCATTTGCCTGCAAATTTCATGATATCATTGTTTTTTACTGCTGAGTAGTACTCCATTGTGTATATGTGCCACATTTTCTTTATCCATTCTTTGGTTGAGGAGCATCTAGGTTGTTTCCAGGTTCTGGCTATTATGAATAATGCTGCTGTGAACATAGTTGAACATGTGTCCTTGTAGTATGATTGAGCATTCCTTGGGTATATGCCCAAGAGTGGTATCTTTGGGTCTTGAGGTAGATTGATTCCAAATTTTCTGAGGAACTGCCATACTGATTTCCAAAATGGCTGTACAAGTTTGTACTCCCACCAACAGTGGAGAAGTGTTCCCCTTACTCCACATCCTCTCCAACATAAGCTGTCATCAGTGTTTGTGATCTTAGCTATTCTGACAAGTGTAAGATGGTATCTCAGTCATTTTGATTTGTGTTTCCCTGATGACTAAGGATGTTGAGCAATTCCTTAAATGTCTTTTGGCCATTTGAAATTTTTCTATTGAGATTCTCTGTTTAGATCTGTACCCCATTTTTTAATTTTTTTTTTTTTTTTTTTTTTTTTAGTATTTTGATGTCTAGTTTCTTGTGTTCTTTATATCTTTTAGATATCAGCCCTCTGTCAGATGTGGGGTTGGTGAAGATCTTTTCCCATTCTGTAGGCTGTTGTTTTGTCTTATTTACTGTGCCCTTTGCCTTACAGAAGATTCTCAGTTTCAGGAGGTTCCATTTATTGTTTCTCTCAGTGTCTGTGCTACTGGTGTTATATTTAGGAAGTGGTCTCCTGTGCCAATGCACTTAAGGTTACTTCCTACTTTTCCTTCTATCAGGTTCAGTGTAACTGGATTTATGTTGAGGTATTTGATCCACTTGGACTTGAGTTTTGTGCATAGCAGTAGATATGAATCTATTTTCATTTTTCTACATGTTGACATCCAGATATGCCAGCACCATTTGTTGACAATGCTTTCTTTTTTCCATTGTATGGTCTTGGATTCTTTGTCAAAAATCAGGTCTTCATAGGTGTGAGGATTAATGTCAGGGTCTTCAATTCGATTCCATTGGTCCACATGTTGGTTTTTATGCTAGTACCAAGCTGTTTTTATTACTATAGCTGTATAGTAGAGCTTGAGGTCAGGGATCGTGATGCCTCCAGAAGTTGCTTTATTGTACAGGATTGTTTTTGCTATCCTGGGTTTTTTGTTTTTCCATATGAAGTTGAGTATTGTTCTTTTGAGGTCTGTGAAGAATTGTGTTAGGATTTTAATGGGGTTTGCATTGAATCTATAGATTGCTTTTGGTAAGATTGCCATTTTTATTATATTTATTCTACCTATCCATAAGCATAGCAGATCTGTAGCTAGAGTTTTCTCAGGACAAATCTCTGTCACCGACCAGTCCCACAGCCACTCAGACCCAACCAAGTAAACACAGAGACTTATATTGCTTACAAACTGTAAGGCTGTGGCAGGCTTCTTGCTAACTGTTCTTATAACTTAAATTAGCCCACATGGCTCATGGCTCACCGGCATCTTCACATGCTGCTTGTCATGGCGGTGACTGGCAGTGTCTCCTCCCACCTTCCTGTTCTCTCAATTCTCCTCTCTGTTAGTCCTGCCTATACTTCCTGCCTAGCCACTGGCCAATCAGTGTTTTATTTATTGACCAATCAGAGCATTTGACATACAGACCATCCCACAGCACAGATCTTTCCATTTTCTGATATCTTCAATTTCTTTCTTCAAAGACTTAAAATTCTTGTCATACAGGTCTTTCACTTACTTAGAGTTACTCCAAGGTATTTATATTATTTGTAACTATTGTAAAGGGTGATGTTTCTCTGATTTCTTTCTCAGCCTGTTTATCATTTGTATGTAGGAGCGCTACTGATTTTTTTGAGTTAATCTTGTGTCCTGCCACATTGCTAAAGGTGTTTATCAGCTGTAGGAGTTCCCTGGTAGAGTTTTTTGGTTACTTATGTATACTATCATATCATCTGCAAATAGTGAAAGTTTGACTTCTTCCTTTCCAATTTGTATCCCCTTGATCTCCTTTTGTTGTCTTATTGCTCTAGCTAGAACTTTGAGTACTATATTGAATAGATATGGGGAGAGTGGAGAGCCTTGTCTTGTTCCTGATTTTAGTGAAATTGCTTTGAGTTTCTCTCCATTTAATTTGATGTTGGCTGTTGGTTTGCTGTAAATTGCCTTTATTATGCTTAGATATGTTCCTTGTATTCCTGATCTCTCCAAGACCTTTATCATGAAGGGGTGTTGGATTTTGGCAAAGACCTTTTCAGTATCTAATGAGATGATCATGTGGTTTTTTTCTTTCAGTTTGTTTATATGGTGTATGACATTGACAGATTTTTGTATGTTGAACCATCCCTGCATCTCTGTCATGAAACCTATTTGATCATGGTGGATGATTTTTTTGATGTGTTCTTGGATTTTTTTTGCCAGTATTTTAAATATTTTTGCATCAATGCTCATGAGGGAGATTGGTCTGTAATTCTCTTTCTTTGTTGCATCTTTGTGTAGTTTGGGAATCAGGGTAATTGTGACCTCATAAAAAGAGTTTGGTGATGCTCCTTCTGTTTCTAGTGTGTGGATCAATTTGAAGAGTATTGGTATTAGCTCTTCTTTGAAATTCTGGAAGAATTTTGCATTGAAACCATCTACTTTTTTTTTTTTTTTTTTTTTTTTTTTTTTTTTTTTTTTTTTTTTTTTTGGTTAGGACACTTTTAATGACTGTTTTTATTTCCTTAGGGGTTATAGGTCTATTTAAATGTTTATCTGGTTTTGATTTAATTTTTGTTTGTGGTGCCTATCCAGAAAATTGTCCATTTCTTTTAGATTTCCTAATCTTGTGGAGCACAGGTTTTTGAAGTATGACCCGATGATTCTCTGTATTTCCTCTTTGTCTGTTGTTATGTCTCCCTTTTCATTTCTCATTTTGTTAATTTGAATGTTCTCTCTCTGCCTTTTGGTTAGTTTGGATAAGTGTGGTGGTATTGTGTTTCCCAAATATTGTATACAATAATAAACTTATCTGGGGTCAGAGAACAGGACAGCCACAATATTAAACATGAGGATAGGCAGTGGTAGCACACACCTTTAATCCTAGCATTCCAGAGGCAGAAATCCATGTGTTCAAGGATACAGCCAAGCATGGTGATTCACGCCTTTAATCTCAGAAAGCGATCCTTTAATACCAGGGAGTGATGGCAGAAAGCAGAAAGATATAATAAGGTGTGAGGATCAGAAACTAGAAGCATTTGGCTGGTTAAGCATTTGGCCTGGTTAAGCATTCAGGCTTTTGCACAGCAATTCAGCTGAGACCCATTCTGGATGAGGACTCAGAGGCCTCCAATCTGAAGAGACAAGACCAGCTGAGGATCCAGCGAGGTGACGTAGCTGTGGCTTGTTCTGGCTCTCTGATTTTCCAGTGTTCACCCCAATATCTGGCTCAGGTTTGATTTTATTAATAAGACTCTTTAAGATTCCTGCTACAGATAAGGGCTTGTCTATTTTGTTGATTTTTCTCAAAGAACCAACTCTTGTTTCATTGATTCTTTGTATTGTTCTTTTCGTTTCTATTTTAATGATTTCAGCCCTCAATTTGATTATTTCCTGGCATCTATTCCTTCTGGGTGAGTTTGCTTCTTTTTGTTCTAGAGCTTTAGGGTGTGCTGTTAAATCACTAGTGTGAGATTTCTCCAACTTCTTTATGTGGGCATTTAGTGCTATGAATTTTCCTCTTAGCAAGCTTTCATAGTGTCCCATAAGTTTGGGTATGTTATACATTAATTTCCATTGAATTCTAGGAAGTCTTTAATTTCTTTCCTTGTTTCTTCCTTAACCTATTGGTGATTCAGTTGAGCATTATTCAGTTTCTATGAGATTGTAGGCTTTCTGTAATTTTTGTTGTTGAAATCTAACTTTAAGCCATGGTGGTCTGATAAAATACAGGCTGTTATTCAATTTTTCTTTGTATCTGTTGAGATTTGCTTTGTGACCAAGTATGCCATCAATTTTAGAGAAAGTTCTATGGGGTGCTAAGAAGAAGGTATCTTCTTTTTTGTTAGGATGGAATGTTCTGTAGATATGGATTAAGTCCATTTGAGTCATAACATCTGTAAGATCCCTTATTTTTCCTATTAAATTTCTGTCTGGCAGACCTGTCCATTGGTGAGAATTGGGTGTTCGGGTCTCCTACTACTAGGGTGTGGGGTTTGATGTATGATTTAAGCTTTAGTAATGCTTCTTTTACTATGTGAGTGCCCTTGTATTCAGGGCGTAAATGTTCAGAATTGAGACTTGATTTTGGTGGATTTTTTCTTTGATGAATATGTAATGTCTTTCCCAATCTCTTTTGATTGATTTTAGTTTGAAGTCTATTTTGTTAGATATTAGGATAGCTACACCAGCTTGCTTCTTAAGTCCATTTGATTGGAAAGTCTTTTCCCAACCCTTTACTCTGAGGTAGTGTCTGTCTTTAAAGTTGAGGTATATTTCTTGTATACAGCAAAAGGATGGATCTTGTTTTCGTATCGCTTCTGTTAGCCTGTGTCTTTTTATAGGCAAATTGATTTCACTGATATTGATATTAAGGGATATTAATGACCAGTGATTGTCAATTCCTGTTGTCTTTTGCTAGTAGTAGTAGTAGTAGTAGTAGTAGTAGTAGTGTGTATTTCCCTTCTTTGGGATTTGCTGATGTGGGGTTATCTATTGCCTGTGTTTTCATGGGTGCATCTAACATTTTTAGGTTTGAGTTTTCCTTCTAGTGGTGATTAAAAGTTTTGCTTGGGTATAGGAGTCTGGGCTGGTATCTGTGGTCTCTTAGTGTCTGCATTATGTCTATCCAGGACCTTCTGGCTTTCAGAGTCTCCACTGAAAAGTTAGGTGTTATTCTGAGGGATCTGCCTTTATAAGTCTCTTGGCCTTTTTCCTTTGCTAATCTTCATAGTCTTTCTTTAGTCTGTATTTTTAGTGATTTGATTATTATGTGTCAAGGGGACTTTTTTTGGGTGTTCTGGTCTATTTGGTATTCTATAAGTTTCTTGTATCTTCATAGGTATTCCCTTCTTTAAGTTGGGAAGGTTTTCTTCTATGATTTTGTTGAATATATTTTCTGTGCCTTTGAGTTAGTATTGTTCTCCTTCTTCTATTCCTATTATTTTTAGGTTTGGCCTTTTCATGGTGTCCCCGATTTCCTGGACATTTTGTATTATGACTTTTTTGGCTTTAGTGTTTTCTTTGAGTGACTAATCCATTTTCTGTATTTTATCCTCCACACCAGAGATCCTCTCTTCCATCTCTTATATTCTGTTGGTTATGCTTGCATCTGTGTTTCCTTTTTGTTTACTCAGATTTTCTATTTCCAGCATTCCAGTAGATGAGTTATTGAGCCCCATGTCTGCATAACACACAGGTAAGTGGAGAGGGGTTTGAGTTGTTGCCATTTGTTTCTTTTCTACCAACCATTAGTGTCACTCAGGTCAATATAAATCATGAAAGGCAAATAATGATTTGATGAAAGTACCTTGTTGAAGGCTATTATGATTCAGTCCTAGAAGCATGTACTCCATAATCTGATAGAGCATAACAATTTTTGAGAGAAGGGAGAAAGATGGGAAATAAAAGTTGTCAAGTGTTATTTGTGTACTGTTTACTCTGTGAGGTGAACTTTGATAGAGATGTTGTCACCCAATTGACACATAAGACTCAGAGACCCATAGGTTGAGAACCATTGTTTTAAAGAAATGTGGCTATGCCCTCAAGGTGATTAGAAGCAAATTCATGGAGAGGAGGCACAGATGCAGAAATATGGAGTAACAGTTTTATGTTGCAAGAGATATTCCATAAGAACACTTGGTAGTTGGCAAGTGCTGGGAAGACTTTAGGGTAGATGGATAGAAGCCAGTGGTGTGGACACAAGCAGAAAGGTATTTAAGTTGAGAGTGTGAGTAAAGTCTGTGGATGGTGTGCCAAGTGAGTTTCACTAACAGAGTTCACATTACCCTGGGGTGGTATACTAACTAGCTGGTGTATTTGACAAGCATACACACTGACCATTTCCATTTTCCTAGGCATTGTGAGAAGTGATTAGAAAACAGAGATGGCTGACAAAGGATTCTTGCACTCCAAGAGGACTTCAGTTATAGTTCACGAAACAAGATCATGAAAGAAAATCACACTGGCAATCCAAGTTGTCCATTTCCCCATAGGTTGTCTCTTCCTTTTTGGTATTTGGAAAGTGTTTATATATTCTTGATTCTATCCCACTATTAATTATATGAAATTTAAATATTTTCTCCATGTTTATGCCTTCTTGTTTCAAAATTTTAGTTAACTCAAAGTACACAAACTGGTCATATCAATATATTCTTTCATGATTAAGGTTTGTTTTTCTTTTTAAATTATCCTTAAGAGATCCTTCAGTACTCCTAGCTCAGAAAGAGCATTCAATCACATTTAATTCTGACAATTTTTAGATTTTCTATCCTAAAGTTAAGTTCTGATGTTGGCAGTGGAAGATAGCAATCCATTTTCTTTTTCATCTCTAGATGAAAAACAATTTTTGAAATTCTGTGATTTAAATATCCATGACTCTCTTCAGTGATCTGAATGCTACTCTTGTCATGGGTGATGATCCCGAAATGTGTGCCTCATGGGGAATTCTTTTCATCTGTTCCATTGACTAAGATAAGTATATCTTAATTTATACTGCAGAGGATAATCCATACTGTCTTGATAACTACCTTTTAAGCACCCTTCCTATTTTGTGGTGAGGGGGCACTTCTTCCCTTTCAAAAATGTCTTGGCTATTTATTAATTTTTTTATTCTACATAAGCTTTAGCACAAAATTAAGTTTTATGTTGTGTGACTAGGAATTTTATAGAAGAGTTAATATAGCTATTTAATAAATAGAAGAGAAGGTCAGTGTCAGGGAAGATAGGGATCGTTCTAATTCCCTAAAGCTGTTGGTCCCTGATTCAGCTGACATAAATACTTAGGAAAATGAGATAGAACTGAATAGTAGTTAACGTTCACATGTATCTGTTTACTTCTCTGGAGCTAGTTTCCAGCCCTCCACAGCCTCTTCTTAGAAACAGTCTGTAGTCTTTATCAATGGGTCCCCTTGATGAAGGGCTTCCTGTTCAGCCTATGTAGTACTGGCAAGGCATTAGAGAGATGGGAAGGGTCAGGTCTGGGTTCCCAGTGTGCTCAGCCCCCCTGCTGGCTGTTAGCTACCTCACTGAGAACAGGAGCTCAGCTGAGTCTACCTCCCTCCTGCCTTAGCTGGCCTTTTGAGATTCCTTTAATCCCTTTACACCCCCTTTGCCTCTTTAGGCTAGGGATTTTTTTTTTTTTATCTCCCTGCCCTTGCTAGCCCTTGCATGTTTTATTGTCCTGTAATAGTTATTTCATTGAAGTGCCTCTGCGACACTTTTGACCTTGTCCTTACAGGACTATGGTTGATACTTAAAACTTAAAACTCAATGTGCTCACCCATTCAGGAGTGTTCAGACATCCTTTAGAAACATTTGTATTATGAAAAAAAATAGAGAGAAAGAAACAGATCAAATGCCAATTGACAAGTAAATGGGTATTTGAATATTGTGTTATAATGCCCAAATATAACATTATACAAAAGAGCAAACTAGTTGATTATTGCCACAGTCAACAACACAGATGTGCTTGGGAAAGCAATGCTAAAGCCTTTTAAAGCAAGTACAAAAATGTGTGTGTGTGTGTGTGTGTGTGTGTGTGTGAAAATAACCTATTCTATATAATTTTTTTTTACTTGAGAAAACTAAATTTTTCAAGTAAGTAATGATAAACACCACTCTTGGAGAGTGATAGAATTATTTTCCCTGGAAGAGAAGGAAAAATTGTTTCAGGTAGGTAATGCAGTATTCTCTTTTAGAAACTGAATAGTAAATTCAGGGGGAATCACTTACAAATCAGTAAGTCAAAAAGTAGATATGTAATTGGTCTGTTTCAGTTAAACTTTTGAAGCTAGGTTAGAAAGTCTAGACTTCCAGGCTATCAAATTTAAAATCTTTTCACTACATAATCCTCTGAGATATTTTGTTTGTTTTTGTTTTTGTTTTTATAATATAATGATGACTCATAGGCCAGAAGTAGACAAAAACTTCAGCAATTAAAGATCATTTGTCCAAATCCAAGTCTGCATGGTAGGAGTTCTGACCAAAAGTTTTGGTAGTGATGGCTCAAGATAAAGGGAAAGAAAAGGATGCAGAGCTGGGGAGTCATAGGATTCTTGGTGGTAAACAAGGAAGGACCAAGTAGGAGGCCAAGAGTAAGTAATCCAGGACAGATTCGCCACCTTGGAAGTTTGGCATCAGCGTGAAGAGTACGGTCTATTAAGATGGAATGGTGGCATGGAAATCACTTGACGTTGTATTAATAGCTAAACTTTTATTAAATGATCTGATTCATCTCAATTCCTTGGGCTCTAACTGAGCTTTTTGTGTGGCAGGAATTGGATACAGGTGTGAAACCGTGACACTTCAATGATTTTTATTGACGCTTCCAATAATGGATTATATTTCTGCACAATCAATTGCTTGTGTCTAGCTGCCATATATAGCTCAAGTTTGTGTGTGTGTGTGTGTGTGTGTGTACAATACCATTAAAAGATATAAGATATATCAGCTTAAAAATTGAGACTATTCAAAATTAGAGTGTAAATTGTCAATGTTTTTAATATCAAACATTCTTCAACTCAAAATACCCTTCTTTAGCCAACATTTGTCTTGAATTTGTAAAAGGTATCGTATTTCTTGCCTTTAATAAAAATAACCAATCTTATTAGTGAATTCGGGTGAAGTTAATTCCAGAACTCTATTTATACAATGATTTTCAAGTTTATTTCCTATTTTTATCATGTCCTTCAAGTGCAGTATATTTCAGGGCTGTCTATTTTTAGTGCACTCAAGCACTGCACTATGGCAATGCTTTCACACTTCTCTGTGTAATCATAGCAGGCCTGGGCTGCACCTGCGTGGCTGCACTGGCCAGTCTCAGGTGTCTTCTAGTGAATGGGGTGAGGATGATGTTTCCTGTTCTTGTTCCATTTCAAAGAATACATGTGACAATGCGGAGAAGAAAAGTAACAGCAGTATTTGTTTTAGTATCCTAATTGATTTTTCCCTTTTACACGATATTTTATTAATTCTTCAAGAATACCAAGTATCTTGATTATATTTGCCCGATATTCCTATCCTTTACCTCAACTTTTTTCAGATCCACTTGCTCCTTCCTCACTCATGTCTTTGTTGTTACTGTTTTTTTTGTTTGTTTGTTTTGTTTTGTTTTTAGAAGAAGCCGTCTTAGAGCAGATGTCCTGGGCACCTGTCTCTTACAATCTTTCCACCTCCTCTTCCACAACGTCACAATGTTCCCAGAGTTTTAAGTGTAGGGCTGTGTTATAAATGTATTAACTGAGGCTGGGCACCGCATAATCAATTGGTCTCTGCATTTTGACTAGTTGTGGCTTTCTGTAATGATCTCCATCTGCTGCATAAAGAGGTCTCTTTGATGATGGTGAGATGCACTTATTTGTGGATATGAGGTTAAGTGTTTATAATGCACTTAGAGTCTATATCTACAGTGGTTTTATAATGCAGTTGGATTCTGCATCTATATTGGTTTTATAAGGCAGTTAGATTCTGCATCTACACTGGAAAACAGCAGTAGTAGGCTCTCCTCTAGGTTCCTTGGCATTACTAGCCACAGATTGTTGCCTAAATCTACAGTGCTAGGCATGAAGTTCCTCCTCCTGAGCGGGCTGTAAGTCCAATTAGGTGACTGGTGGTTACCCTCAGGATGTAAGTGCCACTATTGCACCTTTTGGACTATCTTACTGTGCTGGTGATTAATCAGAGTAATGAGACTGGCTTCTAAGAATGACGGTTTCTACTTAAAACATTGCCTAAATGAACTGTCTGTGGGGAAAGTCTGTGTTTGTTTCAACATGAATCTTAAAAATCTATGCTTTCCATGCCTTTGACAGTTGACTGGGTACCAGAATGCTGAGTGTGTTTAGAGGTTCTGATATTTCGGGTGATTTCTAGGCTACAGCTGTGGAGCAAATATTACAATAAAATGAGTTACATTTTGTGTGTGTGTGTGTGTGTGTGTGTGTGTGTGTGTGTGTTTCCCAGTAGCACATTAAAGTTATCTTTAACCCAGACATGGTAGCACAAATCTGAAAGGCTGACACAATAGGATAGTGAGTTTAAAGACAGTTTGGGTTAATAGATAGATGATGTCACAAAACAAAACAAACACCAATAAAAGTTATGACAAAACAAAACAAAAACCAATAAAAGTTATATTTATATTGTACTTGTTACCTAAAATATGTGTGATAGTATTTATCTTAAAATTAATGCCCATATTTAATTAAACATGTTTTACCACTAAAAGTGCTGACAGTGTTCTGAATTATTAAAAACAGACTCCAATATACTTAATTCACACACCAACACAGACTCCCACTTGAAGATAAAGCAGTACCCACAAAAATGTGGTATAAGCTCAAGTACAACAGTGTGGTGATGTACTATGTCCCCCAATATATTGTGCACCCTAATAAAGCTTATCTGAGTATCAGAGGAAAATCCAGCCACTATATTAAACATAGAAGGCAGACAATGGTAGCACATGCCTTTAATCCTAGCATTCGGGAGGCAGAGATTCATCCAGACTTCTGTGAGTTCAAGGCCACAATGGGAACAGAGCCAGGTGTGGTGGCACACACCTTTAAATTCCAACACTAGTTAACCATAAAGGTCTGGTGGTCTGTATAGACAGACAGGAAGTGACGGAGCTGGGCAGAAAGAGGTGTGATGTAGCTGGGTGGAGAGAGGAAGAGATGAGGTGAGATGGAAAGGACAGAAAGGCATATAGGTGTGGGTATACAGAAAGTAGCTCTCTCTGAAAGCTGAGGAGTTGGTAAGGTGAGGTTGGCTGTGGCTAGTCCTATTCCTCTGATCTCTTGACTTTCGGGTTTTTTTTTTTTTTTTTAATTAATAAGACCATTTAGCAATTCATCTTACACAACCATTTGAAGTTGGTCTATGTCTGGTTAATATTTATGCAGATTATCCACATCAATTCAGTTGTAGAAGGCTGAGAAGACGGTCTACATGAAGGGATTGTCATTGTGGTGTATGCTGTCAAACAAGGCAGCGTGGTTATGGAGATGGAGGTCCCCTCCTCCTAACCACCAGCCTGTTGATGCCATCTGTCGCAACAACGAAGCCCGTCTTCAACAAACACTAGCAGTTGGTCTTTTCATTTCTTCCCAGAACTGCTTGTTTTCAAGACAAAGGTCCCTGGAGCCTCACAGAGAATTTTGCCTGAAGGAATGAATCCAAATGAAATTAAGGAATGCTTTCTTAAAACTTTAAATGGTCACTTAAAAATGAGAAGCAAAATGGATCTTATTCCAAGAGTGCTTGCCCAGCATGGTGTTTTTGATGGTAAATTCTGTTTTGGAATTAACTGAAAGAATGTGAGCTACCATAGAGGTAGAAACTGAAAAAAAAAATTGCATAAATACATAGATGACTGAAACAACCTTTCTGCTCTGGGCAAAGGGAAGGCATAGAGTGACTAGGACTCCAGAGGTCCAGTTTGTAGTCCTGGTAATGCTCATCAAGACTTACCCTTTATCAGGATACCTTGTCTGAGATACTTAATGTGATGGTTAATTTTCATTGCCAGCTTGAGCAAGTTTCCAACCACCTATGACATCAATAAGGCACCTGTCTACTTGATGGTAAACTATCAAATTAAGATCATTTCTGAATGTAGATAGTACCATCAATGAGCCAGAGGGGAGAAGAAAGGAAAAAAAGAAGTCTGAGTGCTAGTTCTCGTCTCTCTACTTTTTGGTCCATGCTCCCACAGCCCTAATGCACCTTTGGAATGGAGCTGTGCAACTATGGACTGAATTCTCTGAAACTGTAAGTCAAAAACAAATCTTTCTTTCCAAGAGTTGTTGATAGCAGGTATTTCTTCACAGAGACACAAAAGTAAGATATTTCCTAGAGCTTCAAGTCCTATATTCATAAAACTAAGGTACTTTAGGAAACCTTTTTCCTTTTCCAGAAGATATATGTGTTGATGACATTTCAATTGAGCGCTGTGATTTTAATAATGACATTTTAAAGTAGCTGTTTTCAAGGCAGAGTTTGCAACTTCTTTCTCAAAGTGTAGGTTCCCTTTAAGTGATAGGGTTTCTCCGTGAAGAATTAAAGTGGGTGTGGTGAAGTGAGTCATGTAAAGGGAGCTCATTGAGAGGTACCAAAGGGTCAGAGACTTGTCACTGCCAAGTAAGTCACATTTAAATTCCCTCAAGCCTTGAGAAATAATGTGAGGGAAAAGTGCAAAAATAACACAGTCATCCCTTTGGAATAAGTTGACTCGTAGGCCTCCTGAGTGCACCTCAGCTGTGTGTTCATCTGTATGCAAAGAGAAATAACAAGACTCATCTATATTTGGCACAGGACACTTTTCAATGCCCCAGAGCATTTGTCTATCAATACACGTTACATGACGACTTTCAGGAAGGAGCCACTGCCATGCACACTGCCTCGTGCCCAGCAACAGACACACATTGAAGATTCTTTTCTCTCCCTGCTATACAGAAAATTGCAAGAGCTCACAGCCACCCTAGACCAACCAGAATACAATGAGAGACAGCCATATCTGATTGAAACCATGGTGAGAATTGAGATTGACAGACCTGCATGGCTAGGAGGTAATGAGTCCATAGTCCTGCCTCTAGGCACAACTGTCCCAAAGCATTCCAGTCAAATGGCAGCTTAGCCTCTTGGAGAAAAAAAAAAATCTTTCTAATGCAATTCAGTAGCATATCCCATTGTCTAAATGTCTTCGTTCTCATAAAGTTCTGAAAACAATATGAACTCATACTCTCCTTTTAATCTCCATGTTGATAGATATATAAGATAATAAATTTACAGAAATGTCAAAGATGATGAGAGCCTTATAGTTAGATCACAGACAGGTGTGATATTAGCCGCTACTCCTGAAGTTGTGCTTAAGGTCAAATCCAGAAACAAAACTCAGCTGTTGCCAGGGTAGGTTGTGGGCTAATAGATGGCTTCCTAGAATCTCCATGACTCAGTCTCTTCATCTGGGAAAGGGGAACAAGTCCTTTTTATAGAGGTCAGTCTTTGCTCGCCTTCCCAGGGCCTTATGAAAGGAAGATAATGGAAAGATCTCTGGTGGAACGTGGTTTCAGGTACAGCAGTCTTCCGAATCTAATGATTTGTTTCCATCATTAGGATTACTTTATCCTGAGTTATAAGATGAAATTTCACCCTACATTTTATAGATCATAGCAGAAGTTGGCCAACTACTATTTTAAACTGAAAGATAAACAACAAAGAATGAGTTCTTACATAGAAAACTTAAGGAAGTGTAGAATCCACATGCCAATAGAGTGATGCTTCCTTGTTTACTAATGCTATTTGTCCCATATTTCAATTCATGGATACTGTCTTATGTAATGCTATCCATAGCTTGCCAGCTGGCTTATGCTTCTGGGACTTGGGAAGGATGAACACATGGGTTTGGGTGTTGTGTGGGGAGAGGAGTGGATGACTGGTAGCCAGAGCTTCAGTGTTTGCTCTGGGATGTTTGTCCTTGTGGGTTTCAGTTCACAGCTGCTCTCTGAGCTTTATTGACCTCACATGTAAGGTGAGACTATCCATACCTGCTTCACACTGGAGTTGAAGGATGGAAAGGGACAACACTGGTAAAATGATTTAGAACCTAGAAAGATTTAGAGTAATAGTAGCTAGCCATGACTCTGATGAGTCACACATTGCTTTCATTCCTCTCAAGTCCTTGTAAATTCTAAGAAGTTGTTGAATAAGGGCCATACTGAGGAGTAGGATAGGTTTATGTATTCATTTGGCCTCTCTTTTCTATTGCTGATCACCATGCAAACCCATGGAGGGTATTTTCCTCAGGGACCCAAATGGCAAGAGCAGAGTCTCTCTGATCCAACTGAAAAGCAGGCTCTTGCTTACACTTGAAAAAAAAAAGAAAAAAAAGAAAACTATACGTACATGTTAAATTTCTTATATTTTTTTTTTGGCTGTGGTCTAGCCTTTAACAGCCGAGTAATCTCTCCAGCCCCGTGTTATTCCTGCTAAGAAAAAGTAGGTGGGGTTTAGGGCCTAAACCATTATATTCATATTCGTTTTATGTGTATGAGTGTTTTGTTTGCAAGAATGTCTGTATATCATGTGTGTGCCTGGTGCCTACAAAGGTCAGAAGATGTCAGATATCCTGTAACTGGAGTTTCAGGCAGCTGTGAGCTACCATGTAAGTGCTGGGAATCGAACCTGGTTCCTCTCCAAGAACAGCAGTGCTCTTAACCACTCAGCCATCTCTCCAGCTCCATTATGTTCATGTTTAGGCTATAACGGAACTGCTTTGTGAATAAGCCCAAAAGACTCAGACTTTTATTTTAGTGAGCAGTTTGCTGTGATTCAGTATGAAGCAGAAATGCTATTATATTCACTAATTGGAATGTGTTTAAATAACTTGTTATCAAATAAGTATGTTCTTGTACATAAAATGAAGATAAATATAAAAATATTTTAAGACGTCAGTCCTAATTCCATGACCCAGGGTCAGCCACCGGCAGCACTTAGGTACGTGAGCTCTTTCTCTGAAATATTTTGACTGCTCCCTAGCTGGCTCTTGGCATGTTATTTAGTTTCTCTAAGCATCTGTTGCTTCCTCTAAAGACTGGTACAGACTCTAGGATCACTGGGGGGAGCACTGAGGTAATGTCTTGAAATAGTCCGTTGTGGGGTCCATAATGAGCTGTCAAAGTCAGCCTCTGTTATTTTCAGTATTTTCATCATCCGGCTTTAAATGGAGAAACTACAATTCAAGGCAGGGAAAGGAAGGCCACTAATAAACCGTTGTACTTGGGCTTCTGGAGAACAAACACTACAGGAAGTCTGGTTTCTCATCCAACATCACAGAGTGACTAAATGCTCTGTTGTGTGACCCCAGATACTGTGAAGTGATAACTAAAGCCTTACAACAGGCCAATAAGACAAACACTACTATTGTTACTATTCCCATTTTACAGACCAGTACATAGAACCAAAGGCAGGTTAAACAACCCATCAACTCTTATGATCATGAGGTAAAAGCAGGGTTTGATTGCAATGGCCTATTTCTAAAGTCCAGTGTGTGTAAATAAATATAGGCAAGCTTAATATTTAGCAGGAATATTTGTAAACAATATAGGAAGTCACACATTCTGATGAGCACACGGTTTGTAATTCATAGGAAAATTACCTCATGGATGAATACCAAGAAAGTAATCAGATCACTGGCCTATCAACGTATATAAATTTTTCACCATCAATCCACTTGGCCATGTATGCCCATTTGGTCACAAGGTCTCTGGTTTGGTTCATTTCTTCTGAACTTTGTAAGTAGCTAGAAGTCGCTGGGCAGCAGACAATGTTCTTGGAAAAATGGTTTATATTATTCTTGGAAATACTGTACTGTTGGAAAGTGTTCGGCATGTGGCAAGGCTGAGTGTACGCAGGTGTCTCTCAGATGGTGTAGCTTTGGAAACACAAGTAGACACGTCAAATTCTTTAAGTTTCTCCCCCCCCCAACTTGTTTATGTTTTTTTTTTTTTTTTTTGAGACAGGGTTTCTCTGTGTAGCTTTGGAGCCTTTCCTGGAACTCACTCTGTAGCCTCGAACTCACAGAGATCTGCGATCTGCCTGCCTCTGCTTCTCGAGTGCTGAATTAAAGGTGTGTGCCACCACCGCCCAGCTCCTTTCCCTTTCAATTGAATTCAGAATGTGTTTTTCCACACCACTGAACACTCATCTACTTACCGAGTCCTGCATAGTATTTCATTGAGTGGATTCAAACTAAGTTAAATCTCATGCTCCCTCACTTACTTACCTAGTTGAGAAAAAGAAGAGGGACAGGGTGAAGACATGGCTTAGAGATAAGAACATGGACTGCTCTTGCAGAATACCCAAATTTAGTTCCCAGCACCCACGCTGGACAGCTCCCATCTACATGGAACAGGGCGTCCCACTTGGACACCTGCACTCAGGGGCACACCCCTGCCCACACAAAATTTATAATTAAATAAGGAAAGAAAACCATCAAGAATTAACAGGACCGGACAAATGATAAAACTATCAGCTGTAAATGTTGGGAGAAAATCACTGTGTTAGATGTTGCTGAGGAAAGTGTAAATTGGAGCATCCCTTAAAGACAACAATTTGGCAACATTCATAGAGGACTATAAATGTTCTTACTGTTTGGCACAACTCCCCCATTCCTGGGAATTTATCCTAAGGCAATAATTAAAATGAAGAAAAATGTAGAGAGAATTCAAGAGCAATGATCATTATAACTGAAATCTAAGGAGTCAGATGGTTGTTCAACAAAAGACAAATAAATAAACAGCCATGAAATATTTTACTCTCTCACATAAGTATAAACATGAATTTTCTAAAACAGAAAATTAAGATCTAAAAATCAGAACGTTGAAGGTGTACTTTATCTCTACACTTTGATTGTACCATTTAAGGTGAATAAACTGGGAAAGACCATTGAATAATTGAAGCAATGATTTTGTTTTCCTATATCTTCTTTAACATTCTTTTTTTTTTCCATCACAGGCAATTTATTTTGTTCTATTCATTCACAGTTAATACAGAAAATACTTGGAAACATTTCCATATAATGTTTGACACAGAAATCATCAAATAGAAGTATACAATGTTGACAGGAGGCAGTACATTTATAATTTATAACCCCAAATGTATTTATAAATTAGAAATGGAAAGATCTACAAATGAAATTATGAAGGTTCACCAAAGTCATTTAATCTGTCAGTTTCTCATTCATTTTATGTCTTAATAATATTCTATTGTATGAATAAGCCACATTTTATTTCTCTCCAGTATTTGATAGCTATTTGTGTTGTTTTTACTTTTTTACTATTAGCAACACACTGCTGTAAACCTTCATGTACATGTTTCATAGGTGCACATTTTCAGTAGTTTGAGGATATATTCCTAAGGGTAGAATTGTTGAGTAACAAAGTAACAATGTTTTGCATTTTGACCAACCACCAAACTGTTTTGCCAAAGTGGCACTCCATTTTACATTCTCATCCAATCCTTGTTTTTAAGGCTCTGATTTTTATACAAAAGCATTCAATCATTCTATCAGACCAAACCAGGAAAAGTAAACTATAGTTCAGAGCTGTTCTATTCCATTTACTATGCAAAGCCATTCTTGGCGTTTGCAACTCTTAGCCCTTTTGAGTACTCTTGCAGTGTTCACCTTTTCCTCCACCACTTTTTTTTCCTTCTTTTTTTCTGGTTTATTTCTATCTATTACAAATGTATAAAAAATCCTCCATCAACGCTGCTGATAGCAGCAGAACCTTGAGAAATATACCTTTGGTTTGCCTCGGAAAAGGAACACATATTGCACTGTAAAGTTTATAAAATTGGTGCAAAACATTGTGATAATGTTACAATACCAGTTTTAAGAGTTCAGTGACTAATGGGGAGCCGATGGGATACATGCAGAACTGTGAAAGCGATCTCACTTAGCCAGCTGTACACGTAGACTGTAAATCTACATTCAGATCATTTCTGAACTAAGACTATCATCTCAGTTTATCTGTTGAGGTCAACCAGGAAACCCTAAATATACCTTGATTTTTGCAAAAAAACAAAATAGGGGGAGGGGTTTCTTCAGCATTTTAGTCCACGAGTAACAGTATCCTAACAGGCAAAGTGTTCTCTCACTGTCAACATAGAATGAACTGCTGCTGGAGGTCAACTTGGGCTTTAATTTGCATTAGCACTTACATGCATAGTAGTCCAAGTTGTTGACCTGATGACTTTTAAAAGTAACTCTAAAAAAGTAAAATGGCCCTTCTTGGAAGACTAAAGAAAGACATCCAGCCACAGTTGTAAAAAGTCTCATCAAAACAATATACCCTTTTATGAATTACGCCTCAATTAAAAGAAAAAAAAAGGTAGCCCCAAATAAGAAGCAGCTCTGAAAAAGAAAATATAACTTAAGATATTTGAAAAAAACAAGGTGAATACAGGTTCAAAAGTAATTAAGATACATTTTCTTGAGGCTATCTAGAATTAGGCTTTAAAGAATTCTACCATTTCAAGTTTACCACTAGTTACTAGATACCTATTTACAAACAAGATGTTCACTTTTTTTGTTCCTTTATCAAGAGAAAAATCTACCTTCAGACTATGAGGGTGGTGATGGGGAGGGACTAGAAAACAAGATTCAAACAATCCCATGCAAATATCACATTTTTCAAATGGAAGAACTCCAAACTGCACTAGAAGATCCAATCACTAAAACACTTTCCATTGAAATGATTTAAGTACAACTACATGGCACCAAGGTTTAGGCCTAATATAGGCCTGACAACCAAGTCCTTGTTTTCTGGAAGAAAGGCCTCAAAAGTCCCACTCAGTTCCACATAACAATACTTCAAAGATCAATTAGGTTTTCCTTTCCTTAATAATTTTGTTTTTGACTTCTAATCTTAAAGACTAGATTAAGACTTAGCTCATTTCCCAGAAGGCATTGCTTCCCTTTGCTCTATGAAAGAGTCCACCAAAACCTCTTCCTCAAAACCATCTAGTCCCCAGCCTCCAGCCTGTGCTTGTGATGCATCTTTCTCAACATCCTGAAAAGGTAATGTAGGTAAAATATGCTCATAAACATTAAAACTAGTTGTTAGAAAGACGTAACTAGCTTTATAATTTAAGTATTAAAGCATAAATACTTGCAACTTAATCTGCACTGACAATGATTGTCGAAGCCTAGAATTCAACATTTACAAATTCTCATTCACACACACAAAACACACTAATTATCACACAACTTGTGTCTTGAGAGAATCTTCTGCTTTTTAAATCTTTGGCCTCCCAGTCAATCCCAAGTTCTACCAACTTTTCCGAGTTCTGGTAGTTACCTGGACCACTGAGGCATTGCCACAAGACTTCTTCTCTTTTGAAACACCCTTTTTCTCTAGATATTAGGATAGCTACACCAGCTTGTTTCTTCTGTGGTGTATGTTGGTGTGGGATTATCTATTGCTTGATTTTTCATGGATGTGTTTAGCTTCTTTGGGTTGAATTTTCCCTTCTAGTGCTTTCTGTAGGGCTGGGTTTGTAGACAGGTATTGATTAAATCTGGTTTTATCCTGGAATATTTTGTTTACTCCGCCTATGGTGATTAAGAGTTTTGCTGGGTATAATAGTCTGGGTTGGCATCCGTGGTCTCTTAGTGTCTGCATGAGATTTGTCCATGATCTTCTAGCTTTCATAGTCTCTATTGAGTAGTCTGGTGTTATTCTGATGGGTTTACCTTTATATGTTACTTGGTCTTTTTCCTTTGCGGCTCTTAATATTTTTTCTTTGTTCTGTGTGTTTAGTGTTTTGATTATTATGTGGCGAGGGGACTTTTTTTTTGGATCCAGCCTATTCGGTGTTCTGTAAGCTTCTTGTATCTTCATATGTATTTCTTTCTTTAGGTTAGGAAAGTTTTCTTCTATGATTTTGTTGAATATATTTTCTGTGCCTTTGAGTTGGTATTCTTCTCCTTCTTCTATCCCTATTATTCTTAGGTTTGGTCTTTTCATGGTGTCCCAAATTTCCTGGACGTTTTGTGTTATGACTTTTTTGTCTTTAGTGTTTTCTTTGACTGAGGAATCTATTTTCTCTATCGTGTCTTCAGTGTCAGAGATTCTCTGTTCCATCTCTTGCAATCGGTTGGTTATGCTTGTTTCTGTAGTTCCTGTTCGTTTTGTCAGGATTTCTATTTCCAGCATTCCCTCAGCATGTGTTTTCTTTATTGTCTCAAATTCATTTTTCAGATCTTGGAATGTTTCTTTCATCTGTTTAATTGCTTTTTCTTGGCTTGATTTGATTTCTTCCCATTTTTTGTTCGTTTTTTCTTCCATTTCTTTAAGGAAATTTTTTATTTCCTCTTTAATGGAGTTTTTCATTTCCTCTTTAAGGGAAGTTTTTATTTCCTCTTTAAGAGAGTTTTTCATTTCCTCTTTAAGGAAATTTTTTATTTCCTCTTTAAGGTAGTTTTTCATTTCCTCTTTAAGGAAAGTTTTTATTTCCTCATTGAGGGAATGTTTTATTTCTTCTTTAAGGGCCTCTATCATCTTCTTAAAGTCATTTTTAGGGTTGATCTCTTCTGTTTCTTCTGTCATGGTATGTTTAGGTCTTGCAGGTGTAGAATCACTAGGTTCTGATGTTGCCATATAGGTCTTTATGTTGTTGCCTGTATTTTTGCACTGGCGTCTACTCATCTTTTCCTCTGTGCGGTGCAGGTGGTGTCTGTGTCTGAGAGTGCCTCTCTTGTTCTAATTTTTAGTCTTGGTTTAGTAGGGGTTCTTGGTTAAATTGGTACTATTGGGCTGTTTCTTCAGGGACAGCTGATTTCAGTCGGTGAATTATATACTTATGATTCTGGTGATCTGGTTTGGTGACTGGGTAGCGCCTTCTTCTGTGTTCCCAGGTCACGTTTTGTTCATTTGTCAACTCCTCAGCTGATCTTGTTTCTTCAGACTTCAAACTGTAGGCATCTGAATCCTCTCCCAGATGGGTTTCAGCTGAGCAGGGTAGTCTCACCAACACCTCCAAGTTGTTAGGTTTCACAGGATCAGCAGTTGGGCCCTGGGTTGTCCCCAGACGGAGTGTCCAGACTCACCCTGTTTCCGACCCAGGGAGATAGCCTCTTCCCCAGGTGTTGGGGCTAGGGGCGTCCCCGTTCCAAGCTGCGTCCGCCCCTCTCTGTCCCCGGGCCTGTCCACCCCTGCGGCCCGCCACCACAGGCCCACCTGCGTCCACTTGTCTTCGCCGCTGGGCCTGTATGTCCCTGTCAGCTGCTGCTGGATCTGTCTGCCTCTGCGGACGGCCAACGGGCCTGTATGTCTCTGCCGGCTGCCGCCGGGCCTACCTACCTCTGCTTGTCACTGCTGCCGGGCCCATCCACCTCTGCGAACTGCCACGGGGCCTGTATGTCCCTGTTGGCCGCCTCCACCGGGCCCTTCCACCTCCGCAAGTCGCCGACCTGCGTCCACCTGTCTCTGCCCCGTGGCCTGTCTACTTCTGTGGGCCGCCGCTGGCAGGCTTGAATGTCTCTGTCTGCTTATCTCCGCTGCAGGGCCTATCCACCTCTGTGGGCCGCCGCTGGGCCTGAATGTCTCTGCCAGCTGCCGCCAGGCCTAAATGTCCCTGTCGGCCACTGCGCCGGACCCGTCTACCTCCGCGGGCCGCTGCCACAGGCCTACCTGCGTCTGCTTGTCTCCACCATCTTGAATCAACTAACATTCTTTTTTTATCTATATGTTTGTTTTCTGATACAGAGTTTTACAATGTCACCTTGGCTGGCTTTAGACTCAAGGCAATTCTTCCCCATCAACCTCCTAAACACTGGGATTACAGTTGTGAACTCCCATGCTTGGTTTCAGGGTTCTTAGTAAGAATACAGACGACCTAATTTTTCTTCTTAAATGTCTTTGAAGATTGTGTAACAAAAGTACACGATTAATTTTAAAAAAGGATAAATAAATGGAGGTCAAGGTGTCTTTGTCTTTAGAAAAGAAAGCAAATCTTCCCTTGCCCATGTCTATCTACAAAACCCTTTTAATGAAGCACAGCATGAAGTAAAGGGCTTGTCATTGTCCTTCAAGGAGAGATGGCATGCTCACTAACCAGCCCCATGAGAAAAGCATGGAGATGAATGCATTAGATTTATGTCACGACTTTGGTGCTACTGTCACAGGAATTGGTGATCTTGCTCCCTTCCTCCACTCCCAGCTTCCACCTGTGACCGTTAGTCTGGTTTCAGCCTTTTCCTTCACTATTACCTCATTATGACCATTTGACCTTTCATTTCTATTGGTTACTCATAGTTAATTCTCTAACACACATTTTATTCTCACTGTCTTCTGGTTTCTTTTAAAGATGCCCTGACTATCCAGCTACATTTTCATTTCCAGTACTTGGAATAATTAAAAGTTCACACAATTCCAGTTCTTAAACAGTACTTGATCGTTTCCCAGAAGGGTAAATGATCATGGCTTTGTGTCACTGAGAACATCTTATTATTATTTCTGCCTTCTACTGAAATTCTCTATTGCATACAGAGGGAATACTTAACATTGCTATGTATTTCTTTGTTTCAGATAGATGCCTTGTAGAAAATCTGATGGTTCCTTCACATCTAATATTAAAAGACTTTGTTCCTTGGTAATTGTACTTTGGTGTCCTAATCCAGAATTCATGTGGACCATAACTAGCTAAGCAGCCATTACATTGGTGTGCATTAATTTTAACTGTGTGGTCTGTTGCTAGTGATTCTTTTCCTGAGTTATTAATATGGAGATACTTTCTTTCCTTGAGTGAATCACTGCCCTCAAGAACTTTTCAATTTAATAAACACAAATATTGGCGTGACTTTTCATTTTATCATGAAATCATGACATATGCAAGGCTTCTAATTTGACTCTGTCCTCTGACTTTTGCCTTTTCATATCTGAAAGCTGCAGTGGTTGATACAGAATGGTATGCTTCTCCAAGTAAGCGTGTGATGCTCTAGGATGAGACCTTTGTCACCATAGCTGATGAGTTAGTGCATTCCACAGTCTAATCCACTGTCACTGATGACTGCTCCAACAGTGTCACCTGGAGTCAGATACAATTACACAGGTCTACATCATAAACAAAGGGGAAAACCTGACTCCCCTCTGCATCTCTTCACACAGAAACTGGTACTCCACCACCAAAGTCCCTTTTAGACATGTGTTTTCTTGATAAATCTAGTTGTTTTCATTTCAAGAATGATAAAAGGACTTCTTCAAAAGTAAAATCACCCAAGCCCTTTTTTTTTATTCCCTTAGGCATCTGAAATAACTCATGGCTCATCATTTAGAATGCCCTGCAATAGAGACAATGGCTGCAGAATATTGAGAATGTTTGTGAAGCTGCAGCTATGGATCTCTATAGTTTCAAGGGTTAAATACCTGTATGTTGGACAAAGAAATTTAAATATACAAGTTGCTTTAAGGCTTTGGAGCACTAAACAAGGGCAGAAACATGGTAAAACAAGCTAGAAGTGAGAGGTTGTTACAAACAAACTAAACTACATTCTGAAATGTTGAATATGTGCACTGGGTATTTCTACTACCACCACACTGGTCCTATCTTATCGTTCAGAAAACCCAATATTAAAATAGACACGTGCTGTGGGATGTTCTGTATGTCCTGTGGGAGCCCATTCTTGGGTTCCTCTTGGCTTTACCCAGCAGGTCCGCATAGAGGATGATTAGGACCACGGGCCTGAGTGCAGGTGTCTGAGATGATCTGCACTTGGCTGTGCTGGGGGTTGGTCTGTATGTCAAGTTGCTCTGATTGGTCAATAAATAAGACCTGATTGGCTGTGGCTAGGCAGGAAGTATAGGTGGGACTAACAGATAGGAAAAATAAAAGAAGAGGAAGGCAGAAGGAGTCACTGCCTGGAGCCACCGCCAGACAAGGAAGATGTAAAGTACCGGTAAGCCACGAGCCATGTGGTAAGGTTAGATTTATAGGAATGGACTAATTTAAGATATAAGAACAGTTAGTAAGAAGCCTGCCATGGCCATACAGTTTGTAAACAAAATAAGTCTCTGTGTTTACTTGGTTGGGTCTGAGTGGCTGTGGGACTGGCAGGTGACAAAGATTTGTCCTTACTGTGGGCAAGGCAGGAAAACTTTAGCTACAGACACGTAGAAGAGATGCTTCACAGTTCTCTGTGTTACAGAGACACTTGGTTTTCTTTAGGAGAAGACATGTAAGATCCCGCTATCAGAGCCCTTGATTCCAAGTGCAACATTCCCATTTCTAGTGTTCCCAGCAACAATATCTGTTAAGCAAAGTGCAACATCACTGAAATCTTCATATCCTTACTGAGTAGCCTCGAGGTCATTCAGACTCACTTTTGGCTTCTGTATGAAGATAGCCTCAAGCTATTTAAGGTCTATCTGGCTATGGGAGAGCTTGGAGCCAACCTTGCAACTCATCACTAGCAAGTGCACATTAAGACGTTAGCTTGTCTCTTGTACCTATCATACTTGTCTATGCCTACCTCCCCTTTGCTTTATTTAAAAACACTGATCACTCATGTGAGAAGCTTAACCCTTCCTGTTCTGTTAAGAGACTGAGAGAGAGAGAGAGAGAGAGAGAGAGAGAGAGAGAGAGAGAGAGAGAGAGAGAGACCACACCAGTGATCCGCCTGCCAGTGGAACCACACTCCTCCCCGGAATCTGTCTCCTGGGACCCTTTCCCAGGCCAACTCAGTCCCATCCTGTCCCTGGCCCCTCTGCTAGACACTCCCCTAACCCCAGAAAACTTCCACCAAGTAGATGGCCATACAAGCCAGAACTGGTGAGTAACCCGTTTGCCAGTGGAATTGTTCCCCTCCCTGGATTCTGTCCCCTACCCACACACACTATGACCCTTTCCCGGGCCACGCTGGCTATCCCAGCTAGTCCCTGGCTCTGTTACTGCCCCTAATCCATCACTGAGCTGCAGACCATACCAGCCACATCTGGTGGTGAGTAACCCTCCTGTTCTGTGGCCTGTCCCCTCCCATCTCAGCACCAGCACCACTGCGGGGCCTTGCCCCCAACTCCAATGGAATCCCACTGCTCTGGAACGGCCTCAGCAGTTGACTAGCTGGTGAGTAACTGGCCTGCCAGCTTGGCTGCTGCCACCCCTTTGGGTTCTGCTCCTCCAAGACCTACACCACTGCACAAACCGAACTTCCTCATCCTTCTCTCTGTAGCCAGCCCTCCCCAGAACTCCAGTAGATTGCATAGGCCCAGACACAGTTCACACCAGTTGGAAGTGTATCCCAGAAGTTCTACCAGAGGCCATGCTTGTCCTACTACCCCAGAAGAAGATTCAGGCTTTTTTGGAAGCCAGGCTAGATTTGGAGACCCCCCCAAAAAATTAGCTTTACTGGAGGCCAGACCAGATCAAGGGATCCAAGGTCTCCAAACCCCAGTGGAGACACCCTACTGGGCCTTACTCACCAATCACTCACCAGTTACCAGAATCCTTGGACACTTAGGCCAGAAAATCAGAGAGGAAACAGAAGCCAAGGAACAAAACACTGCTCTAACAAAGACAAACACAGGAATCAACACCTAGACCTATAGTCATCCCAAATCCAGACGCCTAAACGCCAGTGTAAGAACACAATACAGAGAGGGCAATACGTCACTACCAGGACCTAGCAATCCTATGACAGCAAGACCTGAACACTCCAATGCAACTGGAAAGGGCCTTAAAAATAATTTTATGAAGATGGTAGAGGTCCTTAAAGAGGAAATGGGAAAAAAATCCCTTAAAGAAATAGAAGAAAAGACAAAAATTGGAGGAACTCAATACATTTCTTAAAGAATGTCAAGAAAACCAAGGAAAAACAAACAAGCAGCTGACATAAACAAAACTGTTCAAGACCTAAAAATGGAAATAGAAACAATAAAGAAAACACAAACTGAGGGAATTCTGGAAATGAAAAATCTGGGTAATCAAACAGAAACTACACATGCAAGCATCACCAATAGAATGCAAGAGATGGAAGAGACTCTCAGGAGCTGAAGATATGATAGAGGGAATAGATTAGTCAGTCAAAGAAAATGTTAAATGTAAAAAATTCCTCACACAAAACATCTAGGAAATCTGGGACATTACGAAAACAGCAAACCTAAGAATAATAGGAATAGAAGAATGAGAAAAATCCCTGCTCAAAGGCCAAGGAAATATATTCAACAAAACCATAGAAGAAAAATTTTCCAACTGAAAGAAAGACATACCTATAAAGGTACAAGAAGCTTACAGAACACCAAATAGACTGGACCAGGAAAAAAAAGTTCCCTTGCCTTAATAAGCAAATAATAAGCAAAACACTACACATATGGAATAAGGAAAGAATATTAAAAGCTGCAAAAGAAAAAGGCTAAGTAACATATAAAGGCAGACCTATCAGAATTATACCCGCCTTCTCAATGGAGACTTTAAAAGCCAGAAGAGTCTGGACAGACCTCTCACAGGCTCTAAGAGACCATGGATGACAGCCCAGACTACTATACCTAGCAAAACTTTCAAGATATTTCATGACAAAGTCAAATTCAATCACTCTCTATCTAGAAACCCAGCCCTACAGAAAGTACTAGGAGGAAAACTCCAACCCAAGAAAGTTAGCTATATACACAAAAACATAGGGAATAGATAATCCCACACCAGCAAAACCCAAAGAAGGGACACACATACACCACCACCACCACCACCACCACCACCACCACCACCAACAACAACAACAACAACAACGAGATAACAGGAATTAATAATCACTGGTCATTAACATCTCTCAGTATCAATTGACTCAATTTGTCAATAAAAAGACACAGGCTAACAGAATGAATATGAAAACAGAATCCATCCTTCTGCTGCATACAAGAAACACTGCATCAAAGACAGACATTACCTCAGAGTAAAGTGTTGGGAAAAGATTTAAAAAACAAATGGACCTAAGAAGCAAGTTGGTATAGCTATCCTAGTATTTAACAAAATAGACCTCAAACCAAAATTAATCAAAACAGATGGAGACGGACATTTCATATTTATTACAAAAAAAACCCACCAAGATGATGTCTCAATTCTGAACATTTATGCCTCAAATATAAGGGCACCCACATTTGTAAAAGAAACATTAATAAAGCATATCAAATCCCACACATTAACAGTGGGATAATTCAACATGTCACTCTCACCAGTGGACAGGTCATCCAGACAGAAACTAAACAGAGAAACAACAGAAATAACAAATGTTCTGACTCAAATGGACCTAACAGATATCTACAGAATGTTTAACCCAAACACCAAAGAATATACCTTCTTCTCAGCACCTCCTAGAACCTTTTCCAGAATTGACCACCTGCTTAGTCACAAAGCAAGTTTTAATAGTTACAAAAAATTGGAACAACCCCCTGTACCTTATCAGGTCACCATGAATTAAAGTTAGAGTTCAACAACAACACAAACCACAGAAAGCTTAGGAAATCATGGAAAGTGACCAACTCTCAACCAAATTACCACTGGGTCAAGGAAGAAATAAAGAAAGAATTAAAGATTTCCTAGAATTCAATGAAAATGAATGCACAACATACACAAACTTATGGAACACTATGAAAGCAGTGCTAAGAGGAAAGTTCATAGCATTAAGTGTCTGCATAAATTAGAGAGATCTTATACTAGCAACTTAACAATACACCTAAAAGAACTAGAACAAAAAGAATCAAACACACCGAAGAGGACCAGATAGCAGGAAATAATCAAATGAGGGCTGAAATCAATAAAATAGAAACAGAGAGAATAATACAAAGAATTAATAAAATAAAGAGTTGGTTCTTTGAGGAAATCAACAAGATAGAGGAACCCTTATCCAAACTAGCTAAAAGGCAGAGAAAGAATATCCAAATTAACAAAATCAGAAATGAAAAGGGGGACATTGTGGGGCGTTTACCCACCACCCCCACAGCTTCCCAGAGTTTTCTTGAGTGCGAGCAGCAGGAAATATTAGATAGAAGGATTTATAGCGGAGAATCTTGTGGAGATAAACAGATAGAAAATAAAGGATAGCCTCGAGAGGGCCTGGAACCTATTCCAAAGGGCCCCGACTGTCTCTGGCCCAGGGTTTTTATAGGGACGCCAAGGGGTGGAGCAAAAGACCTCCTCCCCCAGCACAGCCAAGTGCAGACCATCTCAGACACATGCACTCAGGCTCGTGGTCCTGATCATCCTCTATTCGGACCTGCTGGGTAAAGCCACGAGGAACCCCAGAACGGGCTCCCACAGGACATAACAACAGACACTTAGAAAATCCAGACAATCATTAGGTTATACTTCAGAAAGCTGTACTCCACCAAATGGGAAAATCTAAAAGAAATGTACAAATTTCTTAACAGATACCACATACCAAAACTAAATCAAGACCAGATAAGCAATTTAAATAGACCTATTTAACCCCTAAGAAAATAGAAGCAGTCATTAAAAGTCTCCTAACCAAAAAAAGCCCAGGGCCAGATGGTTTCAGTACAGAATTCTACCAGACTTTCAAAGAAGAGCTAATATAAGTACTCCTCAAATTATTCCACAAAATAGAAACAGAACATTGCCAAATTCTTTTTATGAGGTCACAGTTACCCTGATATCCAAGCCACACAAAGACCCAACAAATAAAGATAATTACAGATGGTGGGAGCCCACAGAGGCTATCTAGTGAGACCTTACTCGGGGTCAGAGAATCTGAGCTTGCTTTACACAGCAGGGCTGCATAAGGAGATGATTTGGTCATGGGTGTGTTTACCAGGTGTTTGGAAGGGTTTACACTTGGCTGTACAGTGTGCTTTGATCTTGCAAGAGGGAGGTCTTTTGCCTTTCCCCTTGGCATATTATAAAAGCCTTTTCAATAAAGGACAAGGCTGTTGGGAATTGACCCAGGCCCTCCCAAAGCTATCCTGTGTTTCTGTCTCTCTTTCTACCTGATATTTTCTTATCTCTCTCTCTCTCCTCCACCTAAGAACCCTTCAAAAACTGGGAGCTGGACTCCCACAACAGACTAATTTCCCTAGTGAACATTGATGCAAAAATACTCAACAAAATACTGGCAAACCAAATCCAAGAACACGTGAAAAAGACCATCTACCACGACCAAGTGGGCTCCATCCCAGAGATACAGGGATGGTTCAACATACAAAAATCTGTTCATGTAATTCACCATATATGATAAAATTTCTGGAGAGATTGGGGATACAAGGAACATACCTAAATATAATAAAAGCAACATACAGCAAGCCATCAAGCAACATCAAATTAAATGGAAAGAAACTCAAAGCAATTCCACTGAAATCAGGAACAAGACAAGACTGTCCACTCTCTCCATATCTATTCAATATAGTACTTGAAGTTCTAGCTAGCGAAATCAGACAAGAAAGGAAAATCAAGGGAATACAAGTTGGAAAAGAAGTCAAAGTATCGCTATTTGTAGATGAAAAGTGACCCCAAAAATTCTAACAGAAACTCCTACAGCTTATAAACACCTTTAGGGAAGTGGTTGGATATAAGACTAACTTAAAAAAAAATCAATAGCCCTCTTATATACACAGATAAACAGATAAAAGGGCTGAGTAAGAAATCAAGGAAACACCACCATTCACAATAGCCACAAACGATATAAAATATCTTGGGGTAACTCTAACCAAGCAAGTGAATGAACTGTATGACAAGAAATTCAAGTCTTTGAAGAAAGAAATTGGTGGAGATATCAGAAAACAGAAGGATCTCCCATGCTCATTGATTAGCAAGATTAATATAGTAAAAATGGCCATCTTATAAAAGCAATGTGTAGATTCAATGCAATTCCCATCAAAATTCCAACACAATTCTTTACAAAACTTGGAAGAACAATATTTAACTTCATATGGAAAAACAAAAAACCCAAAACAGCTAAAATATTCCTATACAATAAAATAACACCATCCCTGACCTCAAGCTCTACTATAGAGCTATGGTAATATAAACAGCAAGGTCTTGGCACAAAACAGATATGTGAAATGATGGAATTGAATCAAAGACCCAGACATAAATCCACACACCTATAGACACCTGATATTTGACAAAGAAGCCAAAATTATACAGTGGGGAAAAAAAGCATCCTTAACAAATGGCACTGGCATAACCGGATATTAGCATATAGAAGAATCCAAATGGATCCATATCTATTACCCTGCACAAAACTCAAGTCCAAGTGGATCAAAGACCTCAACATAAATCTGGTTACATTGAACCTGATAGAAGAGAAAGTGGGAATAACCTTGAATAGTAGCACAAGCACTATGAATGACAATTAATACATGGAATCTCATGAAACTGAAAAGTTTCTATAAGATGAAGGACACTGTCAAGAGGATAAAATGGCAGTCTATAGACTAGGGAAAGATCTTCACCAATTCCACTTCCAACAGAGGGCTGATCTCCAAAATATATAAATAACTCAAGAAACTAGACATTTGAAAAACCAAATAATCTGATTTAAAAAACCAGATGCAGACCTAAACAAAGAATTCTCAACAGAAGAATCTCAAATGGCAGAGAAACACTTAAAGAAATGTTCAACATCTTTAGCCACCAGGGAAATTCAAATCAAAACAACTCTGAGATTGCATCTTATACCTGTCAGAATGTCTAAGATAAAAAACACAAGTGACAGTTTATGCTGGAGAGGATGTGGAGCAAGGGGAACACTCCTCCATTGCTAGTGGGAGTGCAAACTTGTACAGCCACTTTGAAAATCAATATGGCAGTTTCTCAAAAAATTGGGAACCAATCAACCTAAAGACCTAGCTATACCACTTTTGCGTATATACCCAAAGGATGCTCAATCATATCACAAGGATACTTGCTCAACTATGTTCATAGCAGCATTATTTGTAATAACTAGAATCTGGAAAAAACCTACATGCCCCTCAACTGAAGAATGGATAAAGAAAATATACATATACACAATGGAATATTACTCAGCTATTAAGAACAATGACATCAGGAAACTTGAAAGCAAATGGATGGAACTGGAAAAAAATCATCCTGAGTGAGGTAGCTCAGACCCAGAAAGATAAACATGGAATATACTCACTCATAAGTGGATATTAGCTGTAAAGTAAAGGATAACTATGTTACAATCCACAGCCCAGAAAGGCTAGGTAACAAGAAGGGCTTGTGGTTGGGGTTGGGGATGGATGGATATCCCTGGGAAGGAGAAATAGAAGAAATCTTGGTGGACTGGAGGCTGGTGGCATGGGAGCTTGAGGGATCAGATTGGGTGGTAGGTGGAGGGGGAGAGTACTGAATGAGATTATTGGAAAAGGGGGACAATTTGGGGTCAGGTAGAAACCTGATGCAAAGGAAACTCTCATGAATCTACAAGTATGACCGCAGCTAAGACTTTAACAATAGTGAATGCATATCCTGAACTGGCCATCTCCCATGATAAGATTGGTGATGACCCCAATTGTCATCAGAGAGCCTTTATCTAGTAATTGATGGAAACAGATGCAGACAAACATTAGCCCCCTGAGCTCAGGGAATCCTGCTGAAGAGAGGGAGGAAGGATTGTAGGAGCCAGAAGTCAATGGCATCACAAGAAAACCCACAGAAATGACTAACCTGGCTCATAGCAACTCCCAGAGTCTGAACCAACAGCCAGGGAGCCTGCATGTGACAGACCTAGGCCCTCTACATTTATGTGGTAGTTGTATAACTTGATCTACTTGTGTGACTCTTAACAATGGGAATGGGGATGTCTCTAATACTTTGACTGGCTCTTGGGAACCTATTCCTCGTACTGTGTTGCCTTGCCCAGCCTTAATACAAGGGGAGGTGCTTAGACTTACTGCACTTTGATATGCCAAACTTTGTTGATACTCATGGGAGGCCTGCCTCTTTCTAAACAGAAACAGAGGTCCAATTGGATTGGTGGGGAGTAGCTGAGGGGAGGTGGGGGAAGAGACTGGGAGGAGAGGATAGAGGGGAAAATGTGCTTGAGATGTAAAATAAGTAAATAAATTAAATTTTAAAAAAAGAGTAATCTGTCTTGTATTGTTTTTGATGCATCTCTATATGAGTAAATAAATATAATGTATGAGGATATTAGGAAACCCAAAGGCCTGAAGTTATGATTATTTTGATGATAGAAATGAGTAACAATAAAATGCATGATATGTTAATAGACAACCCATATTGATAAAGAATTAGTGTGGGAAAATAACTTCACACAGGTTATTTGGGTTTGCCAGTAGTCGTCTCAGTGGTGTAGCGTATAAATTCACATAAACTGAGACATTTTAGAAAACTCTGTTTTCATCGTTAAGATGGTCTATTGACATTAATTTACAACCTAATCCTTAAGAAAATACCCGCGACACCGACATTAACCCAGTGAAGTCAGTGAGATGTCTGTGAGTTCCAGGCGAGTCAACAGTGGTGCTTTGCTTAATGTAACACTCAGTCACTCATGTCTCATTTCTGTGGAAATGTTTGGATAGTTTTAAAAAAAATATATGCGGTAAATTATTTTGGGGTCTAAAACATTTTGCTGTGACAAATTATAAACCTCCAAATAATATTTTTACATAACTACTAATTTATTCTGGAAGACTCCAATCACAAATCATGCTATTATTTTCTTTGTATGACCCAAATCTTGTATCTTTTGGGAATGTATTTTCTTTTTTTTTTTTTAGAGAAAATCATTCTAACATGAATGGAATATTTATTTCCATTCCATCTCTGATTATCAGTTGTGTAACTTGAAACAATATATTAATATAGAAAATATCATAGTAAGATATAATATATATCAGTAATGATAAATGCTTAAACTGTGGCATTTGTTTTGTTAATAAGTTAAATCATTGAATAAGCTAACATGGTAATATTTTACTTATAAACAACTACATTATTATTAGGTACATATAAGAAAGGGGCATAAGTCCATAGGGGCAACTATTTGAAATTCCATCCTTCTGGCTGACACAGAAAATATAGAAAAGTTAGAGATATTTTTCATCAGAAAAATAGCATTTAGAATTACAACTTCTGAGATGTGTCTTTACAACAGTAGAATCTAAGAAATAAGATAAACCCCCAAATAATATTGTTATGTAACTACCAATTTATTCTGGAAGACTCCAATCCCAAATCACAATAGAGTTTTTCCTTACCACCCCTTTTGTCTGCCACACTTTCCTTGCCCCCAGCTGGAATTTCAGAGGGCTGCCATTCTTCTCCAGCAAACTGAAGAGTCTTTGGTGGCTTTAGCTGAATTAGGTTGTGGTAGAATCTCATAGACATTTCCTTCCTATTTCAAGTATAGCAGTGATTCTCTCCTTAAAAGGGAATGAACAAATACTTTTTCTATTCAAAGTGCCATTCCCCCAAGAATCTGGCACCTAGACTGGGCTGATTCAAAATGTAGAATTAGGTGCTGGAGCGGGTATTCATGGCCTCTCTTGGCAACCACATACCACAACAAACACAGGGCTTTTGGAAATGACACTAAGGTCAACTTCTTCCACCTTCTTCTTAAAAGTTATTTGTGGAGACTCATCTTCATGGTGCAGTTATATGATTAGGACACAGCAGCGTCCGATGCACTAGTTTAAAGAAACTCTTTGATAATTTCATAACAATGCATTTTGATCATAATCATCCCCCCAACTCCACTTCATAACTCTTCTCAGACCCACTCCTACTTCCTCCTTAACCCCCAATTTCATAATCCTCCTTTTCTTCCAGGAACTCTAATTTGTGCTGTTTATATACTGTTGGATGTGGACCCATCCACTGGAGAGTGGTCAGCATACCTGCAGTGATATTCCTGAAGAAAACTAATCTGCCCTCCCACAGAAGCCATTGCTTGTTAGTTAGGGGTGGGGACTATTAACCCTCCCCATTCCTTGCTGGAATATTGAGTGGCTTGCTCTGGGGCAGGTCTTGTATATGCAACCACAGCTGTTCATGAGTAGAGCAGTTCTGTCATTTCCAGAAGACATGGTTTTTGCTCCCGTCCTCCTAACCTCTAGCTTATACAATCTTTCTTTCCCCTCTTTTGAGGTGGTGCCTGAGCCTTGGAGAGGGGATGTGATATATGTTCCATTTGTAACTGCATACTCCACAGTCATTTATTCTCTGGGCTGTGACCAGCTGGGAGCTTCTACATTAACCACCACCCGCTGCCCAAAGAAATTTCTCTGATGAGGTCTGAGAGCTGCACTTATCTATGGATATAAAGATGGGAATTTAGAGAGTAGTTTGATACCATGTCCATTTAGCAGAATAATACTAGTAACTTCACCCTGCAGCCTGTGAGCTCACCAGCCATGGTTTTGTTTGTTTGTGGTTTGGAGGTGGGTAGATTTGTGTGTGTTTCCTCTTGTGGAATGGAACTTAAATTTAATCAGGAAGCAGCTGTTTAACCCCATAACATTGGTGCCACCTATGAGCATATATAGCAACACTAGTCATTATTGCTATTCACAGAGCTCACCTCTGGGTAAGACTGCTGATGATTTGTCTGTCTGTCTGTCTGTTTGTTTTACTCAGCAGCAGCGGACATAGCATCTAATAGCACTATGCATGTCAGATAGCAGGGAGGAAATTCGTGGGCCAGCACCTAATTGATTTCTCCATGTCCTGTGACCAATGTGTGTGGTGTCTTCATGAAGGAGTCTTAACACCAAGTTCCGTGGAGCAGCCAACAAGGACAATAACCTGTATTGTTCGGTGTTCTCAGAGACACCTGGGACTAACAACTTGAGGGAGGCATTCCATATCTGTCAGTGGACTCTTTATTTGGCAACTGATAGCTTCTGGAATGAGCATGATCCTCAATGCAAGGTAACGCCAATTAAAACCTTTTGTATGAATAAATATATTTGCCTTTTTCAAACATTCTTAGGTAGTTATCCCTGCCCCAACACTCTTCTCTGCACCGCCCTCCCGCTCTTTACCCATTCAAACATTCCTCCCCATTATCCCACCTTTTTCTCACTGTCTTCACACCCCCTTTACCCTTAAGGTCTTTCTTCTTCACCCTCTGAACCCTTGTATAACCCTTTCTACCTACCTGGATTACACAGGCACTCTAAATTAAAATTTTAATTCTAGGATCCACATAGGAGTGAGGACATGTAGCATTTGCCCTACTGGCTCTGCATTAGCTCACTCAGTATAATGTTTGGCAGCTCTATCTCTTCCTGTGAAGGTCATAGTTTCGTTTTTCTTTAGAGTCGAACAAAATTTCTTTGTATATAGGTAACATTTTCACTATTCATTCAACAGTTGATTGACATCTAGGCTTTTTCCATAGCCTAGATGTTGTGAATAGAACAGCTATGAACATGGATGAGCATGTGTCTCTGTAGTAGGAAATAGTCCTTGGATACACACACACACACACACACACACACCTAGGAGTGGTATAGCTGGATCATAGAGTAGTCTCTTTCTGTATTTCTGAGGAACCACCATGCTGATTTCCACAGTGGTTGCTTCAGTTTGCTTGAGGGTTCTGATTTCCCAATCCTTGCCAGCATTTTATTTTTTGTCTTTTGTTTCTTAGTTTTCGATATTCTAATTGGGGTAAGATGAAATCTTAAAGTTGTCTTAACTCCCATTTCCTTGACAACTAAAAATGAAGACTTTAAAAAATATTTCTGAGATTTCTTCTTCGAACTCTGGTCAGTTATATAGACTACCCTTTGAGCTGTTTGTTTTCTTGATATTAAATTGTTTGTGTTTTAACTTCCTCGTGTGTTGTATGTTCTGGACACTAATCCGCTGTCAAATGTATAGCTGGAAAGGATTCTTCCATTCTGTAGGGTGCCTCTTAATTCAACGAACAGTTTCCTTTTTGATACAGAAGCTTTTTTAGTTTCATGAAGTCCCATGTGTTGACTTTCAGACTTTAGAGAAACTCTTAATGAACAAAATTAGTGAACTTAAAAAATTTAAAGTCTCAGTATATGTTTCAATGGGTATGTGTGCCCAAAGATTATTGGAAAAAATAGACATCTCTTTGAATGGTTGGCTATGCCTCTAATTTTTTTTTTAATCAAACAAGAGTGGAAATTTGGATTTTCTTTTAAACTTATTTTTATTTTTCCTTCTCCAACCCCAGCAGTTTGGCTATCAGGGAACAGCTCACAGACTAGAGAATAGTGATCTCAGTCTTCTCAGGAGCATGTAGATGTTTGGTACAGAAATCTTTTTCTAAGGGCTTAGGGTGGAGCTCCGTGGTAGGATCCTTGCCCATCATTTGAAGGCCCTGGGTTAAAAAAAAAATCCTTTCATGAGAAATTTAGTTCCAAGGTTCCTTCTGAATTAATTTGGGACTTTCTGCTTCGTTCCTCTCATTTGGGCCATTCCTTCAGCAGCCTAATTGTTGCCTCTGAGGATGATCCAACCTTTCCAAGCCAACACAGGGTCTTTCCTCTCTCCTGGAAAAGACCACAAATTTTCTTGGAGGGAGAGGTGGTATGATTCATGGGTTGGCTGCCATTCCTATTCACAATGTCTCCATTATGGGGGAGATGTTTATGGGGAACTCCCTGAGTCAATCTTTTGGTGACCAATACTGATCGAGGACTAAATCTTTAAAGATTTCAGTTTGAGTAGCCTCCACAGAGCTCTTACATAAATGACACAGCACTTTCAAAACAAAGCTGTGTTTCATGAATTCAGGGGAGAATGCTTGCCTTTTGGACAAAACTATATTTTGCCAAAACTTCCGCCGTTTGCTATGCAATTTGCTGCATAATGGATCCAAATTTTCCAAACAGGATTATGACAGAGAACTCATACAACAGACTGTTCATACAGTAATAGACATTCAGCAATAACTTTGGGTTTTATTTAAGTCTCCTGAGTGGCGTCTGTGTTAAAGGGAAATTCCCAAAGAGGTGACGGTTTTGACCACTGGGGTGTTTTCCAGTCTTCTCAAACCAACAGTAGATCAAAACAGAACTTCATTCAGTGAAGCTCAAGGTTCAACTGACCACCCCAAATATTCTGAGGGACTAGTACTGTGGTTTCAGGGGTGTTTACACAGCAGCACACACTCAGAATTTGCTTTTCAATCAGTTACACTAGTTCCTAAAATGATGGCAACTAACAGTCGTAGCTGTGTGTTAACTCTCAGATACAATTCAGGATTATTGGATAGCTGAAGATTTATTGCAAATTGATCATGGGCAAATTTCACAAGTGTGATAAAGTTGTCTGAAAGGGTTTAGTTTTCTCATGGTACACTATGACTTTAGAAGATTGTCCTAGATTCAGGGGCCAGTAAAATGACCAACTTAATGAACTGATAGAGGAAAAAAATAAAGAAGATAATAAATGCAGACTCATCCTGTATTTATTTTTTTCTCAATTAGTTTTCTCTAATGAAATCTCACTGGGTATACAAACCATACTTAAAGGGCCACATGCCTAGCAGTAGATGTAGATGGTCAATACAAAATGAACTCAATGGTGTTTTGGAATTTGCTTGTTGTTTTTTGTTTTGTTTTGTTTTTTTGTTTACTCATAATGCTCAGTCTGTGTTTTTTTTCTCCTTACAGTTCTTTTGCTTATATATGATGGTCTTTAATTTTATCTTTATGAGATTTCTGTATGGTAAATGTGTCTCTCTGCATCTGTAAGTGATTCTTGCGCCTTTTCTTTGGATCTATTTTTTCCTGTTCATTTGTTTCTTTTATTATCTTTTGTTCTTTTTTGACACCTGTGTGTTTTCTAATGAGAGAGTGCAGGAAGATGTGTGGATTTGGATGGGTGGGGATGTGGGGAGGATATGGGAGGAGTTGGGGGCAGGGAAACCATAATCTGAATATAACGTACAAAAATCCATTTTCAATAAAAAATAAAAACTAATTGTTTTCTCATAGGGCCATGCATAAAAATCCAGCACCACAGTTGTGAGTTAACATAGATGTCATTTGACACCCTAGGCTGTTATTATCTGTTTGCTAGGGGGGAAACTAGGGCGTGAGAGCCTGGATCCAGGGCATAAACCAGTGAGCCCATAATAGATTTTTGGAAGGAACTGTTTCCGTGTCCTCTATCAACCAGGGTCGAGATCAGCCTAGTGTGATAAAGGTGCTTGAAAAGTACAAGTAACTTTGAAGATACCGTTACACCAATCTCTGAGGGACAGTCTTCCTACTGCAGAAGTGATTGTCATGTCATTTTAATAGAGACCCTTTCATCCATTTACATTCTACTGCTTTTCAGGGTTTCTGTGAATTTTGTTTCATAGTACATATTCCAACAACTTTGCTTTATTCTTTGAAAAAAAAAATCACTCCAAAGTCGCATTTGATTATCTACATCCTACATCTGGGTCACGGGTTATGCTTGAAGAAGCCCATCATGGCTTTGGAACTTTACTCTACCCATCACTACTAACTCCTTTCCCAGTCCCTTAAGTTTCTTTTCACCTCTTCCTTCCTTCTCGGCTGTTTCAACTTAGTTCAGACCTTCAGCCTGTTTCATTTGGATTATTGAAATGCCTTTTCAAATTCTTGCCTTGTACTTGAGCCAGACTTGACATTTACAAAACAAACATTACATCATGCAATTCCCGTTGCCTTTAGGAATCCAGCCATGGCCACCTAACTGTGCAACTCCAGCCAAGTGTTTTCTTCTCCATGTCTCAGTTTTATCATCTTTAATCTTAGGACCAACACCTAGAATATATGAGTGGTTGTAAAAGCAGAGACCATGTAAGAAAACTGAAGACTCCACAGTAAACCTAGAAAAACGTGACATAATTATTATATAAATATTACTATGTAGAATGTAGTCCATATTCCTCTAGAGAGCACTCCAGACTTCACAGCATCTTCTATTCTGCTGTCCTGTCTCTCGCCATTAAAAAAGGTTTATTGTATGTGTATGGGTGAGTGTGTGCATGGATGTGCACTGTGTGTATGCCAGGTACCTGCAGAAGCTGAGGAAGGGAATCAGACCCCCTGGGGCTTTAAGTACAGGCTACCATGAGCCCCTTGTTTGGGTTGACAGGTGAACCATGGTCCTCTGCAATAGCAGCAAGTGCTCTTAATTATCGAGCCATCTCTTCTCTCTCCTCTTAACCTTCATCATATCTCAGGTCACGTTCTGTAGAGCACCCCCAAAACTCTTGTGTATCTGACAGAACTACTTGTCCAGGTCTCTAACACACTCTTTTCTGTCATGAGTACCCTGTCTGCCACAGTGTGATCAAAACTCACTCATTCTTCAGCTTCATGGTCTTCTCCTCTGTAAAGGCTTTTTTGAGTCTCAAACCAGGGGAAGTCCTTTTACTAGATGTCCATTAGTGTACTCTTGGTATATTCATAGGGGATGCCCGTTAGCGTGCTCTTAGTGTATTCAGAGGGTTAAGTTGAGACACCACAAACTGGATGGATTGAAAACAGGCAAGTGTTGTTTCTCACTGTTTTAGAGGCTGCAGCATTCAAGATCAAGACACTAGCAGACTCATCGTCTCTTGGAGGCCTGAATCCTGGCTCACAGATAGTGCCTTGTTGTTAGGGCTCAGATGACATTCATGGTGGTTTCATGCTCATCGTACAGTCATTTTCCAAGGGCAGTGCTTCCTAATAACAGAACTTTGAGCATTAAGATCTCAATATAAGAGATTAAAGGGAACTAAAAACATTCAGAAAAGAGTAAGAGCCAGAGTCAGGCGTATCTGCTAACTTCTTTGTCTCATCCACTCATTTTTCTATATTAAATGATTATTATTTATTCGTGTGTGTGTGTGTGTGTGTGTGTGTGTGTGTGTGTGTGTGTGTGAGAGAGAGAGAGAGAGAGAGAGAGAGAGAGAGAGAGAGAGAGAGAGAGAGAGAAAGCTAGGGTATACATGGGAGTCACAGAACCTGTGGGAGTCTGTTCTTTCTATCCACAGTGTTGGTTCCAGGGATTGAACTCAGGTCCTCAGGCTTCGAAGCAAGCGCTTTTCCTAGCTAAACCATCTTGCCAGCCCCTCCTCAAGATTCTTCAAGGTAAAATTTTCTCATTTCAGAATCTATCTTGGTGCACACCTTAGTAAATGAATGAACAATAGATAAATGGGTCACACATGATATGGCAAAGCTGTTATTTTAAAACCCAGAAAGAACAAAGCAAAAAATATTTGTGAAGAATTTTTGTTGTTGTTGTTTTGTTTTTTGTTGTTTTTGTTTGTTTGTTTGTTTGTTTTTCGAGACAAGAATTTCTCTTGTGTAACATTCCTGGCTCTCCTGGAAGTGGATTTGTAGACCAGGCTGGCCTTGGACACACTGTGATCTGCCTGCCTCTCAAGTGCTGGGATTAAAGGCGTGTGCCATCACTGTCTGGCTTTTGAGGAGTTTTGAGAACATGTTTTCTCCTTGAAATACTCAAACATATTTTTAATATATATATAAATGAAGAATTTGGAATATAAATATTATGTAAGATGGTACATTTTAAACAGTGTATATCACATATTTACATATACTATACTATATACTATATACTATACTATAAAATATATTTAGTGATAGGAGTAAACTATTGCACTATTTTTGGGAAAAATGAAATTGATAAGTTGAACACATTTCTAATTATTTTACCTTTTTTCTTTCTTTCTTCCTTTCCTTCCTTCCCTTTCTTCTCTTCTCTTCCTTCCTCCCTTTCTTTCTCTCTTTCTTTTCTTTCATTCATTCTTTCTTTCTCTCTCTCTTTCTTTCTTTCTCTCTTTCTTTCTTTCTCTCTTTCTTTTATAGTTACTCTCTCTGTTTATTTTACTTTGAAATGAAATTTCAAAAATCTTGGCTTATTAGTCTGTTAACATGGGACTAGACTGAAACACACTGTGAAATACAAATATATTTTCATTCACCAAGGCAGGGAATCCTTAAGATTTGAACCCTGAGAACAGAAGTTCATTGACTGTGTATCTTATTTGTTCTTTATTTAAAAATTCATTTTACATACCAACCACAGATCTCCCTTTCATCCTTCCTTCTGCTCCTCCCTTTCCCTGCTATCCCCTCCTCCAACAGGGTAAGTTCTCCCATGGTGGGACAGTTAAGCCTGGTACATTCACTTGAGGCAGGACCAAGCCTCTTTCTGCTTTTTCAAGGGTGAGCAAGGTGTCCGACCATAGGTAATGGGATCCAGAAAGCCGGCTCATGCACCAGGGATGGATGCTGAACCCACTGCCGTATCTGTTCTTCTGACAGAGGTCAAATGACAAAACAGAAAGACATTTGATCAAGTGTCAGGAAAAACTCCATGTTCTAGAGTTGCTTTTCTTTTCTTATTTTTTTTTTCTGTTTAAATATCCTTGTAACTGTATCAATCAGTATTTTTTCAGGTCCAGAAATGGAAAAGAAAGACATTTACAAGTATAAAAGAAAAACACATAGCATAGTGGTGGAAAAGCCTATGACCATTGGAGATATCCATGGAGTCCTACTTAGGGGACCACTCAACAACTTGGCCCCCCTTTCCTTTCACTGATTTAACTTATATTAGTACTTAGAATGACCTGATACCATGTTGAGCATAATCAAAAAGAAAAGAAGTGGACCTCTTGTAGAGGATCTCAGAACTGATTTTAAAAGATAACATCTCCAAAATTTTGATCACACTACTAATTACAATCCTATTCATAATTTTATGTGCTCAAGAACCAGCTGGGGATCTCTTTATTTTTTATTATTTATTTATTTATTTATTTATTTATTTATTTATTTATTTATTTATTTTGGGTTTTCAAGACAGGGTTTCTCTGTGTAGCTTTGTGCCTTGTCTGGAACTCACTCTGTAGACCAGGCTGGCCTTGAACTCACAGAGATTCATCTGCCTCTGCCTCCCAAGTGCTGGGATTAAAGGCATGCACTACCACCACCTGTCCTGGGAAATCTCTTTAAATCATAGGTTGTGATTGAATAGGTAGGGAGTAGGGCTGAAATTATGTTTCACCGCTTCTGAGATTGCTCACAGCTTTCCAAGCTGTGGATACTGTGAATCATTTGATGAGGATCAAGTGAATTGAGTCAAAGACAGAACAAAGAAGAAAGTAAAGGAACTCAACTAGGAAGACTTGACAGAGGAAAAGGGATGGATTTGAAGGATGGGTAACAGAAAATGAAAAGTGATTTCAAAATACACCTGAGTAACAAGACTATCCAATATACAATACACAAGTGTAAATGGACTTAGTGTAGATGTGGGAAAGAGATCACACACTGGGAGAGTCATGCAGCACGAAGAGCAAGTTCTAAGAAGAGTAGAAGTCCAAGTAGTAGATGATTAGGGCCTGAACTTCTTCAATGCAGCCATCTAAGTATACATAATTGAGTTATAGAAAAGGTATGTGATGAGGGCTTCAGCAAGGCCTGGACAGTGAGGCTGAGTAAAAGGAGAGCTGGGCAGTGGTGGTGCATGCCTTGTATCCTAGCACTCAGGAGCAGAGGCAAGGAAATCTCTGAGTTCAAAGCCAACCTGGTCTACAGAGTGAGTTCCAGGACAGCCAGTGCTATACAGAGAAACAACAAGAACAACCCCCCCCCCAAAAAAAAAAAAAACAAACAAAACCTCCAAACCAGGGTAGGTTCCTGTGGGAAACCTGCTCCCACTTTTACCCCAGGGTACTTTTGAGGAGGGAGAAGTGAGAATTATTTATATAGAAGGAGAGAGAGGAGAGAGACAGAAGCACAGGATAGCTCTGGAGGGCCTGGATCCTTATCCACCAGCCCCTTCCTGTCTCTTCTAAAGGGCTTTTTAAAGGAATGCCAAGGGGTGGAGCAAAAGACCTCCCCCTACAACAGCCAAGTGCAGACCCTTCCGAACATCTGGTAACCACGAACGTGGTCAAGCAATCCTTTAATGCAGCTCTGCTGAATAAAGCAAGCTCAGATTCCACTAGGAAACCTTCGTGGGCCTCCACAATTTCCTGCTCACATCTGACTTAAAAGCAAAAGAAGAGAGATGCAAGGATGTCTGTGGTCCAAGTGACTGGGAAATAGTGCTGTTTTACTCAGGAGAGGAGGCACAGCCATGGTAAAAGGATTAGATTTTGTGGAAGATCATGAACATGTAAGCTCTAGTGACAGAAGAACAGATCTTCATAACCTTTCAGTCCACTCTAGTTTGGGAATCTAATATTCTTTAAGTGTGCTTATGCTGAGGACCTGGGACTTAGGGTAGTGATAGCATGATGTGTTAGAATCTTGAGGAAGTCCTGACCATTGGGAAATGTTTAGATCATCGAAGACATGCCTTCAAGGGGAATTGTGGAATCATGGTCCTTCCTTCCTTTTCTTTGGATTCTTTGCTACAAGATGTGCAGCTTTGGTTTTGGTTCAGTTCAACAACATACTGAGTTTATTTCACTTGTATATTTTGCACCCCACATCTCACATCTCACAACCACTGTTACTCTGACCTATCATAATACTCCATGTGTATTTAAAATCAAGCAGAGCTGTGGTGGCATGCACTTTTAACCCCAGCACTCAGGAGGTAGAGGTAGCAGGCAGATCTCTGTGAGTTCGAAGCCAGCTTGTTCTACAAAGCAAGTTCCAGGATTAGCCAGGGCTATACAGAGGAACCCTGTCTCAAAAAAAAAAAAAAAAAAAAAAAAAAAAGAAAAGAAAAAAAAGAAAGAAAAGAAAAGAAAGTAAAACAAAGGGTATATTTCCACCTTTGCAGAACAGGCATCTAGACAGCACATCCTTGACACTGGAATCTGGATAGCATTTATCCAAGACAGTATGGAATTTCTTCACTTCGTGGTATAAAAAAGACAGCCAGATGTCATCTCCTACAGCAATGAAACAAAGAGAAATATTTCAAACTGTTTAAACTATTTCTTAAAGAAAATTCTTCCACTGCCAGAGATCTCGAGTAGCCTCCTGGTCCATCATCAGGAAGCAGTTCTGCACAGAATTAATGAACTTGGCTTCCACCTTGGGAAAGGAGTCAATTTTCTCTACACTTGTTTGCATTTTTGCCTTAATGTCTTCTGCAGAACTTGGTCCTTTTGGCGTTTCAAGGGTTTTTATTTTTTTTTTATTTTTATTTTTTTTAGAATTCTTGACTTTTTGATCTTAGTATTTAGGTTTGTTTTTTGTGCCCCCCCCTTTTAAACTAGAGCATCTCATACAGAATTCTTCATTGGAGCCTTTCATTTACTCATTATCAAAATCATCATAACCATCATTTTCCTCCTAATCATCATCATCATCTTTGTCAATGTTATCATCATCTTGAATAAGTTTTTCTCTTTTCTGTGGAAACTTGTTACCACTTTCAGGGGCAGATTGCTTCCCTGACAGTCTTAAAAGTTCTGCATCCTCCTCCTCTTCATCTTCTTACTGACATCTTTCTCCACAGTGACTAGGTGCTGTCCACTAATATACACAGGCCCTGAACAGACTCAACCTGAAGATCACAGGCGTTGCTACTTCAAAACCCCTAATGGGAACTATTGATTGGGCAGACTGTCACCATCGCAAGTGTTATTTTAACCGGACAATTGGATTGTCTTTGTATGAAATTTAAAGGGAACTATTGATTCGGCAGATCGTCACCATTGCCAGTGTTATTTTAACGGGACAATTGAATTGTCTTCGTATGAAATTTACTGCTTCTGCCTCAAGGATGTGCAATTCCCCATTTTTCCTCATCTTTCAACTTTTTGTGTCCTTAACCAAATGTCCTAAAACCATTCTTGACAATTACTGGTGCTCATTTCCATCATTACCGACCTTAAAGTGAAAATATTTGCCAGCCTTAAGTTCATGATCAAAAGATAATCCTGAGGCCTCTGAGAGTGCATGTCATGTCCACTGAGTCTTTCATGAAGGGGAGGCATGTATTTTGGTGTGAGTGAAGTGGAACAAATATGACTTCTTCCTGCTCCTCTGAACACACTTACAAGATGGAGTTATACCAAGGAGGTGTGAGCAGTTTTAATCTGCTGTCTACTCCTTATGTGAGGTACTGCCACAGGCTCAAAGCCACAGGCCAATTAATCATGGACTTGAACTTCCAAATTCTGAGTCCCTCCACCTCCACAAACAGTCTCAGGTGATCTTTGTAAAGTGACAGAAATCTGTTATTTGCTTCTCGGCTTTAAAGTTCATTATCTTCAAATGATGCATATGTTTCTATGTTTCTATTTTAGTAATAAACAAAAAGCAACATTGAGAAATAATTAACATTTTGCCCTCGTTTTATGAGTCTCTTCAAGAAATCTCTCTTCTTGTTTATAAATCCTCTTTGTATGTTCTTTAAACTGGTCTGTTATTACTTTTAATAGTATTAGAAGTAATGCCAGGATGATGTCACAACAGGAAGCCCCTAACCTTGCTCTCCCACAAAAACACTGGCTTTGAAACAGCAGACAGTCCTCAAATCCTTGATGATGATGCCAGAAATAAGCCAGGAAGCTGGAATAATAAGCAAGCACCGAGGCCACAAAGTCAAGAACAGCTATGTGGACAGGAGGAAGAGAAGCCATTTTATTTTTAAATAAAAAAGAGGATTTGAAGTTGGGAAGAAGGTGGGGTAGGGTGCACTTAGGGGAAATGGAGAGAGGTAGTGGAGGATAGAAATAATCAAATATGATATATAAATATATGCATTTTCAAATAATAAATCAAAATTATTTTTAAAAGAAACAGTGACTGAGAAAGGAAAATAGAGGAGTTATTGTGGCCAAAGTATGTAATATGCATATATGAACATGTCATAATGAAATCCATTAGTTAGTATAATTTCTATACACTAATAAAAAATTGGAGAAAAAAAATAAAACAAATGCCATTTGATGTTATCTACCCAGCTCCTCCTCCAAGTTGATAGAGCTTAAATTTGTAAGGAAGGTCCAGTATTTGTTATCCACCTTTTGGAGATAAGAGAATGTATATATTTAATGTTCCAAATTGGGGGAAGATGCCAGAGAGACTGTTTATGTCTTTACTAACATGAATACTGACATGGGACCCATAACACTTTTGATATCTGGGGGACCCAACAACAAGAGAGGTCTCAACAAACTATGGAATTGCCAGAGATCCTACAGTGCTTAAGAGAGACATTAGACACTAGTGGGAGTGGAAGATTATGAATTCCTAAAAAAGAAGTCAGCATTGGAAACTTATATGCAAAAGTCAAGAGAAATATTCCAGTCAAGGTTTTTGAGCTATGAGAATCTTTACCCTCACTGATTGGTGAAGGCTTTCCCCTGAACAATGTCAGCCTATAAAAATTGGAAGAAATTATTGTATTTCAAATGCAAAAATTATCATCACCACCAACAAAAATAAGATACATAAAGAAACAAGGAAAGATGCCCAAATTCAAAGAGTTAAAACAAATCTTCAAAGACCAATTGTAAAGAAACAGAAACCCTTAATTTTTTTCTATTAAAAAAACCAAAATGCTTGTTTTAAAGCAGTACACCAGGCCATAGAAGAAGAAAAACAAACAATCAAAGAAGCAACACAGAAAGTCAGAACATCACAGTCAGAAACCAGGCAAAAGCACAGACTTCCAGTAATTTTCGAGTCAAGTAACAAAATAAAATGAATTTTTCAATGCAGACTTCATCAAACAGAAAAATAAAGATTTAAGGAACTTAGTAAAATATCATTTCAAATTACTAAGAGGAGCAACAATAGCAAAGGAAAGAGAATGTGATAAAAATCAAAGGGATTTATGGATTTGGAGGGATCACCAAACTAGAAAACAAGATATAGAAGTTCCAGAGCGATAAGAGGACAGAGAGGGAGAGAGCACTCATCTGAGAAGGTAACTGCTGTGGGATGTCCTGTATGCTGTGAATATATGTTGCTATGATTGATTGATAAATAAAATGCTGATTGGCCAGTAGCCAGGCAGGAAGTATAGTGTAGATGGGAAAAGAGATAGGAGAATGTTGGGGAGAAGAAGGCTGGGTCAGAAGACAAGGCCAGCTGCCACGAGGAGAAGGATGATGTAAGATACCGGTAAGCCATGAGCCATGTGGCAAGGTATAGATTTATAGAAATGGGTTAATTTAAGATGTAAGAACAGATAGCAAGCAGCCTGCCACGGCCATACAGTTTATAAGTAATTAAGTCACTGTGTGTTTGCTTGGGGGACGCTAGTGGGGCAGATTTGTCCCGACTGCTGGCAGGCCAGGACACAGGAAAACTTCAGCTACAGGTAATGGCTGAAAACTCCCCAAATGTGAGGAAGGACATTCAGGAACAATTTTGATGAATCTCTCTAGACACAATATACAAAAGAGGTTTAAAAAAATCAAAGATAATGAAAGAGATAATTTTGAAAGCAGCAAGAAAAAATATTCCACTGTCCGTGAGACATGTCTTATAAGAGTAAAAATAGCTTTATTAGAAAGCATTACAGGTCAGCAAAATGGGATGGGCATTCTTAAAGTGCTTAGAGAAAAGAAAGGTTACATGAGAATACTTTGCAAAACACTTATCTTTAAAAATAGTGGAAATAGTGACTTTTTTATGTAGACAAAGGCTGATAAAATTCATCTCTAGAACTGCCTTAGAAAACTTACCAAAGTAAGTTCTTCAATTTGAAATGAAAGGGTGTTAGATAAAAACTCAAACCATATTAAATTAGAAAAGTTCTTGCCAAAGAGAATATACAGACACATACAAAATCCTGTAATGTTGTACTGGCCCCACACAGATCTAGGTGCAGAATATAAGAAATAACTCTAAAATAATCTTAATGGCTACCAATTACAAAGGATGTACTTTGTGATACTTATAAAATAGAGGGACATGGGAAGGACAGGCCTTATACATAACTAAAATATCATTAATATACATTATTACAACTTTAGGTATTTTATATAACTCCAGTGTCAGCCACAGAGATATCATCTTTAAAGGACACAAGATAGAAAATGAGCCAAGAACCAAAGCTAGAAAAAAAATCAAAACAAAAGAGTAAAAAAAATCTACTAGATGTAGTTTTCTTGAAGTTGGCTGAATGTTTTGTTTTGTTTGACAAGTTCCCACTGTGTAGTCTAAGGTGGTCTGGAACTTAAAATCTAATTGAAGCTAACTCGTGTCAGATAATTTCTACTTGTGGCTATGATGCACCTTTACCAAATGATTAGTGATATTAAGTATCTTCTAATGTCTGTTGGCCACTTCATGTGTTGTGTGACACTATTCCTGGGAAGACATGAACAAATGTCTGTTTACCCAGATTGGAAACCAGCAGCAGACCCGAGTCCATCTTGGCGAACCAATGAGGTTATCTAGGCTACTTTGAGGAAGATGGGTGAGCAGACACTTACAGAAGGAGAAATGACTCTAAGAATTAAATAAAATTGCATGACAATTTTCAGGCAGTTTAACAGGTTGAAGAAAGTATTTTTTCCAGGAAGCTTAATTTGTCTGAGCCTGGTGACTTGTCTGGTCTGAGAGTGTCTCTGGACAGTCCTTACAGCTTATATATTCTTAGGGAAGAAGCCTAGAGAATTTGGTCAGTTTCAGGGACTTCCTGAAATTTTTTGTTGTTTGATTTCTGAACTTAAAGACATTCTAGGTAGGATGGGATATTTCACTTCCTTTAAGAACATCATGTGGGGAGCTGGAGAGATGGCTCAGTGGTGAAGAGCACTGGCTGATCTTTCAGAGGTCCTGAGTTCAATTGTTAGCAACCACATGGTGACTCACAACCATCTGTAATGAGATCTGGCACCCTCTTCTGGCCTACAGGCATACATGCAGGCAGAACACTGTATACATAATAAATAAATAAATCTTAAAAAAAAAAAAAGAACATCATGTGCCTTAACGAGCTTCTCTTCATGATGGAAGGTTTTATCTTCGAGAAAATTGTGAAAACATTTAAAAATATTCATTAAAACCCTTTGCTCATTTTTATTTTGTTTTTGTTTGAAGCTTTTGACATGGAGTCCTCTTTTTATTAGCCTGCATCTTCTCATTTACTGCATTATGAAGACAGCTTCTAATCCACCAGCTTACTCTGGGGAGGTGGGGGTGGGGTGTGATTTTTTAAGACAAGTAGAAATCAGATTTTTTAAGAAGTTCAAATCTATTAATATCATCAACATTAGTGAAAGCATTAAAAAAAGTACTATCAAGAGTTGATCTGGGTTAAATTGTCTCCCTTCAATGTGTGTTGAAGACATAACTCTGAGTTCTTGTGAGGGCCTTATTTTGATCTTAGGTCTTTGCAGATACAGTCAACTTAAAATGAGATCATTGGAATGGGCTACAATCCAGCTTGTCTGGCATAATAATAGAAGAAAAGAGAAGTACACATAGCAGGAACATGGTGCTAAGGTTAAGACCAAGACTGGAGTGATGTGTCATCAAGCCAAGAATGATGAGTGTCAAGGATCATTAGTGCCTTTGGCTAAAGAGGAGAGGCATGAAAGAGATCTCACAGTGGAACCAAACTGCTGACACCTGGAACTCTGATGTCTAGTGACCAGATTTGGGGGAGAATACATTTCAGTTTTAAGCTTCCCTATTTATGGTACTTTGTTCTTTCAGCTTTATGAAATTAATACTGCAGTTAATAAATGTTGCTGGCTTTGCAGCTGGGGTCTCACTGTCTCTGATTCTGGAAGCAGAAAGTGAATAGATGCAGAACCAACAGCACAGGCTCTGGTAGATTGTAAGCAATCTTGTTTATTAAACTAAGGACTGAGGTATTTGTGTGTGTACTTTTTGGCGGGCTCTGCTTCCAGCTGCCATGGTGGTTCCTAGTTGGCTCTGGGTCCTATGTCATCTTGGGGGTTCGGTTTCAGGGTCTTCTGGATGTCAGGATGCTACTGCGCATGTCAGAGCATGTCAAAACTCTTTGTTTGCTTAAGGCATGGCCCAGTGCTTTTGGCCTTACCCGCTTCAAATAATACCTATGATTCAGTAAACTTACAGATTAAATCACCCTGAGAATTTGTAAAAGTATTTATTGTAGTTATGTTTTTTTCTATAATTATGCAAGGTACATCGGTATCATTATCAACCTGACTATCCCCTGAGCTGTGATTGCTAAAGATGGCTGCTGCAAAGGTGAGCATTCTCTCAATAAGCATTATCAGATGCTTATGACTGGAAGAAGCACAAGAGGCAAAATTAGGACTAACAACGCCTTTCCTAAAAAAAAAAAAAAAAAAAAAAAAAAAAAAAAAAAACCAAACAAACAAACAAAACCTTAATAATAGTTTTTATACAGTAGCATCAAGGAGGGACAATAGTACAGACTGCACACTAACAAGAAGTCTGATCAAAACCGTTATCAAGGGTCTGAAATGTCAGCTAATTTGTCTCACAGCTATAGTGCAAACCAGAACTGAGATGCAGACCCAAAGATATTTATCTGTTAACAAATTCTGTGGTTTTCTACCATCCTACTGCCTCTCTCTCTCTCTTCCTCCCTCCCTCTTTCTCCTTCCTTCCTTTTGATTTGCAAATAGTGAACATATTGCTTTATTATTTCTTTCTCCTTTCTGTGTGTGTAGGTGTGTGTGTGTGTGTGTGTGTGTGTGTGTGAGAGAGAGAGAGAGAGAGAGAGAGAGAGAGAGAGAGAGAGAGAGAGAGAGAGAGTGTGTCTTGCTGTATAACCCAGGTTGGCATGGGATTCACTATGTAACTGAGGTTGGTCTCAAAATTTCAATTCCTGTCTGAGCTTTTTCAGTGCTTGGATTACAAGAATGGATCACAGTGTCTTGTTCCCCTGTCGGCTCTGAAGGAAAAACTTTCATGCCTCTCCCCTGGCTTATAATGGTGCCCACTTCTTCCCAATGTGTGAAAGCACGCAATATCCAGGGTGGGATTTTCATGCTCCCCTTCCCTAGCGAGGGGTCAAGGAGATCATATGTACTAGATGCTTGAGTCATAATTGATGCCACTCTGTCAGCTGGGGCCTGAGAAACTGTGTGGAGCAGGACTTCTGCCATGCCATGATGGAAAGATAGCTTTGTTTTGTTAATCCATGGAGACCTGTGAGTAAATGTATTCAGTCTATGCTAACTGGTCTGGAATACATACTCTACACATTTTCTTCCTTCCTTCAACATTGAGAAAGATGGGGAAATCGAAATAATCTTTAAGTTAATAGTATCAAATTAAATCATGTATGTCCAGAGTGCATATAATAAAGGTTTATTGCAAACCCTGAGAGAACCCAGAAGCTGTAGCTGATAGCTGAGAAAGTACGTTTCTTAAGATGAGATAGCACAAAGATCCATTCATGGTCAGAAAGCCACTCACTAAAGATCATTTTTCTCATTCCTCCAAACCAAATTATTTCAGTCAAAAATAGCAGAAGGGCATTATAAAAAAAACAACCCACACATATAAATGATAAAAGTTTCAACTTGAAGTTTTAGCACTATTCTGAACATCCCTTCAGAGAGTTTTGTGGAAGACATTCTGGAAGGTATTAGTCAACAATAGAAGTCTTTATCTTCTCTACAGATTGGGATGTGGGGAGAAAGATGACTGCACATAGAATTTCAATGCTTCTTCTCAGACAACAATGCTTCTATTGAGTGTCCCATATGTTCAATGATGCTAGCCAACCTTACTTCTGCTTCCACCCGACATAAACTCTCTTCTAATCCAGCCTCCTCAAAATCAACAGGCAAGCTATGGTTGCTCTTCTTAAGCCTATTCAATTTGCCTGAAATGCTTTTCTCTCCTAGCAGACTAAGCCCTAGATCTATCTCTAGTGGTGCGGTGGTTTGAATGAGAATGACCCCATAGGCTCATATATTTGAATGTTTGGTTCCAAGTTGGTGTAACTGTTTGGGAAGGATTAGGACCTGTGGCCTAGGAACTGTGTCATTGGGAGCCAGTTTTGAAGTTTAACACCTCTCTCTCTCTCTCTCCCTTGCTTGTTCTTTGCCTCGCAGTTGTTGTCTCATGGAACTTTTGGGATAAGGAGGTGAAGTTTTACACTATTCTCTGGATTTTATATGTTTAATGCCTTATCTGAACTGTAAGCACCCTATGAAACAGAAAAATGAAGTCTTTGCACTTCACCTCCATATTCTCAAAGTTCTATATAACAGTTTGTATTTTGAATGGTGCTTGATTGTTAGCTTGTGATGCTCCTGGGAGGTAGGGGGGCACCCTTAAGAAGTGGAGGCCACTGGGAAATTTTAGATTATTGGGCATGTACTCTTGAAAAGTACTGTGTGCCCTATCTCTTCCTGTCCATCTCTAATGCCAAGCTATGAGGGTGGCAATTTGCTCCCCAATTTTGCTCACCAGCACCTGTACAGCAAGCCTGAAAGCAAGTAGTTGGCCATCAGCTGAAACTGGCAAAGCTGTGAGCCAAAACTAATCTTTTCTTGTTTGTTGAGTTTTCTCAGGTGTTTGTCTTAGTGACCAAAGCTTAGTGATCAAAGTTGATACACTACGACACAGTACTGTAATAAATAAATATATGATGGCTGATTGGTTTGTAACTCTGTGTGTGATGGTGTAAGGATAGGAGGGAAATTGGTGTGGTTTAGTAGCAAGCTAGCAACTGAAATAAAAATCAATTTCTGGTAAAGGAAGACTATTTATTTATTGTTTATTTTCTGACATGCTAGAATAGTCAGTACTTTAGCTTAGAATCCTTGCATGGAAAGAATGTGGAGAAGAGTATGAGTCTGCTGAAGAGACACAAGGGAGGGTCAGATTGAGAGGGAGGTGTCTAGTTACATTCACTGCTGTAGATATCACTTTGTATAAATAAAATGCTGATTGGTCAGTAGCCAGGCAGGAAGTATAGGCGGGACAAGCAGAGAAGAGAATGCTGGGAAGTGGAAGGCTGAGGCAGAGAGATGCTGCCAGTCACCATGATGAGAAGCAACATGTTAAGATACCGGTATGCCATGAACCACATGGCAACTTATAGATTAAGAGAAATGGGTTAATTTAAGATATAAGAACAATTAGCAAGAAGCCTTCCACGGCCATGCAGTTTGTAAGCAATATAAGTCTCTGTGTGTTTACTTGGGTGGGTCTGAGCGGCTGTGGGACTGGCGGGTGAGAGAGATTTGTCCTGACTGTGGGCCAGGCAGGAAAACTCAAGCTACAATTCACCATTTATTTGGTTCATATTTCTTGAGTGCTAGGCACTGTGCTAAGTGTGAGTCACTACAGAAGAAGCAGACAGACTTGCTTTCTGCAGCTGAGTGAGGAGAAAGCAATAAGCAGTGAGTGTCCTGAAGCAATGGAGTTGGATAGAAAGAAAATAAAATGGCGATTGTCACAGTGGCATGGGAGGGTCATTGATCAAAGACTCTCAGGGATGTGAGCAGAGAAGAAACCAAAGTAATACCAGGGAGAAAGCTTTACCCTAAAATAGGGGGAAACATCCCAGCACTGTAGTCTGGAGTGGGTTTTGTATGTTTGTGTTTGAGAAACAGTAAGAGGCCAACGTGACAACAGAGAAAGAAGGAGAGCATGGCATGGGGTTGGACCAGATGGTGACCCAACAGCATCTGCACATGAGTTTCACACGACTGTGCACATTTTATCTTCTCTGCCTTTCCTAGCTAGTGGGCTCAGATCCACAGTCTCCTAGACCATGGTTCTGAAAGATCCACTCTCTTTCACACAGGACAGCTTTGTTTCTTTGAGGGGTTGTTTGAAGAAAACCTGCTCTGGCTTACTAGCCATCTCTTACAAGCATTCACTGTCCTTTCATGTGGCTTCTCTGCCACAGTGTACTAGCCAGGAAGAAGATGAGTGAGGGCCTTTTAGAAGCTCTGTAAATCTTTTGTGGTGTTGATGCCATGGATAATGTTTACGGCACAGTGGGGAAAGTAGCTAGGACTCACGATGCTTTGAAGACTACAAAAGATGGTGAGATCTGTTTTACAGTCAGGAGAACACAGGGACTTTCAGATGGAAGAATCCAGTCACAGCACTATAGTCATCTTTGTGAGAATATGGACATAAGTCCACAGCTCCTCCCTTACTGCGGAATTGTGTCTTAATGAGTGTCTCCAAAAATATCTCAAGAACAGACATGAATTTAGTGAACATTATATTGTGAACATCATAGCCACCAAGAGTGCTATAGTGGACACACTATATAATTTCCTCTTGTGATTGCTTGCTGCCTGAAGCTAAGACAAGATAAGTAAACTTTGCCTACTCTCTTCACCCAGGGAAACATAAAAGTTCAAACTTTGATGTATGGTTTCAACTAAATGCATGTTCCCATTCATGCCGTCTTAATGTTTAAAACTTCGAAGTCAAGGACCATTAGAAAAAGAAATCACACAGCAATAACTGAGATGAATGTATGCAATTAATTACTTTCCATTTAAAGTCCATTATAACCTCAGCTTTAATAACTTAGTCTGAAACACGGCTTAGAATATCTCCAAACGTTACATAGTAACAATTTATTAGAACTGGGACTATTTGTCTAGATTGAGCCAACCTAGATTTATTCAAGACGAGGATACTGGAAAAATAAACTGAGTTTGAAGCAACATTCGTAAAAAAGAAGCTTGAAAGCCAATGGTAACAAAAAGGAATTTCCACCCAGTCCATTGAGTTGCCCTGGCCTACTCCATATTTACCAAACTCCCCTCCTCCTAGCTATTTTCTTCATCTTCTATCATTAACCGAAACAGTAGGACTCAGTCTTGAAGCTAGCAGAAATAACCCCCTGAGGGAAGTAATAACTACCTAGATTTCTGACTGCACCCTTCCCGTAATACTTCGAGGCCTCTCCCTCTCTGCCCACGAACATTCCTGCCAAAGGTCTGACAGACCTCTGCTGGTTTCCTCTACTCCATTCTTGCAAATATGGCCTCTCTGCCGAAGGATCCCAAATAAGCAGTAGCAGCTGGGACTTCACATTGCAGGCTCATGGGACAGTCCCAGCTACCTTCTGCTCAGACTGCTGGGTATCCCTCAATGGTGCGAAGTCCATGTATGCAAAAGCCAACCCTCAAACTTCCTCCATCCCAATTCACTCTTCTAGTTCTGTTGACTCTCCCACCTCCTCTACCTACCTGCTTACCTACCTACCACACGGGGTAGTTTCGAGTCCCCCGACTCCGTTGTGCTTCAACCCCATTCTCGCTCCAGCTATGGGCACTGTTTTCCCTCGAGTTCCCTAGGGTCTCTGCTTCCCAGAGGAACAGATGAGCTTGCCCCATCACTCTAATGCTTGGCTCATATTGTATTTCAAATGTTCTATTGGAACTTCTGGTTCTGGTTGTATAGAGAGGAATGCTGATTCTTCACGCTGCTGTTTGAGAAGATGGTAAAAATCTGTCAAACGTTTCTTTATTTACCCTGGAAGTTATAGCTTATACATTAAAGTTGAAATTAATTACAGTACACAATAGGATTTGGGTTTTGTCACCTACAGAATCAGAGTAATCTAGATTACCAAAAAGTTCAGAAGGAACTCTGCAGTGTGACTGAGGTCACTGGTAGTTAGTCAATTAGAGTTGTATACAACATGCCCAAGGAAATAGAATTTTCAAGCATCCATATATATATATATGGATTCACACATACATATTCATATGTGAGCCAAGCACTTTAAAATAGAGAGTAAGACTTGAGATAAAGATAGCCCTTGCTTTCCTTGGCTAATGATCCTGAAGTTGACACCTAAACCCAGTCTATTTCCAGGACTCAGAAACTTAACCTAAAATTGACTGGATTGATGGGGCTGATGCCTGTGACTTCATGATTTATGAAACCAGTGTAACAATTTCTCTAGCTATGCTACATGTAAAACTGGATGACAAACTGACCCTCCATATTGGTCTAACCGGGAGCTGTGTGCCATTAGAATGAAAATATCCAAATACTCAATTTTGCTGTTCCTGTTCATTTGGGTCTTGTCCTGCTCTGGTTTTGCAACAACAATACGCAAGAAGTCAAGATCTGAATGTAAGGAAAGAAAACAAATCAAAGCTGAGGGAATTGTCCATCCACAGAATACGGGCTTTAGGGGGTCTATGTGCCAGCCATAAGTGGGCTACAATAATAACCCTGGGTTTTCTTATGTAAATATTATAGATCTTTGAAGATATATTTTTTTTCTTTGAAAAACAACTTTCTTAGAACATGAAGCTAAAAGAGGATCTGTATGGAGGAGTGTGTGAGCAGTTCCTAGGAACATTTTCTCCTTTTCCTGGGTCAGCCACACTGGTTGACAGCTGTTTTTAGAGGCTGCTGCAGATGTTCAGTTCCTGTAGAGTGTTTCCCTAGGGTTGTGGTTCCCAAGTTGTGGGTTGCAACGCCTTTGGTGATTGAAAGGCCCTGTTAGAGGGGCCGAATAACGGATATCCTGCATATCAGATATTTACATTGTCATTCACAACAGTAGCAAAATGGCAGTTACACAGTAGCAATGAAATAATTTTATGGCTGGGGGTCACCACAATGAGGAGCTGTATTAAAGGGTCACAGCATTGGGATGGTTCAGAACCGCTGTCTTAAGGGATTGCCGTTTCCTGATTATCCTGTGAATAATCCGACCACTTTGTGTGTGCTGTTTTTTTCTTCCCCCCTTTTCAAGTCTACTCTGTGTGCTCTTTTAAGACATCTACTGAAATACAAAGGTTAAGATTTACTGGCACTGCTAGTAAAATAAGAGACACAAATTTGGGAACTAAAAAGAAAAAAAAAGTCAGTGACAAGAGAATTAGACCTAGCCACTGAGAGCAATCAAAGCTGGGCTGTTAAACAGCTTCATTTTGCATTTCCAATTCAGCACGGCTGCTAGGATCACTGGCAGCCATCTGGAGTGCAGAGGTTTAAGGAGAGGTGTGGCTTCCATCTGATGAAGGCAGGCGTGCACACATGTGCTGAGACACATTTGTGAAGACTCGTGCTCCCAGGACTGGAGAACAAAGCTGACTCCCCAAAGCCCCTCGTGGTTTTCTCTTCATGAACGTGCCAGACTGACAGTTCTGAATCCTCAAGTTTCTTCTTCCCACAATAGAAGAGCATTTCAAGCAGGAAGATATCTAACTTACTGGAACATTCTTGGTGTGAGAAAGCATTAAGGAGCCTAATCGGGGCAGTGTAAGAACTCATAACTATGCTACAATTTGACCAACCGGGCTATACTAGAAGAGGGATTGAGAAATTTCTTAACAGTGCAGGCAGCTGTCAATTATTGTTCCTACAAGTTAAGTTTTTAATAAGGCTTGAAGATTACTTAACATATGCATTCATGGGAGGGAACCACTAAACAGAAAATAATGAATGGGATTCCGTCAATAGACAATACACCATTAAAATACAACATTTGCCTGTTGATCATGGCAGGTAGGTAAAGTCTTTAAAAGACCTAACATTTAGTCTTAAATTGTGAAGAAACTGTAGACTGCTGGTGTTTCCCAAGCCTGGTAAAGCAAATACAATACTTTCTAAAGGACGAGAGCACCAATCCAGGTCTCCAATTATTTTTTAAAAATTATCTTGCAAATCAGTGTCAGACAAGGAATTAAAAAAAAAATGACCAAGTGTTAAAGACAACTTGGCATGAATGTAACCTATCAAAACAAGCAGGTAATAGAAAAATAGACTTTTTTTTTGAGACAGGGCAATAGTTTGTGGTTGGCTAGTCTAGAACTTACTGTGTAGACCAGGCTAGTCCAATTTGTAATGACCTTCATGCCTCTGCTTCTATATTCTAAATAACACTACCATATTCAAAGAGATAAGAGGCAAACTTGGGATTTTTCTGCCATTCTTTAAAGATTAAAAACAGAATAAACCAATTTACACACTGAGTAAACTTATAGTTATTTAAGCTTAGCTGAAGACAGATACATTAGAAAAACAGTCAGAGCAAAGTGAGGAAAAGTTTAAAATGAGCAATACATTAGTCAGAAGATAAAACAAAGAGGTGTTGGGGTAAAGTCCAAGATGTTTAGTCAGCAAGGGAGAATCTGGGGAAGATGTGCTGGCTTTCTTTCTTTCTTTATTATTAAGAAATCTTCTATTCATCTTACATACCAACAACAGATCCTCCTCTCCTCCCTTCTCCTGCCCCCCAACCCATCCCCCATTCTCACCTCCTCCAAGAATAATGGCCAAGAAGATTTATAAACTGACAGAGAACATTAGATCACAGATCCAAGAGCACTTACAGGCTGTGAAAAGAAATAAAGTCAAATCGTCCTTAAGCACATTACAGTAAAACTGCTAAAACCCAAGAAAAACAGGAACCTGACAAGTAATGTGGAGAGACATAGATTTCTCTCAAAAATAATGAGAGATGTGGGCTGAGAGGAGTGTTTGTTTGCTGAAGTTCTTGTGTTAGACCTGAAGTAAACCAATAATCCCCACCTGGTAACTTCTAAGGACCAAATAACTTCCTGGGATTCTGGGAGTTGTAGGTCTTGGAAAACAACAATAAAGCCCCATGGGAAAGTACGGTGGCCTATGGGCGCCAACATGAGTGTTGAGGCTACTTACCTGGAAAGTTTCCAGGTGATGGTCCTGACCAAACTCCATCTTGGTCAGTATTAAAAATTTTAATAAAAACTTGCTTAAATTTAGCCAAAAGGGAGGAACTGTTTTTTTTCTGGGGAATTTCAGGATTAGCACTTGCTTATCCATCATGAGAACCCAGACGTGGATCCCTAGCAGCTCCATAAAAAGCCAGGCACGGTGGCACTTGCCTGGAACTCCATCATTGGAGAGCTGGAGACAAGAGGATTCTAAACCTCTCTGCACAGCTAATCCTGCTAAATCAGTGCACTTCAGATTCAATTAGAAATCCTGTTGCAAAAAAAAAAAAAAAATGGCAATAGAAGAAGACACTTGACACATCCAACTCTGTGCTTGACATGTATGCACACACATGTGCTTGTGTTGCTGCATGTGCAAACTTACAAGCATGAACGTGTATGCACACACATAAAACAAAGGAAAATTCAATTCTGTCTATAATAACATTGTAAGAACAAAATGCTTGTGAGTAAATGTTGCTTCATAATTTGGAGACTACAAAATAGTATTGAAAGAAAAGGAAGACACCTAAAGAAAGAAATATATTCCATGACTAAATGTTGGAAGACTTAATATTATTAAGAAGAAAATGCTGTACTACTTGAACCACAGATTCAGTGCAATTCCTATCACAACACCAGCTGGCTCCTTTGTGTTCATTGAATAAGTGGCCTGGAAATTCAAGAGAAATTCAAAAGACCTGGAATAATTAAGTAATCTTTCAAAGGAAGAATGCAATTAGAGAGTTCATAATTCTTGATTTTAAACATTGAAAACTTATTATAAAGCTAATAATAGTACAGTTTAACACAAAACTAACATATAAATTAATGGATTAGAAGTAAGAGTATAGAGATAACCCTCATATTTATGGCAAATTGGTTTTTTGACTTGAATGTCATGGAATCAGTAGGTAAAAAACACAGAGTTTTCAGTAACTGGTAGTGCGGAAAATGCCTATATGCATGCAAAATAATGAAGTTTGGGTCTTCTATCACAGGACATACAAAAGTTAACTTTAAGATGTAGGAAAGATCTAAAAGTCAGAAATGCCACTAAGACTCCTGTAAGAAAGACAAGTACAAGCCTGTGACTCAGGAAACATGTCAAAAGCCTTTGCCGATATACTACCAAAGCCACAAGGGCCCAAATAAAACAACCAATCCCATTAAAAGTAAACTTTCTGTGATTCAGAAATGCTATTAAAGATATGTTAAAATATTTGCAAATCATAAATCAGATAGAGAACTTTCATGGAGACTATGTAAAAGATCATTGAAGTCAATAAAGATGAAAGAGGATCAATTAAAAATTAGCACTGTAACAAAACAAAACAAAAACAAAAACAACCACCACCAACAAAACAAATAAAATCTAACAGCAATGGGTCTGAATACACATTTCCCCAAAGAGGATACATATTGCCGGTAGGCACATGAACAGGTACTTACCTTTACTAATATGGTAGTTTGAATGAGAACGGCCCTCATATGTTTGAATCATATGTTTGAATGCTTGGTCCCTAGTTGGTGGAATAGTTTTGGAACTACTAGGAGGTGTGGCATTGTTGAAGGAGATATGTTACTGGGGACCAGCTTTGAGGTTTGAAAAGCCCACACCATTGCCAGTTACATCTATCTTGGCCTCACAGTTGTGGATCAGATGTAAGCTCTCAGCTACTGTTGTTACACAGCCATACCTATTTGCTTGCTGCCCTGCTCCACGCCATGATGTTCTGGACGCACCCTTTGAAACTGTAAACAATCGTCCCCACCCGCAAATTAAATGCTGTTTTTAATAAGTTGCCTAGGTCATGCTGTTTTGTCATGGCAATAGAAAAGTGACTAAGACAATTTAACCATGTGAGAAATACAAATTAAAATCAAAACGGTACAACCTGTTCCTCACTGGAGCAGATACAATGAAAAGATAGTGAAGGCTAAGATATGTAGAAATCAGAGCACTCAGGCACTGGAAGGTGGCAAATTAGAATGGTGGAGACTCTTTGGGAAACGTCTGGCAGCTTTTCAAATGATTAATTTCAGAGTTACTGACCCAGCAAGTCCAAAGAAAAGTAAAATTATGTTTATATATAAAAAGGTACAAAAATGTCCTCTATGGTATTGTTCATAATAACCAAAAGAAAAGTGGAAGCAAACCAAATGTCTGTCGGTTGATGAGTGCATAAACACCACGTGTGTAAGACAATAAAAAGCTATTGTACAATTGCTTACAGAAATTGTAGGAGCCAGACTTTTACCTTTAGTACAGGCCCCAGAACCTAAATTCCAGTGGCATTCCATGACAAGAGAAGGTCTACACATGTAGTGGGGTATAACGATAAGTCCACTGGAGTCTGCTTAAGGAGTATTAAGGAATTTATTAGGATATATATTGGGGAGAACAACTCACTAAACAGGATAAGACAAATCCGTCACAGAGCCCTGGAAGGCTGATATCTGCTTCCGCTGCCTGAGTCAGTCACCCTGTCTAAGCCCATGAGGGAGAGAAGAGAGTGAGGTGTACATGCCCCTTAGGTCTTAAGTTAGCTCTGAAGCTATTCCCTAGGGACTGGTACCCACTACAGTGGGGTTTCATTCCAGGAGAGAAAGCGTACAACCTGGAAGGAAGGTACAAAGAGAATAAATATCCAAACTTCAGACTTTTCCTATGGTTCAGTCTCAGGCTGTGCATTGTTTGGACAAACCAAGCCACATTTTGAGTTCATAGATGTATTTGGATGCCAACCATAAAGTAGATCTTCTTGGGGTTTGGGGGTATGATCAAGAAGGATGGAGAACATAACTCATGGAATAAGTGGGTGAGTGGGGAGGAAAAAAAGGAATAACAATCTAAAAGCAAGTGAAAAAATAAAGGAAATAGGAATACGTTAGTGGAGTGTGGTGATATTTTATTTGTGCTGAAATGTGATATTTTACTTGTGCTTTCATAAATAAAGCTTGCCTGGAGATCAGAGGAAAAAGCAAAGTGTTATAAGTAAACAAAGAAGTCAGGCAACAGTAGTACTCGCCCTTAATACTATCACTTGGCAGGCAGGGATCTGTCTGGATCTCTGTGAGTTCAAGGCCACACTGGAAACAGAGCCAGGTGTGGTGGCACATGCCTTACATTTCAACACTAGTTAACCATGGAGGTCTGGAGGTCTGTACAGACAGACAGGAAGTGACAGAGCTGGGGAGGAAGAGGAAGTGATGTAGCTGGACAGAGAGAGCAAATCAGATGTCAGAACAGCAAGGCATATAGGCGTGGGTAGAGAGGAAATCACTCGTATTTGGAAGCTGAGGTACTGGTGAGGTGAGATTAACTTGTGGCTGTTCCTATTCCTCTGATCTCTCTCAGGTTTTCACCCCTATATCTGGCTCCATGTTTTTGTTTTTGTTTTTAAATAAGACTGTTTAGCAATTCATCTACAGTGAAGCAAAATGTTTAAGAGTTTTCAGTAAAAAACAATGATCTACATGGATGCAAAACAAACTAAGCAAAGAGTTCCAGTCATTTATGAAAACACTATTAAAATGTACAGACACAAGGCTGGCTTGTGGCTCAGCTGGTAGAATACTCACCTAGCATACGTGGATCCTTTGCTTCTATCTTAGCATTTCCGATGTACATACCCGAGGATAAGAAGTTCAACGTCATTCTCAGCTACATGGGAATTTCAAAGACAAGCTAGGAAACATAAGACCTTATTTCAGTAAATGAATAAAATTCTTAAAAATTGAAATATTGAAAATTGGAAGTGTGGAAAAGATGTATTATAGGACCCTAGCTGATCCAAAGTAATAATAAACAAAGACTCAAAGACAAAAAACTAGGAGGGATAGAGAAGGACACTTCAAAATATTAAAATTTCCAAGAATACACAGTATTCTAATTTTAGAAGTTTATTAAAATTTAGCTCCTAAAAACAAAACTTCAAAATATATAAGGCAACAGCTGGAAAAAATAAAGCAAAATAAATAAATAAATCCATAATTGTAGGGCTACTTTTAATCTAACAACTCTTAGGAAATTAAAGAAAGTAAGAATTTAGAGAATTTAGACACAGATAGTTCATTTAGTCTAATTGGTGAATACTTAAAACAATAAATCAACCAAGGGCAGAAAACTCCTTCTTAGATCCATAGATGATATAAGCATGAGTTATAGCTGGATCATAAATAAATTTCCAAGGCACAGAATCATTTAGTGTATATTATGTCACAACAATGTAGTTAGATTTTATACTAAAAAGAACAAATCAAATGTTAGCCTCAATGGAAACTGTCAAATATTTTGAGCTGAATACAAATGGAAATAAAAATGAATTAAAGCTTGAAGAATCTCAGTTATCCCTGGACAGAAATGTAGGTCTTTAAATGTAAATATTAGAAAAAAATTAAATACCAATGTTCTACCAAAAAAAGGGGGTGGTGGTGGGTGAGATTAGACTGGGGATACAGGTCAGTGGTACAGTGTTTAACTTTCATAGGTCCTGGTGTTTTTATCTCCAGCACTGAAGGGAAAGAGAGGTAAAAAGGGAGGGAGAGAAGGAGAGAGGCAGGGATGAAGGAAATAAACTAAGGGAAGCAGGAGCAGGCAACTAGGGCATCAACAAAACAGAACACACAAATGAGGTCATCCCGGGCTTGCAAATTGATCATTATTGAATATTATCAGGAAAAAAGATAGAAGACATCAATATTAACTGTTAGGATTTAGAAATGGGATTATACACTAAAAGGTTCACATATTAAAATAACTTGGAGAGAGGGTGCTAGAGAGAAGGTCCAGAGGTTAAGACTGCTTGATGCTCTTCCAGAGGACCCAAATTCAGTTCTTAGAATCCACATTGGGCGGCTCACAACCACCTGTAATTTCAGTTCCAAGGGATCTGACACCTTCTTCTGGCCTCTGCAGGCAACAACCCAGACATAACATTCACACACACACACACACACACACACACACACACACACACACACACACACACACACTCATATACACATGTAATAAAAATAAAAATAAACTTCTACTACATGTTAAAATTTTAGATGAAAGTGATAAATTCTTAGAAAACACCATTTGTTGGAATAAGAATCAGAATACATAGCTACTAAATGTACTGAGATATTTATTAGAAGTTTCCCACAGAGAAAAATTATAAGGTCAGATAGATTTGTACATACATTTTCATGGTAATTAAAATATCAGTAGATTTATTTGCAGCTGCTAAGCAAACAGAAAAAGTACAGTGCCCAATTCAATTATTTTTCTAATTATAAAAAATGATAGAAACTAAAAATTTAAAGAAGTTATTCAAGACAGTGGAATAATATTAACTGTCATTGTTTGTGGGTATGTGGTTGCACAAGCATGGAACTCCAGCTACTCAGGAGGTTGAGGCAGGAGGACCCCACCCATGGGACTACAGAATGAATTCTAAGCAAAGTTGATAAAATTAGTGAGACCGTGCCTCAAAACAAAGAACAAAGAGTGAGTTGGGTCAGTCAACTGTTAATTGTAGATCAGGGAAGGGCTCATGGGGCCTTACCCTTCCCTGCTGAACTATTGGCAACTGATGGATTCTGGGGAGGGAAAGCCATTGTCCTAAGTTATATGTCAAAAGGTGAGCCCATCAGACTCTAGTGGATAATTCCAAACCTTTCGCCACATACAGGGTCTAGGTTAAAACATAAGGATCTCAAAACAAAACAAAAAGACATGAATATGGGAGAAACCTGTGGGGAAGAGGTAGGGAATAACAGGCCTGGGTAGGAGATTAAGAGAGGGTTGGGGGTGTTAGGAAACAGAATGTACTACACCACTATACATATGTGTGAAATTGTCAAAGAACAAGATTAATCAATAATGAAAAAAATGGAGAAGGGGTGCAGGTCAGTGGTTGAACGCTTACTTAGCATATGTAAGGCCTCGAGACTAAGCCCTAGTACCATGAAAGCAGCCAACAATTGCCGGAAGGATGTTTAACCACAGATGTGCATTTCTACTTAGAAGCCATGGAAACCACTGCAGCAAATTAAAGACATAAATCAGTAGAAAGACAAGATGATTATTTATGTAGGAGCTTGTCCTGGTTAGTCTTTTTTTTTTTTTTGTCAAGTTGACACAAGCTAGAGTTATCTAGAAAACAGAACTTACTTGAGAACATACCTCCATTAGATTGCCTGTAGGCAAGTCTGTGGGACATATTCTTGATTTCAGTGTAGACGGTGCCCATTCCTGGGCAACAGCAGAAAACAGGCTGAGCAAGCCCTGGAAGCAAGCCAGTAACCAGCACTGGTTTATATTTTAGTTCCTTCTGCTGAGTTCTTGCCTTGAGTTCCTGTCCTGACATCTTTCAAGAAAACTGTAAGGTGAAATAAACCCTTTTCTTCTCAAGCTGCTTTTGATCATGATGATTATTATAGCAGCAGAAACCCTAATTAAGATAAAGTTCATTTAAAAATATGATTTCTAACCAAATTGACATATGGATCAAATGCAATCCAATGAAAATCCCAAATGGCCTTTGTAGAATTCTAGAAGCTAATTTCATCTAAAATTAAGTCAACCTTTGAAAAAGATCAGGATGAAAAGTTTTCCTTTAATGGCAATTAAGATTTGTTTTTAGGACTTAGCAATCAGGACAGTATAATATAGCAATCAGGACAGTATGATGTTGACATAATTATTGATAACTAAGCAAATAGAAGAATACATTTGTGAATAGATAAGCATTTAAATTGAAAGGGAAAACTACTCTTGCCACATCTTACACCATCCTTACAATAAGTAAGCTTAAATAATCTAATAAATATCTCAGTACATTTAGTATCTATGTATTCTGATTCTTATTCCAACAAATGGTGTTTTCTAAGAATTTATCACTTTCATCTAAAATTTTTACATGTAGTAGAAGTTTATTTTTATTTTTATTACATGTGTATATGAGTGTGTGTGTGTGTGTGTGTGTGTGTGTGTGTGTGTGTGAATGTTATGTCTGGGTTGTTGCCTGCAGAGGCCAGAAGAAGGTGTCATCCTTACACCAAAATGAAAAACAAAACAAAAAATTCAACCTGAGTGTATCATATTTAAATGCCAAAGCTAAAAAATTAATTTCTGAATTGTACAGGTGAACTTTCTGTACAGGACATTAAAAATATAATTATGACAAAGACTAATTTGGTTATATTATGTTTTAGAACTTCTGTTTACTTTGAGATATCTAGACAGTCTAATAAAGTGGTGGGTCACTAGACAGTATAAAAGAGTGGTGGTTCACAACTTTTTTGAGAGTTGAATGACCTTTTCATAGGGGTCACATATCAAATATCCTGCATATCAGATATTTACATTACAATTCATAACAGTAGCAAAATAATAGTTATGAAGTAGCAACAAAAATAATTTTAGGGCTGGGGGGGTCACCACAACATGAGGAACTGTATTAAAGGGTCGCAGAATTTGGAAAGTTGAGAACCACTACTCTAAAATGTTAGGCCCAGAGTGGAAGAAGATATTTTGAAATCTTGTAACTAACAAAGAGCTAGCAAACTTGTAGTGGGTAGCCATTCCAGCTTGGTTCTGGAAGTTCCAACCCCCATTGAGACTCTGGCAACTGTCACGCCTACGAGGCGGGGCAAGGGGAGGCGCCTGGGGACCCGAGAGCTGGATGGGCCAGCGCTCTCTCGGGGCGCTCTCTCGGTGCCTCCCCTTGCCCCACTAGCCGGCTAGCTCAGTCGGTAGAGCATGAGACTCTTAATCTCAGGGTCGTGGGTTCGTGCCCCACGTTGGGCGCCAGATATTGGAGAAATTATTTTGGCCACTCCACGTAGTTAAAAGGATATTTATTTAATGGCGTAACTCACAAATTAAGTAATGGGTATGTCACAGGGTCTGGGGAAGGTGTAACGCAGTCCAGCGGTGTTCTCCGGAGCTCTGCACAGTCAATCTGCACCGGTCAGCGTCCCGGCACCGAGAGAGCGCCCCGAGAGAGAGCTGGCCCATCCAGCTCTCGGGTCCCCAGGCGCCTCCCCTCGCCCCGCCTCGTAGGCGTGACAGTTGCCAGAGTCTCAATGGGGGTTGGAACTTCCAGAACCAAGCTGGAATGGCTACCCACTACACAAACTGAAGTTCAAAGAGATGTATAACTGAGTTTTTAAAGAGATAAACTGGGGCCAGAGAGCGGCTCAATGGACAAGAGCACTGGCTGTCCTTTAGATGACCCAGGTTCACTTCCCAGTGCCCACATGGCAGCTTACAACTATCTGTAACTCCAGTTGCAGGGGATCTGATGCCATATTCTGACCTCTAAGGGCACTAGACTTGCACATGCAGTATGTGTATACAGGCAAAACATTGTAAACATAAAATAAAAAAATTCTATTAAATTTTTTTACAAAGCAAATGACCAATGATAAAATTTTGTAAGAGATTGGAATTGACTCCAAATGGAAAATAAGAACAAGAAAACTTACACAACTTCAATAGTTTTTTTTTTTTTTTTTTTTTTTTTTTTTTTTTTTTTTTTTTTTAAAGTATAATCCTACTCAGTATTGCTACTGCATTCATGAGAATATTTGCTTTGAAAATTCTGGTCATATGTTCTATATCAAGGCTCTGAAGAAACAGAGAAGCTTATGATAGTGATGACCACTGTTGCAATAAATCTGGAGACCGGCACTGTTGACAAAAGCTGACCCTCACATACTGTGACCTTAAAATACCATTGCTACATGTACACCTTCCATAATGTGTGCATATTCACAGCAAGGGTACAACAGGATCTCTGAAATAGTGTTAATTATAGTCAAAACTACAGACAGGCTAGTTGTCTATCTGCATTACCATAGGTACATACATTGTGCTATTTTCATAGCAAAGAAGTACAAGCCTTCGGTTACATGCAAACATGGAAAAACAGCACAAACATAATGTTAGGGAATGGAATCAAGAGCAAAACACTTAAATGATTCTGACTGTATAAAGGTCAAAACCAAACAATCTAATTGACCATTTTTAGGCATGGAGAGTTAAAGTAAAACTCAGAAACTTACGTTTCCTGTTTAACACCGTCTCCTCATCCCAGCAGCTGCTCTCCCAATAACTGACTCAGAGACTTAATATAAATTATAAATGCTCAGCCGATAGCTCAGGCTTGTCACTAGCCAGCTCTTACATTTAAATTAACCCATTTCTATTAATCTATATGTTGCCATGTGGCTCATGGCTTGTTACCTCATTTTCTACATTTCATGCTTGCTCTGCAGCTAGCTGGCATCTCTCTCTCTCTCTCTTGACTCTGCCCTCCTTCCCATCATTCAGTTTGGCTTTCCCACTTAACTTCCTGCCCAACTACTGGCTTGTCTGCCTTTTATTAATCAATGAGCATAATCCACAACAAGTTACCATGAAAATCTTGCTAGGAGGAGGCTTACAGCATTTGGAGCACTGGCCTGGTGTATTTCTTTTGGGGGAGTGTATTGTCTTTCCTTATATGAAGGACTAACTAGCAGAAGGGGATGGGATAATGAGGAGGATGATATATTTTCCTCAAGGTGGAGGCTGGCTGGAGTTCCTCAGGATAGGAGGTGCAGAAAAGAAGAAAAGGCCCCCAGTGGGGGAGGAGCCAGGCAGTCTGCAAGCTGATAGGCTCAAATCCAAAGGGCCAAACCCCACCCAGATCAGCCATCCTGCTTTTTGGTGCCAACATATCTTCTGTATTGTCCCAGGAGCCTTTGCCAGTATAAGGAGAAAACAAACAAACAAACAAAAACAAACAACAACCAAATGTAATAACCCCTCCTTCTCCCCACTCCTTCCCTCCTATTTTGTAGAAAAGTCTCTCTGTAGTTCCAGCAGTGTCCTATATCTTTTGTAACACATAGTCTCTTGTTTAGAATAATTTTTTGCAAACCTCTGCTGTGGGATGTCCTGTATGTTGTGAATATATGTTGCTATGATTTACTGATAAATAAAACAATGATTGGCCAGTAGCCAGGCAGGCAGTATAGGAGGGACTAGCAAAGAGGAGAATTCTGGGAACAGGAAGGTGGAGTCAGGAGACGCTGCCAGACACTGCCATGAGTACCAACATGTAAGATACTGGTAAGCCATGAGCTATGTGGCAAGGTATAGATTTATAGAAATGGGTTAATTTAAGATATAAGAAGAGTTAGCTAGAAGCCTGCCATGGCCATACAGTTTGTAAGCAATGTAAGTCCGTGTGTTTACTCTGTTGGGTCTGAGCGGTTGCAGGACTGGCAGGTGAGAGAGATTTGTCCAGAGCGTGGGCCAGGCAGGACTGGAGAAAACTTCAGCTACAAACCTTTTTGAAATGAAAATAACTTCATTTTTCTTCAAATGTATTTGGATGATTCTTGGTACAAATACTCAAGGTGTTAGTGGTAGTTAATTTGATACAAGACAAGGTATTTAGAATCTCATTCTTAGAGATTTACTCCTTTTTCTCTTTCTGCTTGTTTTGTAATGCCTTGTAAAGGCCTTATAATTTCTACCCACTGGATTATAGGACCAGAGTCTGAAAGTGGATCCTTCTGTGATTTTCACTGAGTATAAGGATAGTTGGAGAGGGAAGGACATTTGGAATCTCATCTGAATCAGCAAAGGCTCTTCCTTTGCATCAAGAAGTTATCCTGGGAAGTTGAATAGAATTCAATGCTGGGTGGTGGTCTTCTCAGTGATTTAAGACATGTATGCAGCTTCTCCACAGGCTTTCCTCTACAAGATAAAAATAGAGTGCTCTTTTACTGAGAGAGAGAGACAGAGAGAGAGAGAGAGAGAGAGAGAGAGAGAGAGAGAGAGAGAGAGAGAGAGAGACAGAGAAACTCTGTGTGTCTGTGCACGCACATGTATTGGGAGAGAACAAATTTTAGTCATTGATGAACTCTACTGTGACAATGTTCACACCCTATTATTATTTTTAGAGAGGAGGAACAGCTGCAAAGTGTTTTGGGTAAAATTTAGATAATGATAACAGCAAAGTTTAGTTTTTCTTTCTTTAGCTAAAGATATCTACAAACACACACCTCATTTGGATTTTGCTGGAACAGCTTCAATATATCACAGTGCTTTGCCATTAAATTCACTTAAAATCCACATGTATAGTCCAGGCCATAATTAAGACAGTGAGATGTGAGCAAGGAGCCTGCTTGGCGTACATGATTGAAAAATTTTTGGCTCTGACCATTAGTTTTAGTTTTATCCCCCAGGAAAGTCACTGTTTTGTCCTGGGCTGGCCACTGCCTTTGACAAGGCCTCCTGGGAACCACAGCGTCCACATAGCCATGGCCACTCATGTCCTTTTGTGACTCTTAATTTTGACTTTAGGAAAATAAAGAAGTTAGATATTTTCAGTTTTTTTTTTTTTTTTTTTTTTTTTTTTGACTCAGGTGTTCTCAGTTCATGGAGTCCCCAGGCTTTAACCATGAAGCTAGTGACCCCTGGTTGGCACCAGTGTTTGGGGCTGATGTTCTGATGGGGGAGGACATCCGGGCAGGGGAACAAGGGCTGCTCACTTTTTCAGGAGGAATGTTTATTTTGCCTTGGGCAGAGGTCATGGAGGTTAACTTAGGGAAACAGGTGCCAAGGCCAGATGATACCTAAGTCGGTCAAAGAACAAAGAGCATGTAGAGGATCTGGAAATCCTCCCCAGTGCACAGGGGTGTGGGACACTTCGTGGAAAGCAGGAACGGAGGTCTGGATTTCAGTGTGTGGTTGCTGCCTCGGAGGAGGAGCACAATGTGGTTATTATGTCATTGTCCGGGATTTTGTGATAGGAACTTACGGGCTGTAATTTTAACTGCACCAGTTACTAAGAGCTAAGCAAGGCACGGGATAGCTTGGGGCCCCAATATCCTTATGTATAAAATGAGGCGAGTACTAGAATCCTGGAGCTTTTGGGAGAACATGGCAGAATAAGAAAAATGCCGCCCCCTCTCAAAAACAAACAAACAAACAAACAAAACACCCTTCTAATAATCCTAGACACCTTCAGGTTCATTCAGGCTTTACTGAGAATTCTCACCAGTTCAAAGGAGTTTTCCTAAGACAGCAACCCTGTTCCTTCGTCTCCTCACTCCACAACATCTCTTGCCCTGGAGAGAAAAGAAGGGGATGGTGGGGGAGACTGGGGTAAACCTATGACCCCCCTGGCATCCCAGTACTGTGGGGTCTGTCCTGAGGATCCAGCCACAGTTTAGGTGATCTCCGGTGGCGGTGGCCCTACAGGCAAGGAAGGGTCTAAGGATCAGTCTGCCCTGACCCATGCAGGTTGGCTGTCGGTCTTCCTAGCCCAGAGTGGCACTGGGCCCGTGGGACTCCCGGATTCAGCCTGGTGCTCCGTTGCCCACCTGGGAAGGCGGCGACGGGGCCTCAGGAGCCAGAGGCCGAGGTCCCCGCGCGGCTGGAAAGTGACACCAGCGCCCCCGAGTGCCCAGGCCACGGCACAGGGTCCGCTAGGCTGGCGCGCCATCCTCCCCGCCCCCCCCTCCCCCGCACCGCTCCTCCCGGTCCCCACCCTCCACGTTCCCACCCTCCTCCTCCGCCCCCGCCCCTCCCCCGCTCCCCGCCCCACCACGTCCCAGCCGCCCCGGCCGCGAGCGCAGGCGGCCCTGCCACCGCACCTGCAAGGGCGCTCGCTGGCTGCCTGCACCCGCGCGCCACGGCTCGCACCCGGCCCTTCCCCACGGTCGCCGCGCGGTCGATGACTCCCCAGACCCCTGGCCGACAACCATGACCACATCCATGCAAGGTGGGCAGAGCGCCGCGGGCCGGGCGGCCGCCCAGGACTCGCCGCTGGCCGGGCAGGTGTGCCGCGTTGCCCAGGGCAGGGGCGACGCCCATGACCCGGTGCGGGTCCCCGGACTGCACGCGCTGTCGCCCGCCTCCGACGCGACCCGCTACGGTGGTGCCGCAGACAGGTAGGCAGCTTCGGAAGGGGGGTGGGGGGTGGGGGGGGCATCCGGGTTCGCAGCCTGCTGGGGGTGAGGAGGCGGCCCAGGCAGGGGTGAGTGTGTGTGCCCAGAGCCCGACCAAGTTTTCAAAGTGTCTGCAGACAATTCCCGTGGAGGCAGCCCCAGCGGGGTCAGCAGGGTCTCAGGATCTCCAGGTGCCCAGTTATAAATAGGCATCACGGGTTGGTGGAGAGCCGTCTGTCTGTCTCACCTCTGCCCTTCAGTGTGAACCGGGAGGCCACACTCCAGACTGACCACACTCGGCTGCTGGGTGGCCCTTTTCATACTACACTATAGGCTTCAAAAACCGAAGCGTGAATGCGTTCACCTCCCACGTAGAGTCTTCCAAGGACCCCGGGGACGCGAAGCAGGGATTGACATTTGAGCAGTCTTTATGTTCCCAGGAAAGAGCAGAGAGGCTTTCAAAGGTTTCCCGTCTCCACAGGAATCAGCACCAACTGCCTTCGGAGTTGTCATACTTTAGGAAAGAAGAAGGCGACATCAGTATAAAAATCTGTGGCCCTTCTCAGTCACACATGTAAATACCACTCTCGCCTCTTTGTCAGGATTGCAAAGTGCTCTGACTTCAGTCAAGTTAAAATAACTCACCAGTGGGCTAGAGTACATCCATGCTAACACGTTTTATTGACTTACCTTCCCAGAAGGACTGCCTTGATGTTCGGTATCTATAAGCACTTGAAAAATTAACAGACGGTGTGTGGGCAACATTGTGAATGAAATTTGAAATGAGATGAACCACATCTATATTTAATAAATCATAACTTCCAGCAGTGATGAGTAGAAGTTCCTGGGGATGAGTTCACTGGATGTAGCTTACAGATTTTGTCAATTTAATAGGCGCCAGGCAATGGCTGACTCCTTGGGGTAATGTTTGCATAAATCATGATGTAGCCTGTATTGGTGTTCAGGAAAATCCAAGTGCAAGGAAATGGAGTGACCATGCCTAGTGAGTTTTTAGTTTTTTTTTTTTCTTTCTTTTTTTCGGGTGGTGGTGCTATAGAATTATTTGTGGTAATTGGCATATTTTATTCTGACCCACAGATAGCACATCACAGCCCTTTTGTGTACACTTGTGTGGTGTTAGCCTTGTCATACAGCAAGAGCACATTAGCCTTAACAAACGCTCTTTCCCCTGACAGCAATTATAGTTTATATTCTGTTTTATGTAAATGACGTCCTATGTTCTCTTGGTGTAGGAGAAAAAAGAAAGATCTGGATGTTCTGGAAATGCCATCTATTCCCAACCCCTTTCCTGAGCTCTGCTGTTCTCCGCTTACATCTGTGCTGTCGGCAGGCTTGTTTCCCAGAGCAAATTCAAGGAAGAAACAGGTATGCACTTCTCAACTAGAAATGCTAATGTCTTCAGAGGTTTGTGTCCACACAGACTTAAAAGATTTCTGCCACAAAGCATCAAAAGAGAATTGACAGAACAAGTCTCTTGAGTCGACCTTCCTTTTGGGGCCTCAGTCTCCTTAGCTGTATAGTGGGAATGTCCAAAAGTTCCCTCTTACAATCTTGGGGACGGAAAAAGTGGGAAGTGCATGGTCCTTGTCTGCTTCTGTCATTCACCGGGGAGATGGGAGGGTGGTACATGATAACAGGTTATCAATTTCAGATTTCAATGTTAATTGGAAGGGATGGGGCAGGAATAGTGGGTGGGTGGGTGTTTGCTTGCTTTGAACAGTGTCTTTCATTATACACTTTTCATCCGGTGCTAATCTCATTTACCAAAGGAGAACACTGTAAAGAATCTGACACAGATTATGAAAGAAGCTGGCTCAGTGGCTGAAGGCATTTGCTGCCAAGTCTGAGGACCTGAGTTGGATCCCTGGGGCCCATATGGTAGAAGGAGATAACTGAGTCCCAAAAGTTTTTCTCTTACTTCTTGATGGGTTCTATGGCGAGTACACGTGGCTAAACACCACCCCCTCCCCACACCATCTTTTAAAAAGGATTCTGCAGAAGGTAATTGGAGTTCAGGGGATCAAGATACTTTCTAGTAAGTTTCACGTTTTGGAAGAAGACCTCTGACTTGGAAGTGATGATTAGAAAATGGATTTTATTTTTGTATTTTCTTTCTTGTTTGAGCCTGACTTATACGAATCAGATTACAATGTTCAAGCAACCAAGAGACACTACCTCATGATTATACATTTTGAGAGAGAAAAAGCAACACATCCTAGAATTACTCTTCTCTTCTCATGGACTTATTCCAGTTTTGAACTAACAAAATAAAGAACAGCTTCACTTGACAAAATCCACCTGTTCTTGTAAGGGAAGGAACAATAAAATTCAACACTCAGATGACTGTGGTGAGGTAAGGGGAGGAGACAGGAAGCCATGCTCCCGTCTATTCTCTTTCCTTTTTCTGTCCTCCCTCCCTCCCTCCCTCCCTCCCTCCCTCCCTCCCTCCCTCCCTCTCTCCTCCTCCTCCTCCTCCTTTACCTCTAATAGGTTCAGTGATGTAGTTTTTCTTAGAGGGAAGGGAGGAAGTACTCTGGGAAGCAGACATATTTTTATTACAGTGAAGCAGTATGGACATAGTAGGGAATGTGTGTGTAGGAGTTTCACAGGTGTGCAAGCACTGTGTGATGTGTAGATGTAGAGGCTAGAAGTCAATGTCAAGTGTCTCCTCAAACACTCCACCTCTTGTTTTTACATTTATTTATTTAATTGTGTGTGCACACGTCTTCATTTTCACGTAGAGGTCAGAGGACAGTTTTCAGGATTGCTATCTGCTTCCCCCATCTGGGATCAAACTCAGGTCATCAGACTTGGCAATAAGTGCTTTTGTCCACCGAGCCATAGTGTAACCACTGCCTTCCCCCCAGCCCCCAACCTTATTCTTTAAGGCAGTGTCTCTCACTGAACCCGGAACTCACCGATTTTGCTAGACTGACTGGCCAGTGAGCTCCAGGGGACTAACTGTCTCCAACAACTGTACAGATGTACACTAACACACCCAACTTTTGGAAATGTGTTTTTGGTGGCTGTCCTGTAGGGAACAACGTTGGGACCCGATGGAGGTTGGGAGAGACTAAGAGGGTCCCTTCTCAAAAACATTTTTTTATCAGAGTGAGATTTCGTCTGATTGCAAGGCTGCATATAGCCTTACTGAAATATCCAAGCACATTGAGAGTTTGGGCATGTAGTTAGGGATGACATTTAAATGTGTGCTTTGTTGGATTGCTTCGTCCTGGGTGAGGAAGGATATGAATGATGTTGGCATAATAGTCATTTAAAGGAATTTAGTAGACAATTTCTTCAGTCATGGAGGGCCATGCATTTCTCACATTATCCTAGACAGTAGGCACCTAGGCAAGGCAGAGATGCCCCCCAAGGAGTGACTGGCAAAGCAGGGCTGTGGTGTGTGGTTGGGGTAGAGGCTGGAGAGAGGAAGAACAGTTGAAAGAGTGGTCTGTCAAGACTTTCTCTTTAATTTTATGAATAGACACAGGATGCTTCTGTCTAAAAGAAATACTGATAGAACAGGCTGAGTTCCGGGAGAAAAGTATTGGTGTGTCCATGCTCCTAGGGTGGTGTGGTTAGTGTTCATTTTCAACTTGACAAACTCTAGACTCACCTGGGAGATGGGCCTCTGGGCATGTCTGCAGGGATTATCTTGACTTGGTCTAATTTGAAGTGGGAAGATTACTTACTGGGGGTGGGACCAGTCTCTGGGCAGAGACACCCAACTGTATAAGATGGAGGAAATGAGTGAGCAGAGCAAGCATGCATTCATCCATTGGTCTCTCTTTCCTATGGATGCAATGTAACTAACCGTCTCATGCCTTACCACCATGACTTCCCTGGCAATGGTGGACTGTAACCTTGAATTGTGAGTGGCAACAACTCTCTTCCTTCTTAGGTATAGGATGTCATCACAGCAAAGGGAAGGGAACTAAGATTAGAAGAGAAAGGGGGTGGGCCAGGTCTCTCATCCAGGTAGGAAGTGCATTTCAGAGACAGGCAATGGTTTTCCAGTTAGGAAATGGAAAACAGGGGGAGAGGTGACCTGTTGCTCACTCCGGCAGGCTTCCTCTCTGCCCTTGCAGCCCGTGTCCAGCCTGACAGAGAACACTGCACACACAGGAGGCTCAGCCAGCCCAGGAGCTAGTGTCGGCTGACTTCCTGGGGCCAATCGCTGAGGTGTGTCCCATCTCCCAAAGACGCTTTTGTCCAACTCTGCCTAGGCCCAGGACCGACAACTTCATGTAGAGGACATCCCACTGCTGAGAAGATCCATTTCCTCTTTCTTCCTTCTTTCCTTTTTCAGCTCACCTAGACATCACATTGAGAATTGATCTTTTATTTTACTTTGTACCATCTCAGTTCTTTGGCATGTGGTGCTTTGAGTACTCTTGGCTCTCTGTATCAGACATTTCCCTAGGCTCAGCGCCTTTGTCTCATACAGACCAGCGGACCCCGCTTGTGACAAGACAGTATCTGCAGCTGTTGGTTGAGATGATGTCTATGATAGTGTGCCCCTCCCAATATGACTTTGAAACATAGGAACATGGCACCTTTCTTTGCAGTCTCTTTCATTTGTTAAATCGTTCCAGACATCTTAGAAGAAAATTCTTTTCTCTCCCTAGGGAAAGCAAAGAATTGTTACTTGTTATTTACAAACGAATGTCCAGAGAGTTTGAGAGAATCCAGACTAGAAATGTTAAATTTCATTTGACCTTTCAAAACCACAGTCAAAATCACTTTCCAGGCCACAAGTATGCTTCTAAAAAAAAAAAAAATCTTGAGATGCTTACATGAGTGTGATTGGTATATTGCATTGGAACCACAAATAGGACGGGCTTTATCTCTTTTGCAAGTAAGATGTGCCAAAGCGTATAGTGCTGTGTGATTTCAGTATTATTTTAACATGAGGAGCTAGGATGGAAATTGCTTCTTTATTCTCCATCCCTATTTTTTTCTTATTTTAATCACATGATATCGTGAGCCTATTTCTTTGTGTTTGACAGTAATAGCTATTTAAAGTAGTCCTTCCTTTAACATGTGTGATCTGGGAAAATTACATCAAAAATGATTTTCATTATGTAAAGAAATGTCTTTTCTAGTTTCTGATAGAAATTTGCTAGGAAATTATCCTTTACTGATGGATGCTAAAGGCCCATTACTTGAAGAATAGGAAAAAAGAGGTTTTGGTCCTCACGGCAGTTATCGCTTCTTGTGTTGATTTTTGGACCTTCGATGATTTTTGAGCTTGGACACAGTCTGTGTAGGGATTCTGGTCAGTTGCCTCCCAGGACTGTCTAGGATAGCTATTGCAGAATAAGGTGCCTGGACACTTTTAAGATTTAACCCAGTGAAAAACTGTGTCAGTGAAAGTTGGAGTAGGAGGAATGCTTGACATCATCTACTGCCCTACTTTCACTGATCTGGAAATTGTGTCTAAGTGAAGCTAGGTGCTTAAAAGTGATGTAACTAGGACTTGGCATTTGTATTTCTTGAAGACTTGACAATAGTATTTTTTTTTTTTTAAGGAAGGTACAGTTTCTAATGACAGCAAGGACCACATAACCAGTGTACATAATAAACTCTTACAAACATTCCTAGCTACAAGCCCCACCTATAATACAAGATAGCAGGCCCAAACTAATACCATTTGTTAATATTTATCTAAAGGTGTGGAATTTCTCCTTTTCTCCATTTTTTTTGAAATACAACTCTGATTTTTCTTCATGACTTTAGTCTCCTAAAATTGATCTGAAAAATCTATCAAAGAATTAGTTACATCAAATCATACTTGTTAGTATTTGTTAGTAACCAACTTTTATATGCAGTTTATGGTCCTTGGTAAAAAAAATATTAGAATGTAGTTGGTCATACTTTTAGTCTTTTCTGTAGCATTTTCTCTCTCTCTCTCTCTCTCTCTCTCTCTCTCTCTCTCTCTCTCTCTCCCTCCCTCCCTCCCTCCCTCCCTCCCTCTCTCTCTGTCTCTCTTTCTTTCTTTCAGAGGATCTCTATGTAGCCCCGGGTGACCTGACATTCATTATGTAGAAGAGGCTGGCATTGAACTCACAGATTTCCACTTGCCCCTCAGTCCTAAGTGCTGGGAGTAAGGATGTGCACCATAACACTCGGCCCCTATAGCCTTTTAAGATATATCTTATGAAAACCAAAAAAATGTCTCCCAAATAATTAAGACATTAGTTTTCCATATTCTTTTCCTTGGATTTTCTGAGTTCCTCTAATGTGTTGATGATGTTCAAAAGATAACTAGATTTTTGTCTTCTAATTAAAAGTTCTCATTCCATTGTGATGCCAATAATTATCCCACTGTGTACGTGTCAAGCCTGTATGTGTGGTCCCCAGGATTTATGTGTACTCTTCTATATTCACTTTCCTAATATACATAGGAACAGAGAAAGAAAGTCTACCCAGATGCTTCTGGTTTTCAGACTCAACAATTATTAAGAATTTGCTTAGTTTACTTCATCTGTTTCTTTAAAAAATGATAAAAAAATGATTTTTTTGTGGGAATATTTTGGAGTAAATCTCAGGCATTCTATCATTGTAACACTACCTAGTTTTTATATGTGAGCCCTGAAAAATACATTTAAGAGCTATAACCCAAATAGTATTATTTCCTAAGAAAAATAATTCCTTGATATCATTTGAAAAGCATTCATAATCAAATTTTCTCAGTTGGAATGACACGTGAAATCCTTACATTACATATTGACTATGTTTCAATGTCTGAAAATTAGTCCTTTGGAAGTCCGAATTCATCTTCAGATGAAAACAACATCATAAATTGTATTTAGACCCTTCAAGCTATTCTATAAAATTCCATTTAATGTGAAATGAAATGCATATGTATATATGAAGAAAAATAGAAACAAGTATTGTTTCTATTAGAGTGTCAAACTAGTCTACCTCTGAAACAGCCATTTGAATGGTGTTACTTGATAAATATCATTGTTATTTTTGAGAATGTAAAACTGTACAGATCTTTGTAGCACTGTTAAAGCAGGCTGTAAGAGCCAAGGTTTCTCAATGGGTCCTCACAAAAACACCTTCTGTGGAGAATTTGGACTCCTTGCAGAACTCCTTGAAAAATAATGTCCCCGAGAAGGACAGGGGAAATGGACTCCTTGTGTGTTTTCTTTGCTATGTGCACAGAATCATCTGTTCTCTTCTCTGCCACTTTTAGAGTCTGTCAATATGACTTTGAAAAGCTGTGGAGAAATCCCTCTAGTTGAGAGAAGGCAGGGATATTGCAGATGGACTTTGGTTGGTATCTTAGCCATGTATTGATTCTTTGGAGGAAACAGAGCCTCACATGAACTGGCCTGCAGAGTTATGTTTTGGTACCCAAAGGACAAAAGTTCACTGGTTTCATGAGAGACTGGACTTGCACAGTAGAAAGTCAGCAAAACCCAGGGCAATCAAGTTTTCTCTCTTTCCTGCCACAGACCCACCATCTAGCCCGTGCTTCTTACAACTTCACTTTGTTGTCTTAGGTTCTGTATTCTTGTTCACCAATGGCTGCCCCTCGGTTCTCTTAGCAATGGTTCAGTATGTGATAGCTGATAAGAGTCTGTATCGGTAGGGATATTATCCCAAGGTATACAGCTTCGAAACAGCTGTGGTCAAAGGGACAGAGGAATCTAGACCTCTACCTGCTCAGCTAGGGTATGGAAGGTTCTTGGAGGAAGGAAAGGTTCAGCAGGCATGGCATAGAGAGACAGAGAAAAAAGATCTCAGGTGCAAAAAGAGCTGCCCAGAGTGTGCAATTGCGAGCACAGCAAAGCCAAACAGGCATATGGGACAGGTGGTGACCGCTTATCAGCTGTCTGACTTTGCGTGTGGTCCTTAGTGTCCAGTTGTTCGCTTTAATTCATGTATTTTACACAAAGCCCGTTTTTCTAAGCAGTGGTTTCAGTTGGTGCCACTCTTCTGAGACAGTTAGCTGTTGGTGACCATTGTCTTGAGCTTCATGAAGCATCTTGGCCTCTGATGATGGGACTATCAACTCGGGGTCATCTCCACTTTGTGTAAGTTCCTTTCATTTACAGCAGAAGACACATATCTCGTTACATTCTACTGTTTCTGTAGCACGTCACCTACTTCAGGGTATTCTAGTTGGAAGGTTACCTCCAACTTTGGTTAATTTTGCGGGCACATTTGCAGTCCTTTTTTATTTTTCATGTTTTAAAAGCTTGGCTTCTGTTTTGTTTTTTTGCCTCAGGGTTTAGATTATGTTCTATCAGGGGAGGGAAAAATGGAGTCATTCACTGTTCAGTGTAAATGTGTATTTTAATATAATGATTCCTCAGGCTTTCATGTATTGCTTTGGAGAAAACGCTGATTTGTATGGAAGAGTAATACATTCTATTTGTGAATATATACCCTTATATTTAAGTAGATAGAGATGAACAAACTAAGGAATTATCTTTATGAAACTTGAAGGGCAGATCAAGGGAGAACCTAGTGAGTGGTCAAAGGCCTTGGCACTGGCAGAGGAATAGAAAGGATTCTGAGGTCATTTAAAAGTGAAATGAGAAGGAACATAGGAAGAGAATTCCTTGTCTCTTATGCTTTCTTGAAGTCTCATATTTAATAATTTTCAGAGCCACAGGGAAAATAAAAACGCACAGAAGACTTGAGTTCCTTACTCTGCGTAAGAATGTCTCCATCCCTAGAGGTTACTAGTAAATTTGAGGGTTATCCACATACTTCATTCCATAGATGAAATGCTGTATGTGTTCCTTTTGGAATCCCCGTAACTCTAGAGCATAGTGAACTTACAATGTTCTGTGCACCCCACGTTTAGCATTGTGTCTGTGGGATGATGTGAGTCAGAATGTTGTGATCGAAGGATGTTCGAGCGGGGACCAACAAGCCTACGTTATAATGCCATCCTACTGCTTCTGACAAATGTGATAGCAGACCACGGCCCACGCTTCCCAGGCCTTGGAGCTCTGCCATTTTGTGTTGGTCCCAGAGCAGGTGAGTCCTGTGGCTTTTATGTCATTTGTGACTCTTGTGTAGTAGACCGAAGATTCACAGGAGATGTCTTCCTTTTTCGCACTAGATGCTCCCTCAGTTGCCTTTCTGAGCTTCTTCCATGGTCACTTTTCTTTTCTTTTTTTTTTTTTTTTTTTTTTGTTTTTCGAGACAGGGTTTCTCTGTGTAGCTTTGCGCCTTTCCTGGAGCTCACTTGGTAGCCCAGGCTGGCCTCAAAATCACAGAGATCCGCCTGGCTCTGCCTCCCGAGTGCTGGGATTAAAGGCGTGCGCCACCAACGCCCGGCCCATGGTCACTTTTCATAGAGAACGCATCTGAGGTGAGATGGGGCAAGGGGAACAGACCCTCCTCCATGGAGAGAGTGAGAATAGGAAGGTGTAGTTCAAGTAAACATGGTACAGCAAGTCAAGTCAACTATCAAAAAGAGAACCTGGGGTGGGGTGGGGGTCTTCATATCTGGGAGGCAAAGGGGTGTGGCACTGAACTAAGTACTGAAACTGAGACCTAAGGATATGAGATTAGTTATGAACAGTTGAGGTTGCCATAGGCCCAGTCTACACTTAGCTCTGCTTGGCTTCCTGAGTGTGGATTGGCTATAGCTCAAGTTCTTCAAATTCCTCTGTTCCACCCTCAAACCCTTCATTTGATTGTTAAAGACAAAACCTAAGGAGACTGCTGCTGCGGGCTGCAGGAATATATCATAAGAACTCAGCTGGTTATGGCAAAGTCACTACCTGGAGGAATCAGGGAATTCCTCCAGAGGAAGCCAAATCCCAAGGAGTTTTTGGTGTTACTTGGCTTGTTATATATCAGCTGTATTCTGTTATGAAAATCATGTGTGCCTCCATAGTTTTTCCAATTGACTTTCCCCTAAGAAGGACTAACAGTGTAGACTGATCACTCTCTGGACATACACATTCCAGGTATTTGGAGAACAGCCTCAGGAAAGGCTTTCTCTGGAATCAGATTATCTCCCTTGGCCACTTTCAAGGACTACAGGAAACACCACCCAGGTGGGCGCCCATTGTTAGTCCCAGGTGGACTAACAATGGTAACAGCCCACGTGCAAGTCTCCTGACTTAGAGTAAATTCCACAAGGAGACGCCACCTAGGAGAGGTGGACGTTAATAGCTTTACACAATTTAGCTCAGACCCTCCCTTTTATATACCCGGACTTCCAAGGCACAAGAGAGAGAAGAGAAAAGAGAATGGAAGAACTAGATGGGTAAGAACTTGAGAGGAACGAACTGAGATGGGGAAGAACTAGATTGAAGGGCTAAAAGAGAGGACTAGAGGAACAAGATGGAAGATGAGGAAGAGCCAGATGGGGAAGAACAAGATGAGGAAGAGCCAGATGAGAGAGAAGGAGACGAGAGAGGAGCTGATAGGGGAAAGAACTAGATAGATGAGAACCTAGAAGAGACAGAACTAGATGAAGGAATTAAGATAGATCCTAAAGGGGACAGTAGATAAATACAGAGAGAAATCAGGCAAGAAAGGAGCTAGACATGAGAACAGAACTGAAGCTGTGTATAAAGGATGTTATGCCAGAGGAATTAAAGCAAGTGGACGATAGAGCTCCGTGTGCTGAGATTCTATTTCCTGAAAATAGTCCTCGCCGTTAGTAGTTCTCTCTCCTGAGCCCCTGGGATGTATAATATTAAGGCTGGTCCCTCTAATATTATACAAGAGACTACTTTCTGTTCTTAATTACTACTGGCTACACCTTAAACCAAGCAGACTAGAATCTACATAATTCCCTTTGTCTCTGCTGTTAACATCCTATTTTAAGCTACCTGCAGAGACCACAAATGGCCCTGGTTCTACATTAGCCCATTCTTTATCCATTTTTCTATGAATTTTTTATTAGGAACTTAAATAAACAAACAAACAAACAAACAAAAAAAACAGGACAGGCTGCTACAAAAGGGCATGGATCCAGGTAGGCTATTGATGCATGTAAACCAACCCTAGAGCTGAAATAAACTCAGAAAACCTTTATGGAAAAACAAACAAACTGGAGCATATGTCTTTGACTGGATGAAAGAGCTTTGATCACTTAAAATTAAGATAGCATCTCTTCCTTGGGCCTATGGTTTCTGTACACAGTTGATCCTGTCCAGCGGCTCCTCCTCTGCATTTTACACTTCACTCATTAAACTGTACTCAGAGTCCTGTCTGTTGTGAACTGGGCAAGCTTTTTTCTCCGACCGCAAAGCCCTGGTGTGGCTGCTTTCTGTGTTTGGCGGCTCTTCCTTGGGTCTTTATAAGATGACCCTTCTTATGTAGCTTTTGGCCGAAGACTCTGCCATCGTTGTGGTCCCTCTGCAGCGGTGTCCATGACATATATAGCTTTCATTCTTTTATTTTACTTGTTTTCCTACCTTGTCACATGTCTCAGTTTAGGTTTTGACTGCACTTCCATGCTCTGACTTGTCTTTTTATCTGTTTTGTCTCTTTATTGTTTTTCCATCCAAATGGATTACATTGAGTTCATTGTTCCTAGGTTCTTTTGCTGAAAATGAATGGACAAATGGATTATTGAGGGTAATAAATAATGGAAGCCTAATTTTATCCAATTGTGTCTGTTGTAGTCAAACCGTAATCAATGAGCTTCATTAAAATTTAAAAGTAACTGTAGTCCTATTAGAATATTCTATTTATAAAAACAAACTTAGAGATTAGGACGAATTGGACTTTAGAAATTCAGTATTTTACTTTAGTTCTTAGTACTTTTTGTCATCTGTAAGGAAACAGTGGAGCTGTTTCTAATTTTACACATTATTCTCATATAAGCGACAGTGCTCAGTAGACCTACTACACTTCCTTCCAGCTTACTCTGTATTCACAAAATCTGCACAGGAATACTTAAATACAAATAGTATTTGCCTGTAATTCTCTCAGCCTAAGGGAAAGACATTAGCAAATGTCTTATTGATTTACTTATTTATCATTTATTTTTGAGACAGGGTCTTGCAGTGTAGTTGCAGGTAGACTAGAATTTGTCCTGTTAGACCAGGTGGCCCTCACATTCTCAGAGATCTGCTTGCTTCTGCCCCCTGAGTAATTAATTACTAAGTATTACTGTCACTAGTGACTTATTTAGGCCAGGGTTTATCACATGAGAATAGGAACACACAGACCCCTTAGATACATGTCAATACCTTCCCAGGGGTGGGGGACTCAGAGAATCAGAGGGAATCAGTTTTCAGGTCTTCATCTTCTATAGAAACCTTACCTCCCTAAGAACTTACCGTGCTCACAATAGCCTCTCTACTTTGTGCCTTTCCTTAGGACAGAAAATTCCCTAGGGTAGTTGTTCTCAACTTGTGGATTGTGACCCCTTTGGGGCAGTTTATTAGATATCCTACATATCAGATATTTACATTATGACTCACAACAGTAACAAAATTACAGTTATTAAGTAGCAACAAAATAATTTTATGGTTCGTGGCCATCACAACATGAGGACCTATGTAAAAGGGTCGCAGCATTAGGAAGGTTGAGAATTACTGCTCTAGGACATCACAAGCCATTTTTATTTTTATTTTCTTTGTGAGATAGGGTGTTACGGAGTTGTTCCTGACTGCCCTGCCACAATTCTTTTGCCTCAGTTTCCACAGTGCTGGGGTTATCTTGCCCTGTATTTAAACCCATCTGTTGACAGTGCATCATGGTTAGAAAGGATTCAGACTGGTTTATTGAGATATATGAGCAGTTTAAAGGGACTAATGACACTTTCCATTGTCCATTTGTTCATGTTTCCATGTTCGGCTTCAATTGTTTTGTGTCTAGACTGTTAGCAGAAGATAAAGCCTCAGGGGAAAAAGTAAAGGGCTCATCTGTGAGAAGCGCTAAGTACTTAAGATGAACTTTGTCATGAATTTCAATGTACTTTTTACTGCACTAACTATATTCTTTTTTTTTCTTTTTTGGAGCTGAGGATCAAACCCAGGGCCTTGAGCTTGCTAGGCAAGCACTCTACCACTGAGCTAAATCCCCAACCCATAACTATATTCTTATAGGATGCATTGGCTGTTGAGAGAAAATGTGCCTAAAAATACCTGGTGTGATGTAGGCTAGTACTGAGGTCGGGTTCCCAAGCATGCTTACTGGAAGCCTTTTGCTGAGCACATTCAATAACAGCACCTATAGTGGTCAGTTTTGTTCAACTTGGCACACACTAGAGTCACTTGGGAAGAGGGAACCTAGTGTGAAGAGTTGCCTCCATCAGACTGGTTTTAGACATGTCTCTGGGACATTTTCTTGGTTGTTGATTGATGCAGGAAGGCCCAACCCACTGCGAGCAGTGCCTTCCTTAGGTAGGTGGTCCTTGTGGAGGACCGAATTGCAAGGCCTGCAAAATGAAGAAACCATGCAGAACAAGCCAGGAAGCAATGCTCGTCTGTGGTTTCTACTTCAGGCTCTTGCTTTGGCTTCCTTGGATAACTGATCATAACTCATAAGCTAAAATAAATGCTTTGTTTGCCAACTTGCTTTTGGTTAGAGTTTTATTTCAGCAATTGAAAACAGACCAGGTCAGTACTGGTGGGAATGGATACTGGAGAGAAGTCAGGCTATCTTTGTGCAGTTGCAACAAAGCCTTCAACCCATTCCTTAGACACTTTGGAGCTAGGTGGGGCCTACAGGATTGTGGAGAATTGAGGCACAGCACCTGGGCTGCTTAGGAAATGCCTGGCTTTGGTCATAGTAGCTCCCTTTAGCGGAGTGCAATGGCGGGGCTGGGAGTCTTAGCCAACTGGCTGCTACTGGGAAAATGAGCACTTTGGTCTGACTAGAGTGGGTTCGGGTGGTTGCCAGCATCCTCTATAGTGATTGGGTCTTCTAAATGAACATTTTTTTCCTACAACTACTAAGTTTTTAGGATGGATAAAAGTCAAAGATAAAATTTATTTATCATCTCTTTAAAACTTTGTGTACATCTCAATATTGAGATTAACTATATGCTAACAAATTATATTATGAACTATTTATTCCAGCTCAGATCAGTTCCCATCCCATTTCATCACAAAATATCTAAATATATTCCATTTCCTAAAATAGTCCCATGCTAGTGACTGGGCTGATTTTGCAGAATACATCATTTGCTTTCATCAAAAACATAAGAAAAATTTATCATGACATTCAATTTAGACATTTCTAATTTTATGCTTGATTTTTATTTAATTAAACCCAAAGTTGCAACCTGGAGGTGAAATGTGTACATACACAGTTTCCAAAGCAGGTCTGTGTACTTCCTAGGATTTCAACATAATGTGCAGAAGTCTTAGTCCCTCATCTTTATTATTATTATTATTATTATTATTATTATTATTATTATTGTTTTTCTCATTTTGGGGGGGGGGCTTTGCTTAGAACTCATATGTAGCCAAGGTTGTTTTTGAACAACTCTACTAACTGCACCTTCTAAGTGCTGGAAATACAAGCATGGACCACCATGTCTGGCAGTATTCTGTTATTTTCAATTTTGACTGTTTTTAGCTATTTCTATTATTCAGTCAAACACAATTTATTTTGTCCTTGTTCTTTGTTGTTTTGCTTCAGAATGATAATGATATCACCATATAAATGAACAGAAAAGTTGAATTTTATCTGATAGACTGTCTTTTCTGAGAGGAGATTAACTTCTGAGTACTTGGTTGAGTACTGGTTCCCTCTCCTCTCCTCTTCTTCCTCTTCTCTCTCCTCATCCTCTCTCTCTTAACAGGGTTCTACTACGTGGCCTGGCTGACCTCAGAGTTCTGATCCTCCTACCTTAACCTGATTGCTATGATAATAAGCATTCACCACCAGATGTGGTAGACATTTCCTCCAAATGGAACACACTAAATCTTACGTCTTAAGCTTTTGAAGGAAATATACTTGACACAAAGGACAAAAAGCATTTTATGAAAGTAAAAATCTAGGAAAAAATCATGCAAGAGCCATATGAATGCATTGGCTTGGCCAAAGTATGATAAAATTATCCATTTACTTCCAGAATTTTCTATGTATATTAGTTTGAAAAAATTGTATTTATGTAAAAGAGAGTAAGTCATTACTGGTAAAGCTGTGTTAATGAAGTATCTAGAAACTAAGAGAATGAATGAATCTGATTTGATGACATACCGTTTTCTAGTCAGTATGAATTTAGGAGGCCCTGACTAGTTTGCAGTTGACTGATTGATGAATGAAGATGATTTTTACCTCAGATGGACTTAAAGGTCAACATAGTCTTTAGTGACTTCAGCATTCTTGTGCCTCCTTTCTGTCACTCAGGCCTTATTACTGTAACAAAATAACTGAGGTGATCAACTGAAGAATGAAAGGGGCTTTGGGTCACAGTTAGGCAGGTTTCCTTTGGCGTCATGGCCTCTAGTCTGTGGGGAGTCAACCCATCATGGTAGCGAGTGCCCGGCCAAGCAGAGCTGTTCAGCTCCTGGTGGCTTTGAAGCTGCACAGGAAAGGGAAGGGCGCATGTGCCAGGTTCCATTTTAAAGCACTCCACTTGGGCCCTCCTCCTCACATCTCAAGGACCTGCTGTGTTTCAGTGATGCCATGGGTTGGAGACTGAGCTTTGAATGCCCAGGCTTTTGGGAGACCTTCACAATCCAAACTGTTGTGTTTACCCACCTTAATCTTTCTCCCTAGTACTTCCCGTCACCCAGGATTCCTTGTTCACATATATATGTTTACTCATTGCCTTTACTCACTAGAACAGAAGTTCTGTAACGACAGAAGTGCTATTGTATTAATATTTTACAATTTATTTTACTTTTGATTAAGCAAATATGTCTGCATGGATAGCAGGTGCAGGTGCCCACAGAGTAGTGGGGCAGATGTTAGATCCCCTAGAATTGCAATTACAGGTGCTTGTGAACTACCCTTTGTTGTTGGCACTATAAACTCAGTCCTTTTACAAGAGCATACCCCTTGTGTTAAGTTTTCTTTTTTTTTTTAAAGAATTTATTTATTTTTATTATATGCATTGTTATTTTGCCTGCATGTATGTCTGTGTGAGGGTGTCAGCTTTGGGATGTACAGACAGTTGTGAGCTGCCATGTGGGTGCTGGGAATTGAACCCAGGTCCTCTGCCAGAACAGCCAGTGCTCTTAGCCGCTGAGCTGTTGTAGAATATTATATCATGGTGTGTTACTTTTGTTTATGCTCTAGAACGTTTGTTTAATGATGCAAAGGATTTAATCAAACACACCCGCAGTCAGGAGGCTGAGTCAGCAACTAGCTGACAGGAAGTGGTAGGGAGGAGCCAGGTGGAGAATGGTTTATAAGGAGAGGGGAGGAGAAGCCCGAGGGCTTTTTGGAGGCAGAGAGCAAGGAGAAGAGGTGAGCTACTTGCTATTCAGCCTCTCTGACGAGCAGAGTTCCACCTTAACCTTTAGCTTTGCAAGAGTGGGTGCCTGAGGGAGCAGATTTCCCTCTGGCTGTGGCCCTTGCGACCTAACCAGGGCTGGTAGCAGTGGAGTTGCAGTTGCTGATGCAACCATTTAAAAAAAGAACAACGCTGACCCATCCCTCCAGCCCTGTGTTAAGTTTTCTATATTCAGTTTCTAGGAGGTTAAAAAAAAAAAAATGCCTGGCACTTAGTAGGCTCTCAAAAAATTTTTGCTTAATTAAAAAAAAAAAAAAAAAAAAGAACAAATGGGGAAGAAGCAGGGAAGTGTCTATTCCTTGGGGTGGGTGAGAGTCTATCTGTGATCATACTAATAATTTAATATAAATGATATCTAATTTATAAAAGAAACTTAGAAATGTTAAGTCTACTTCTTTGTCGGAGAGGGTTCTGCTATTGTAAGAGACTGGAAGGGACCTTGGGCAGGATAAACATTTGAGTATTGTTTGAGCACCATGAGCACATCCTAAATTTGGATCCCCCTTGCTAAGAGTAAGTCCTGTTCTTTGTCTCTTGGTCTCCCTGTCAGCAGGTTCACCCTTCCCAGCACACGTGTGCCAATGAAACAGCACATCTACTTTACGGGGCTGAGTCTGGTATGTTTTCAGCCAACCCACATTCACAGTGGGGGACTGCTTTCATTCTTAGGGAGGGCGACATGGTCACGAGAGTCTCCGTATTCGGTTGAAAGGGCCACTTTGGTGTTATTTAACTGTGTTTTGGCAGGACTCTGGCCAGTGTCTGGTTTCTCTTTAGAACCATTTTGCGTTATATTACAGTAGTCTGCCTGTGCTATGCCAACGAAATTAAGATCAGCTGGAACACTCTGGTGGTCATTGGCTTGGACTCTTAGGGCACTGGGAACTTGATGACCTCATTTAGGCAGAACCTGCCTTTGTCCCAAAACTGGAAGGGCTCCTTTACAAAACCACATCTGGTGTTGGAAGATATTTGGGTCAACGTCAAGTATGGAGTACATAGTAGATGATGACAATTTAATTGAGAAAGATGAAGAAGAGGTAGAAAGTCCCTTCAACAGGAACTTAGTCACGTCCAGTTATCTTGAAGACTTATTTGGAGATTGGTTTGTTTGACTGTAAGTGTGTACGCATTTGTGTGTGAAGGTCAGAGGTCATTTCTGGGTGTCTTCCTCAATCTCTCCTATCTTACTGTGTTTGAGATAGGATCTCTTACTGAACCTAGAGCTCTCGGTCTCCAGTGTTTGTCTTTGAGATGTGTGATGCTGCTGGCCATAGCTTTTTGATGTGGGCTCTAGGGAGTCAAGCTCAGGTCCTGAATCTTTCTTGTCAGGCCCTTGACTAACTGAACTGTCTCCTAAGCTCTGAAAGATGTAGTTTAACGAAAATTAAAAGAAATGTTTACAGTGCTGGCAGCTGTCTATAGGTCTTATGTTCTGTTAATCTGAGATTTCCAGGGTAAGGCCCACTTTTGAGTGAACGTTCTCCATACAGTGGGACCGCTGATGGCTATGTGTTGTGTGCACATGGTGTGTGAGATGCTTATGGAAGGATCACCATATGAGAAAAAGTCGCATGGTGAACACGGAGAACCTTTATGATGATGATGAATTTTGGAGACAAGGACTCACTATATATCCCTGGCTGGCCTGAACTCACAGAGATCTGCTTGCCTCTTCCTCCTGAGTGCTGAATTAAAGGCACACACTTGCCATTCCCAGCCTGAATTATTAAATTAATTTTAATTGAAAATATGAAGATGATTTTTTATTTGGGGAAGTGTTGGAGAAAAAGGACAGTTAACATGGATTTTCAAGCATAAATTAAGTAGCTCAGTACTATTACTTTCCCTGACATGTCAACGGCTGTGCAACTCATCTCTCTTCCATGTTGGGTGGTTATGATGGAGACAATTGCAGATTTCTAGTGTTTCCCGTTCTGTGTGTCTTTACAACCTCCTTCTCTTCTCAATTCTCCGCTGGCCAAAGTTTGTCCTCTAAATCTTTTATTTTATTAGCATCTGTGGTGCTAGCATTGCTGCTACTGGGTTTTGTAGCATTTGAAGAGTAGTTTTTTTTCCCTTGTTGACAGGAATGGTTCTTAGAAATGTGTCTGAAGACCGAATAATCCCCAGAGACTGGCTTTTTCTGTGGGGGGACCAGCCCTCACACTTATTTACCCCATGAACTCTTGAGGATTGAGGGATAAGAGACTGAGTTAGAGAGTTAAGAAGCAGAGAGAAACAGAAAGAAAACACAGGATAGACTTGGGTGGGCCGGATCCTTATCCACCTGCCCAGAGCTTTATTGCAAAGGTCTATTTATAACAAGGCCAAGGGGTGGAGCAAAAGACCTCCCCCTTGCTGGTTAGACCCTTACAAATACCTGGTACTCAAGCCTGTGGTCTAATCAAGCTCCCATGCAGTCCTGGTGGGTACAGCCACTAGGAAACCTAGTGGGCTCTAACATTTTGCTGCCCTTATTTTGATGGCTCTAAGGTTTGCTACATCGTTCCTTCTTGAGACACCATCTTGGTTTCTGCCTCTTGCAGGGTTTATTGTAGGGTGTTAATGTCCGTGCTCTTTAGGGTTTTAGCTTTCAATTTGTTTTCATCTTACTGCTGGTGTGATCTCATCAGCTTCCATGATTGCACTTGCAGTACTGTGAGTTGGAGCTAGAACTTTACCCCAGGGCCATTTGCTCCATGTGTTGACCAGCACAGCCTGGAAACGGCTCAAGTTCAGCAGGTTTCAAACGGAATCAGTTGTTTTCTCTTGGGATTTGCTCCTTCTCTACTGCCCTTCATTGGAAATTGAAGATTTTCCACTCACATCAGCCAATCACGGATCTCAGCTTATCTTCAACTTCTCTGTTCCTAGCTCTCCTTACCCATCTGATTGGTTACTAAGTCCCCTTGAGAAGACAAGTCTTGGGTCATCCACTTGTTTATTATCTGTCCTCCACTAAGGTAGCTCAGGACAAACCATCTTTCTCATAAGCATCTGGAGACTCTTCTCACTAGTTATTCTGTTTTGATTTTCTACTCTTAGAAATACATGGTTTAATTTAACAAAATTAATGCTTTAATTTTATTGTTGCTGTTGTTACTGAAGTCAAGTTCAAGCAACACAATAGCTGTTTTACAGTGATTAATTTACTGGCATTTCATGCATTCACAATATCACCGTCATATTCATATAATTTCAAAACCTTTTCATCATTGAAAAGAAACTCTCTCCCCATTAAATTATCAGCCCATCTCTTCCTCTCTCTCAGTCACTGATAGGCATGAGTCTGTGATTCATATCTATGACTTTACAAATTCTGAACACTTCATAAAAATGGACTCCTACCATCTGCGGCCCTTTGAGACTATTTCTTACAGTCAGCCTGTTTTCGTTTATTCATTTTTTAGTGTGAAACAACTCTCACTCTCTAGAGACATAATTAGTTTCTCTTTTTAAGAATGAAGAGATTGTTACTGTGCTCATTCCTGCCCATTTCTTTATTCTCCATCCTATTACATTCTACTTTGAGGGAAACACTGTTGAAGGTCGGCGAGCATTGTTCTTCCCTCCCATTATTTTATACCTTATCAACAAAAAGCACTGCCACTGCTGTTTCGATTTGTATAAAAGTACTGTGGGCCTGGCAAGACGGCTTGGCGGGTAAAGGTACTTGCTACCAAGTCTGATGACCTGGGTTCATCTCTAGGATCCATATGATGGAAGGAGAGAACTGACTTCCACCAGTTGTTAGTTGTTTGCTTATTTCTTTGTGTGTGTGTGTGTGTGTGTGTGTGTGTGTGTGTGTGTATGTATGTATGTGTATGCATATGCATGTGTGCATCCCCCACATATAGCCCCCCATCATAAGTAAATGAATGTAATATTTTTAAAAGGAAATATATATATACATACATATATATACACACATATATATATTCAACTATCTGTTTCCATTAGACATTTTATCCATATTAATGATTGTATCACTGGCGTTTTTTTGTTTGTTTGTTTTTTGAGACAGGGTTTCTCTGTATAGCTTTGGAGCCTATCCTGGAACTTGCTCTATAGACCAGGCTGGCCTCGAACTCACAGAGATCTGCCTGCCTCTGCCTCATGAGTGCTGGGATGAAAGGCGAGCACCCCCACTGCCCGGCATATCACTGGTTTATTTTCATTGCACACATCAGAATTTATGGTCTTTGCACCTGAGAATATTTCCATCACAAAATGTGGAGGGGTTCCTTTCCTTTCTGTTCTCAGAAGTGGAACTGAACGGGGAGACCGGTGCATTGTTCAGCCTTGCTAGATTCTGCCGAATTGCTCTCCCGAGTAGCTACCTATGCCTCTTTTTCCATACGTGCTGTCCAACAGCCACTATTTCACAATTGTGAGATTTTGCCAGTCTGGTTGGTACATCCAGTGGAAGGTAGCCACTGTGTTAATTTGCATCCCCCTGATTCTTTGTGAAGTTTTCAATAGCTTCTGATTATTCATTTTTCCTCTTTGTGAGTTATCGATGATTGTCTATTATGTCATTTTTCCCCTCAGGATGATTTGTGAGTGTCATGGCACTTTAGTAGTGCACTCTTGACGGTTGTAAGCATTGCTATTACATTTTCTCAGTAATTGTGACTTGCCTAAAATTTGCTTACAGTGTCTCTTATGATACAGAATATTTACTTTATTTTAGTCAGTTCTATTTTTAGTCATATTTGAGAAAAATCCCCTTTCTATATCATAAATGTATTTTTATCTAGCCATTTTAACATCTGAGTTAGCATGTGACAGCCTTTAAGGCATCACTATTTAATTCTTTTTTTTTTTTCAGAAGAATACCCTCTCATACTTGCACCATATGTTAATTACCTCCCTTCTCTTCCGAGAGCTTTGGAAACTTCTGTACATCATGACCACTTTTCCTTATGGAAATAATAGTTTTGAAGGCAACTCTATCATAGCATTCATTTCTTAAAATCGTTTCATGGATCATTCATCTCTATTCAAGTACTGCTTTCAGTGAGGTCCTTGACATGCTATGGCTGAGCTAACTGTCTAATTCTGTTTCTAACCCGTTCTTATTTATATTGCATGCTATGACCACACTGAACGTCTTCAGTTTCCTACTGCACAGCTTCTTTGATAAAAATAATAAAATTCAGTCACACCTTGACATGTGGGATGAGGGTCAAGGCTTCACATGAAGCTGATGATTAATCTTCCTGTGTCCCTTTATCCTTAATCTCAGAATAGCTAGTTTGAAGAGCATCTCTTTGAAGTGTCAGCTCAAAGAGTTTTCTCGTTCCCTGATAGATGGTTATGAGCTGCCCTGTTTTGAGATCATCTATCTGGTAAGCTACATGGCACTATCAATATATTTACTTACCAATGTTCCATGACCTGGGCAGCTTTCCCAGGAGTCATGCCTGTCTTTGACATCAATATATTTCTGGACTCTAACAATGTACCTGGACAAACTCTGTAAATACTTGTTGAATGAACGGGAGGTTCATAAAACTCAACTGTTAGTAGGATTTGTTCCAGGATATCTGATAGAAGAATAGATACATTCTATTCATATGTGTGTGTGTGTGTGTGTGTGTGTGTGTGTGTGTGTGTGTGTGTATGAACTGGCCAGAAGACAGCTTCAGATGTTGTTCTTCTGATCAGCCATGGATGCCAACCTTGTTTCTTTTTTTTTTTTTTTCTTTTTTTCGAGACAGGGTTTCTCTGTGTAGCTTTGCGCCTTTCTTGGAACTCACTTTGTAGACCAGGTTGGCCTCAAACTCACAGAGATCCACGTGCCTCTGCCTCCTGAGTGCTGGAATTAAAGGTGTGTCCTACCACCACCTGGCGCCATCCTTGTTTCTTAAGACAGGGCCTCTCACTGGGATCTGGGGCTCTCTGATTCAGGTAGGTATGCTGGTATGTGAACCTGAGGGCTCTATCTCCACCCCACGACCCCACTGCTAGGATTACAAGCAAGTATTTCACACTTTGATTTTTTTGCCCCCTGTGGGCTCAGGGATCAGAATGCCAGTTTTTGTGCATGCTGGCAAGCACTGGATGTACTGGATTGGCTCCCTACCCTCTCTTCCTGTTGTTTTTCCCATGGAGTAGGTATATTGTTTGAAAGAAATATGAAAAATCCTTTTTGTTGCTCTTTCAAGAATGTCAGGAACCTTTATCGTTATTTTGCATTGTGTAGAATTTGGAATGATTTTTCAGAGCCCAGAAGAGAAATTGGATCATCTTAAGTTCGGGATGTATACTTACTGAATGTGTAGCTGTGCCCTGGAGTATTAAATTAATTTTCATTGACAGATCATAGTCCTAGATTTAACTAAGATTGATGTCAGGAAGAAAAATCCTACTCAGTGCCCTAGAGAACAACTGGGCAAAACAGGTGAGGTGGAGAGGCCAGAGGTCCTTGGACAGAGCCCAGGGCTCCTACAAAGAGAGTGACAATCTGGCAATGGAGCGCTTTTGTTAATCTATGGTAGTCACTAACCAGCCCCACACATCATCATCAGAATAAATGCAGGTCTATAAGCATGACTGAGGGTAATGCTGTTTTTAAAATTAGGAAGTCATTCAGGAACGGAATTCTATTTAGAGAAGAATGTGACACTCCTTTACTTATCAATACAGTCAGTCTTCCACAGGTTGTTCATCTGTGATGCTTCATGGTGGCAGCAACAATCACTGGCCTACATTATTTGATAAGAAGTACAGGTTTCTCACACACCACCCTGCAGAGTCTGTGTCTCTAGGCTGAGGTACTAGGAGTTTGAACAAGTACCTGCCAGAAGAATCATCTGTTTCTAATGCAGCTTGTCTGTAGGGCACTTTTGAGGAGATCTTGCTGCAGTTACATTGAAGGTTTGAAAGAACAGCACTTCCCCTTCCAGGAAGCACTGGGCAGTCTGCCATCCTCACGGGAGGAAGTGTTTCTTATTCGTCATATGCTTGTGACATAAGTCTGTAAGTTTTCTACAGATAACTCCTGTCTAGATCTCTTTACTTCATCTCAAACTGATTAGCTTTTGCTTGTATTTTAAATGAGGTCACCTTTAAAATGAAAGTGTATTTACTGTTGGATAAGGAACTTGTATGGCAGATGGGAGTTGTCTTTGTTACATGCCTGTTGAGTGGCTGCTGAGCTCACAGGGGGCGCTGTGGGAATATGCTTTGGCCTAGGTAGGTCCAGACACACACACACACACACACACACACACACACACACACACACACCCCCAAAGGAGGCGTGCTTTAAATGACACAGGGAGCCAGCCTACTGCCTGATTTTATTTTATTTTTCAGTATGAACTTTCCTAGATCACATTATCAATTTATTTTCTTTGGATTATTAAAGCAATATAATTTGTTAAAATAAATGGTCTGTTGAGTAAAGAATTATGTGAGGTTCTTATTTGGTAATGATTTGAAGAAAAGTACTTAAAATGTACATTTAAGTAATTCTGATTCTTGTCATGGTTTCACATTGCATTATGAGCATTGGCCCCACATAGCATCTGTTTTAGGTTGTGTGTGTGTGTGTGTGTGTGTGTGTGTGTGTGTGTGTGTATTTTAATTGTGAGAGTTAAAATTATGATATACTAAAGGCCTAGTTGTCTATGAAACTGTAATTGGAGGATTTCTCCTGCAGATTATTATTTTAATAAAAATGTTATAGTGTTTTGCCAGATAATTGACATATATCGTCAGGTTGTATCATGTCAACATTATCCTTTCTTCTAGACTTACTGCATATGCAGATATTTTATTTATAACTTCGCGGTCTCTTTTATATAACATCATTCCATAAGTGATTTTAAAAAATCAATTCCCTGTTAATTATAATGAAATAAGCCTTGAGCTAAGCTGATTGTAAAATGAATACCTTTTTGCATCATTCTCTTTTCAAACTATCAACCTTTTGGTTCACAAGGTCATGGATGAAGAAGGGTCTGCTCCGTATTCATTTATAGTCTCTGCAGTTCCTTTGAAACATTGGACAGAGTAACAAATGTTAGTGTTGGTGTCAATGCCTAGATGCAGACTGTGTGGGCTAAGGATGATTAGGGACCCTGTCTTAAGCTTCCAGTGAGAGGAAGAGCCATCATCTCCTCTGGAATCTCAGAGGACTCTAGTTATCTAACAGTGTAACCCAGAGGAAGCACCAGTGTGAGTTTCTGGTGTGAAGCTTTGAGCAGCTGAGTGCTTGCTTTCCTCTTGTTGGAACACTCTCAGGAACTTTGAGCTGCCTTTCTGGAGCCCTGGCTGCATCACACGCTCCATCATTAACTTTGCCTGTGGTAGTTGAGAGTCTCAGACAGGTGATCAAGCAGAATTTATCATAGGCCTAACTCGCCCACTTGTTTTGTGTTTCTTATAAGCTGTTGTGCAAAGATACCTTCCAGTGTTTGTTTTATTCGACACTCAGCTATAGAAAGCTGAACGAGCAATGCACACAAATAATGTATGCTCATAGTGTATGTGCTCATATAGAGGCAGTTGAAGAAGTTTGTAAAATTTATATTCAAGCCATCCCTTTGGAAACTTTGCATGCACTTACCCATACCCATGGAAAGCATTGATTCAGAATTGAGTTTAGCATGTATTATGCTTAAAATACGACACTAGAAATGATCACTGTATTTATCAGTTCTCGAGTGGGGGATGCCTTCTGAATTGCATTTTGGTGTCTGAACACGTTGTCAAGCAACAGGAAGGAAAGTTCGTGATGCTCTGTGTGGAGAAGTGGGCTCCACTTCATGATGAGGGGAAAGCACAACACCACGATTCAGATCTTACTTGTGGTTGGCTTCATTGCTTCAAGCAAGCCCCTGGCACGTCACTTCTCTGCTTTGTTTTCAGACCCTTTGGAAGGATTGTTTTTCTTGGGTACCTTTTTTTCTGTTCTTTCTCTCATCTTTTCCTAAGAGGGATAGGAGGAAGCTAATCTTGCCTGTGTGTTGCTGTTTTTTTTTTTTTTTTTTTTAAAGAGGGAAATCTGTTTTTGTTTTCTTTCTTTTCTTCTCTTCTCCTCTTTTCTTTTTTTTGTGTGATTTTCTTTTCTTTTTTTTAATTTTATTTTACAATATAATTTAATTCTACATATCAGCCACAGATTCCCTTGTTCTCCCCCCTTCCGCTCCCCCCCGTCCCCCCTCCCCCATCCCTCAGCCCACCCCCCATTTCCATTTCCTCCAGGGCAAAGACTCCCCCAAGGATTGAGATCAACCTGGTAGACTCAGTCCAGGCAGGTCCAGTCCCCTCCTCCCAGGCTGAGCCAAGCGTCTCTACATAAGCCCCAGGTTTCAAACAGCCAACTCATGCAACGAGCCCAGGACTGGGTCCCACTGCCTGGATGCCTCCCAAACAGATCAAGCCAATCAACTGTCTCACCCATTCAGAGGGCCTGATTCAGTTGGGGGCCCCTCAGCCATTGGTTCATGTGTTTCTATTCATTTGGCTGTTTGTCCCTGTGCTTTATCCAGCCTTGATCTCAACAATTCTCGCTTATATAAACCCTCCTCTTTCTCGCCAATTGGACTCCTGGAGCTCCACCCGGGGCCTAGCCATGGATCTCTGCATCTGGTTCCTTCAGTCATTGGATGGGGTTTCTAGCACAATTAGGGTGTTTGGCCATCCTATCACCAGAGTAGGTCAGTTCGGGCTGTCTCTTGACCATTGCCAGCAGTCTATTGTGGGGGCATCTTTGTGGATTTCTGTGGGCCTCCCTGGCACTTTGCTTCTTCCTATTCTCATGTGGTCTTCATTTACCATGGTCTCCTATTCCTTGTTCTCCCTCTCTGTTCTTGATCTACCTGGGATCTCCCCCAAGCTCTCTTTCCATTGACCCTCACCGTTCATTGCTCCCACTCACGTCCAGGCTGTTCATGTAGATCTCATCCATTTCTCCATCATTGGGCGATCCCCGTGTCTTTCTTGGGGTCCTGTTTCCAGGTAGCCTCCCTGGTGTTGTGGATAGCAGTCCAGTCATCCTTGTTCCACATCTAGTATCCTCCTATGAGTGAGTACATACCATGTTTGTCTTTCTGAGTCTGGGTTACCTCACTAAGGATGATTTTTTCTAGATCCATCCATTTGCCTGCAAACCCCATGATGTCATTGTTTTTCTCTGCTGAGTAGTATTCCATTGTGTATATGTGCCACAACTTATTTATCCATTCTTCAGTTTAAGGGCATCTAGGTTGTTTCCAGGTTCTGGCTATTACGAACAATGCTGATATTAACATAGCTGAGTAAACGCCCTTGTGGTATGATTGAGCATTTCTTGGGTATATGCCCAAGAGTGGTATAGCTGGATCTTGGGGGAGATTGATTCCCAATTTTCTAAGAAAGCGCCATATTGATTTCCAAAGTGATTGTACAAGCTTGCATTCCCACCAGCAGTGGAGGAGAGTTCCCCTAGTTCCACATCCTCTCCAGCATAAGCTGTCTTCAGTGTTTTTGATCTTAGCCATTCTGACAGGCATAAGGTGGTATCTCAGAGTTATTTTGATTTGCATTTCCCTGATAATTAGGGATGTTGAGCAATTCCTTAAATGTCTTTCAGCCATTTGAGTTTCCTCTGTTGAGAATTCTCTGTTTAGTTCTATAGCCCATTTCTTAACTGGACTGTTGGTCATTTTGATGTCTAATTTCTTGAGTTCTTTATATATTCTGGATATCAGTCCTCTGTCAGATGTGGGGTTGGTGAAGATCTTTTCCCATTCTGTAGGCTGTCCCTTTGCCTTGTTGACTGTATCCTTTGCTCTACAAAAGCTTCTCAGTTTCAAGAGGTCCCATTGATTGATTGTTTCTCTCAGTGTTTGAGGTACTGGTGTTGTGTTTCGGAAGTGATCTCCTATGCCAATGCGTTCAAGAATACTTCCTACTTTCTCTTCTAGCAGGTTCAGAATAGCTTGATTTATGTTAAAGTCTTTGATACACTTGGACTTAAGTTTTGTGCACGGTGACAGATATGGATCTATTTGCAGCCTTCTACATGTTGATATCCAGTTATGCCAGCACCATTTGTTGAAAATGCTTTCTGTTTTCCATTGTACACTTTTGGCTTCTTTGTCAAAATTATATGTTCATAGGTGTGCAGATTAATGTCAGGGTCTTTAATTCAATTCCATTGGTCCACATGTTGGTTTTTATGCCAGTACCAAGGTGTTTTTATTACTGTAGCTCTATAGTAGAGCTTGAAGTCAGGGATTGTGATGCCTCCAGAGGTTGTTTTTTTTTTTTTTTTTTTTTGGTTTTTCGAGACAGGGTTTCTCTGCGTAGCTTTGCGCCTTTCCTGGAGCTCACTTGGTAGCCCAGGCTGGCCTCAAACTCACAGCGATCCGCCTGCCTCTGCCTCCCGAGTGCTGGGATTAAAGGCGTGCGCCACCACCGCCCGGCCAGAGGTTGTTTTATTGTACAGGATTCTTTTGGCTATCCTGGGTATTTTGTTTTTCCATGTGAAGTGGAGTATTATTCTTTCCAGGTCTGTGAAGAATTGTGTTGGTATTTTGATGGGGATTGCATTGAATCTGTAGATTGCTTTTGGTAAGATTGCCATTTTTCTATGTTAATCCTGCCTATCCATGAACATGGGAGATCTGTCCATTTTCTGACATCTTCTTCAATTTCTTTTTTTCAGGGAATTAAAGTTCTTGTCATATAGGTCCTTCACTTGCTTGGTTAGTGTTACCCCAAGGTATTTTATGTCATTTGTGGCTATTGTAAAGGGTGATGTATCTCTGATTTCCTTCTCAGCTTCTTTGTCAATTGTATATAGGAGGGCTACTGATTTTATTGAGTTGATATTGTGTCCTGCTATGTTGCTGAAGGTGTTTATAAGCTGTATCAGTTCCTTGGTTGAATCTTTGGGGTCACTCAAGTATACTATCATGTTATCTGCAAATAGGGAAAGCTTGACTTCTTCCTTTCCAATTTGTATCCCCTTAATCTCCTTATGTTGTCTTATTGCTCTGGCTAGAACTTCAAGTACTATATTGAATAAGTATGGGCAGAGTGGACAGCCTTGTCTTGTTCCTGATTTTAGTGGAATCGCTTTGAGTTTCTCTCCATTTAGTTTGATGTTGGCTGTTGGCTTGCTGTAGATTGCCTTTATTATGTTTAGGTATGTTTCCTGTATTCCTGATCGCTCCAAGACCTTTATCATGAAGGGGTGTTGGATTTTGTCAAATGCCTTTTCTGCATCTAGTGAGATGATCATGTGGTTTTTTTCTTTGAGTTTGTTTATATGGTGTATTACATTGACGGACTTTCGTATGTTGAACCACTCTTGCATCCCTGGGATGAAGCCTACTTGATCATGGTGGATAATTGTTTTGATGTGTTCTTGGAGTCTGTTTGCCAGTATTTTATTGAGTATTTTTGCATCAATGTTCATGAGGGAGATTAGTCTGTAGTTCTCTTTCTTTGTTGTATCCTTGTTTGGTTTAGGAATCAGGGTAATTGTAGCCTCATAGAAGGAGTTTGGCAATGTTCCTTCCGTTTCTATTGTGTGGAACAATTTAAAGAGTATTGGTATTAACTCTTCTTTGAAGATCTGGTAGAATTCTGCACTGAAACCATCTGGTCCTGGGCTTTTTTTGGTTGGGAGACTTTTAATGACTGTTTCTATTTCCTTAGGGGTTATTGGACCATTAAAATAGTTTATCTAGTCTTGATTTAACTTAGGTATGTGGTGCCTATCCAGAAAATTATCCATTTCTTTTAGATTTTCCAGTTTTGTGGAGTAGAGTTTTTTGAAGTTTGACCGGATGATTGTCTGGATTTCCTCAATGTCTGTTGTTATGTCCCCCTTTTCATTTCTGATTTTGTTAATCTGGATGCTTTTGGTTAGTTTGGATAAGGGCTTATCTATCTTGTTGATTTTCTCAAAGAACCAATTCTTTGTTTCATTAATTTTTTTTGATTTTTCTCTTCGTTTCTATTTTATTGATTTCAGTTCTCACTTTGATAATTTCCTGGCATCTGTTCTTCCTGGGAGACTTTGCTTCTTCTTGTTCTAGAGATTTCAGGTATACTGTTAAGTCTCTAGTATGAGATTTCTCCAACTTCTTTATGTGGGCATTTAGTGCTATGAATTTCCCTCAGCACTGCTTTCATAGTGTCCCATAAGTTTGGGTATGTGGTGTCTTCATTTTTGTTGATCTCTAGGAAGTCTTTAAATTCTTTATTTCTTCCTTAACCCATTGGTGATTCAGTTGAGCATTATTCAGTTTCCAAGAGATTGTAGGTTTTCTGTAGTTTTTGTTGTTGTTGAAATCTAACTTTAAACCATGGTGGTCTGATAGAATGCAGGAGGTTATTCCAATTGTTTTGTATCTGTTGAGATTTGCTTTGTGGCCAAGTATGTGGTCGATTTTAGAGAAGGTTCCATGGGGTGCTGAGAAGAAGGTATATTCTTTTTTTGTTAGGATGGAATGTTCTGTAGATATCGATTAAGTCCATTTGAGTCATAACATCAGTTAAGTCCTTTATTTCTCTGTTAAGTTTTGATTTGGGAGATCTGTCCAGTGGTGAAAGTGGGGTATTGAAGTTTCCCATTATTAATGTGTGGGGTTTTATATGTGATTTAAGCTTTAGTAATGTTTCTTTTACATATGTGGGTGCCCTTGTGTTTGGGGCATAAATGTTCAGAATTGAAACTTCATCTTGGTGGATCTTTCCTGTGATGAGTATGAAATGCCCTTCTTGATCTCTTTTGATTGATTTTAGTTTGAAGTCTATTTTGCTGGATATCAGAATGGCTACACCCACTTGTTTCTTAAGACCGTTTGATTTTAAAGTTTTTTCCCAGCCTTTTATTCTTAGGTAGTGTCTATTTTTGAATTTGAGGTGTGTTTCTTGTATGCAGCAGAAAGATGGGTCCTGCTTTCGTATCCATTCTGTAAGCCTGTGTCTTTTTATAGGTGGATTAAGTCCATTGATATTAAGGGATATTAATGACCAGTGATTGTTCATTCCTGTTATTTTTTGGTGGTAGTGTGTGTGTACTTCTCTTCTTTGGGGTTTACTGCTGTGGCTTTATCTATTGCCCGTGTTTTCAGGGTGTATCTGTCTTCCTTAGGTTGGAATTTTCCTTCTAGTGCTTTCTGGAGGGCTGGGTTTGTGGATAAGTATTGTTTAAATCTGGCTTTGTCTTGGAATGTCTTGTTCATTCCGTCTATGATGATTGAAAATTTTGCTGGGTATATTAGTCTGGGCTGGCATCCATGGTCTCTTAGTGTCTGGATTACATCTGTTCAGGTCCTTCTGGCTTTCAAAGTCTCCATTGAGATATCGGGTGTTATTCTGATGGGTTTGCCTTTATAAGTCACTTGGCTTTTTTCCTTTGCTGCTCTTAATATTCTTTCTTTATTCTGTACATTTAGTTGTTTAATTATTATGTGGCAAGGGGACTTTTTTGGGAGGTCTAGTCTGTTTGGTGTTCTATAGGCTTCTTGTATCTTCATAGGCATTTCCTTCTTTAAGTTGGGAAAGTTTTCTTCTATGATCTTGTTGAATATAGTTTCTGTGCCTTTGAGTTGGTATTCTTCTCCTTCCTCTATCCCTATTATTCGTAGGTTTGGTTTTTTCATGGTGTCCCAAATTTCTTGGACATTTTGGGTCATGACTTTGTTGGCTTTAGTGTTTTCTTTGACTGATGACTATTTCTTTTATCGTATCTTCAACGCCAGAGATCCTCCCTTCCATTTCTTGCATTATGTTGGTTATACTTACATCTGAAGTTCCCGTTGTTTACTCAGATTTTCTATTTCCAGCATTCCCTCTGTTTGTGTCTTCTTCATTTTTTCTATTTCCCTTTTCAGGTCTTAGACTGTTTCCTTCATCTGTTTCATTGCTTTTTTATGATTTTCTTTTAGGGCTTTATTGTTTTCTTCTACTTTATTTGTCCTTTCCTCTAGTTTTATATAGCATTCTTCCCATTTTTTGTTTGTCTTTTCCTCAATTTCATTTGTGATTCCTTCTATATAAGCCTCTACCTTCTTCATGATGTGATTGTTAAGGCTGTTTTCTTCTGCTTCTTCTAATTTTTGATGTTCAGATCTAGATGTTGGAGGAGGGCTAGTTTCTGGTGATGCTGTATTGCTCTTCATTTTGTTGTATGTACTTCTGCCTTGACGTCTGCCCATCTCCTTGTGGTTCATTCTTGGTCTTATCAGTGCACTTGGTCCAGACAGAGCTGACAGATTCAGGAAGTCTCTCTCTCTCTTGTCCAGATGGGAGCTCTCTTGTCCAGATGGGAACTCTGGGGCAGGATCCGAGCTGGGGGCCGGTTGGTCTCTAAGTCTCAGGAAGTGGCTGGGGTCTCAGGTGATGATGGGCATGGGGGCAGGGCTTGGAGATTGCAGGGTCTGCTTGGGGTCTTGGAGAAGGGGAGCCTTCCCAGTGGGGGTAGAAGGGATCCTGCCTGATGGCCAGAACCTGGGGCCAAGTTGGGCAGGTCTTCCCTGGAATGGCTGGTGCCCAGGGATGGGATCTAGGCTGAGCCCAGGCACGCACCTCTTGTCCAGATGGGAAGTCCGGGGCAGGATCTCCTCTTTTCTTCTTGTTTCTCTCATTTCCCCTCTCCCCATCTCCCACTTTCCTCTTCACCTTTTTTCTTTCTTTCTTCCCATCTTCCCTTCCTCTCTTCTGTCCTCTCCTTTTCTCACCCTCTTCCTCTTTACTCTTTTTTTTCCTCTCTTAAAAACAACCCAGTTTCTTTTATGCCTTGGGAATTGTTGGCTGATTCAGTCAACTGCATTCCTCAATATACTTTAGATTTAGGGAATGTGAGTGGTATGACTATATATTTTCACTGCTTATGACAAATAAGATAAATAATTTAAGGACTAAAGCAAAAAACAAATTTTGTGTGTGTGTGTGTGTGTGTGTGTGTGTCCGTGTGTGTGTCCTATTGAGGATGCAATATAGGGTCTTCCTTATGCTAAACAAACATTCTTCCACTGACCTATATTTCCAGCCTGTTGCTTAAACAAATTCTAGGTATTTCTACTAGATTACAAACTTATAAGAAGAGGGACTATAATTAGTTTGTCATTATAACCACTAAAACTTAGCAATACTGAGTAGTTAAGTGAGCAAAGATTAGGCCTATGACTTCTGTGTGCAGCTATATATCTGTGATAGGAAAGGGTGAATGCACTGGACTGGACATTGTCTTGACATCTCATAAACATTGCAGGCCGGCATGTTTCTAGCCTGGGTGCTGCATGCAGCAAGAGCATTCGAGGTTTTAAAGTTAAAACTGTTGATGTCCCTTCTACTTCCCTTTTCACTGGCTTTGGTTCAAGGATGCCGCTTGGTTCTCTTGTTAGGAAGTCCTCAGACCCTGGAGCTGTGGATCACGACAGGTCGGTGGTCAGCTCATTAACGTCAAGGGAAAACTGGACACTAGGCACTCATCAGACTAAGGAGGAGTAAAGGCAGATTTTACATGTGATTCTGAGGATTAAAGACTCCACATAGGGGGCCCTTCCTTCTGACAGTTTCTTTGAAATAACAAACCACAGTTCTTTCCTCAAGCTGAATAATGTACACTATGACAGTTCCAGGTTTTGCCAAGGATAAGATAATGATTGTTGGAAAAGTTCAAGGTAAGTTTTGAATTTTCTGTTGCCTTGAGCCTGATTAAAGTGTAAAAATAAGATTCTAAAGAATCCCAAGTGGAGAATAAATCATTCTACAAAGTGTTATCTTCCTTTGCACTTATCAGGGATTTTGCTCTAGCCATTCTAAAGTATTTGCTATTTTTATCTTCTTAGACTAAATATATTTCAAATAATTCCTCAAGTTGCCGAGAAGGGAAATGCAGCTATGAGAGAATCCTACATACTCATTTTAAGAGACATTTAGAATATGCAAGAAAATGTGTGTCAAGGATTTGAGTTTTGTTTCCCCTGCTCCCATTTTGAAGATGATTTGCATTTCAATGACACATGGGGTATTCATTACTTTCTTTGTATATTATTTGAGTTTGGGGATTGCTCACATTTTCATTACAGCACAAATTATTTAGGAGTTATGTATTTAAAAAACACAAAGTTACACAGAAAAATCTTATCTCAAAGAAACAAAGCAAAACAAAAAAGATGAAATTATTCTATTGTACCTTTGTGTATGTTTGTTACATATCCAAGCCAAAGCTTATGTTCTTTGTGACATGGCAGAATCTCTTACCTCTGAGAAAAGCTAATTTGCATTTGTACATAGAGTCAAATACAGGACATTGGAAGTCACAAGTTCATATCTGGGTATGGAGAAGGCAACCCATGTCTATCCCCAGTTAGACACATTCCACTTAAAATCAAGAGTTTTTCTACAATGTTGCTGCAGTCTCTAGTGCTAGCCACTGCTCAAGTACTCTTAGGTCCTGTCTATCTCTATCTATTCTTAAGATAAAGCTCCTGTATTATCTCTGAATACTTAATTCTTAGTGAACCATCATCTGTGGGGATTCTTGGTGTCTTAGGGTTATTTTGCTGTAATAAAGACCATGACCAAAAGCAACTTGTTGGGGTTTATTTTGTTTTATACTTCCAGGTACAACAACTCATCATGGAAAGAACTCAAGGCAGGAACTTGGAGGCGGAACTAAGGCATAAGCCATAGAGGAATGCTGACTACTGACTTGTTCCTTATGATTTGCTCAGTTTGCTTTCATAACCCCAGGCCCACCAGTCCTTTTCCTGTTATTTATGAATTTCTCCCTCCTCTTCCCTCTCTCCTCTTACTCCTCCTCCTTTTCCTCCTCCTCCATCTCCTTCTCTTCCTCTTTGAGATAAAGTCTCCATACATATCCCAGTGTGGCTTTAAATTGTTTGCTTTCCCCAGCTGCCCAAATTCTGGGATTTTAGATATGCACACCACACCACCTGATTGAGAGGGTTTCAGTCAATATACATATCTAATACATATATCTAATACAGATCTAATGTTGGGTCGTGTGTTACAAAGTCCCTGCAGTTGTTAGAAGCTGTACCTGGATCCTGGCATCTGTAACCAGCCATGCCTGACTCCTGTTCTCAATTAGCTAAGGAAAGAGATACATAATAGTGAAAAGCAGAGAAAGATTTATGTCATGTGGCTACATTAAGAAGAGTAAGTAAAGTGACAGTCCTTCCCCAAGTCTGTCTTCAGAACCCTGACATGGGAGTCCCATCATGGTGACAGGGGTTTTAATTCCTTGATATCTCACTGCAGGGTGTTCACATCATTTCTCTTTCTGTACATCCATTCATATAAGCCTGCACATACCGTTCACTACTGCACAGTACATTAGGGTTGTATTGTTTTTTTTATTATGGAAACTTTCTGTTTTCCCAAGGTTAATAGTTGTGTTGTGGTTTTATCTGTTTCTCTTTCTCTCAGCTGATCACCAAATCCCTCCAAGGAAACTGATTATACTCAACACAACCTTCCAAAGGGCACAGTGTAGGCAGTCTGTCAGCTCCTTCTCCACCCCAGAACCTCTGTGGATACCCACTGCTCTCCTGCTTCTCTGCCCTCTCCGGCGCTGCTCAGTGTCTGGGTTGTTGTCTGGTTTGTGTCTCTTCTAAGAATCCTGCTCTTTCATGTGTTCAATTCCTCATTTTGAGTCTCCTGATTTCTTCCTTTTTCTCTTTTTGTGTTGGAGTATCTTGCTGAGAGGAGACCGAGAAGTATTAGGTGTTTTTTTTTTTTTTTTTTTTTTTTTTTTTTTTTTTTTTTTTCCTGTTTATCAGTTTTGAAGTCAGCATAATTTTGCCCTAGTTTAGAACTATAACCATTTTCCCCCATTGGAGGCATTTCTTTCTTTTATTCTTTTTTTTTTATTAACAGATTGTTATGAGCTGTCTCTTTGGGACCTGGATTTTCCTCTGAGGGTCATCTGTTTATCGGTGATATTTGGTGGCTTAGTGTGAGGCTTTTTCAAGCATTCGTTGTGTTGGGAACGTTTTGACCTTTTTAATCTAAGTTTGTCTTTCTGTTTTTCTGCAACATATTTCTACCCTCTGTTTTGTTTTTTTCCTTCTCATTTTTCAAATTGCATAGATCAGATGTTGGGCCTCTTGACTTAATCTAACCATTTTTTCCCTTAATCTTTTTTTTTTCTCTTTTGTAGGTATTAGTTCACATTTTCACTTTGAGATAAAGACTTGTTTTCAGCCATTATGTCTCCAATATCTAAGAAAATAACTTTTTTTGTTTCTAAGTATTGTCTTCTATTTATATAATCTCTTGAATTATTTTTGCCAACTCTCTCAGAAGATCAAGTGTGGTTTCTTTGAAGTCACCCTGTCCCATGTATTGGTTTCGTTGTTTCTGTCAGTTGCTGTGGTCCTTTACTTCTTGGGTGGAGATATCAGAAACATGACTACCCATTTTTATTTTAAAACAAGGCCATAAAGTAATGGCCAGTTTGCTCAGTTTGGGGGCCAGTATCTTCAAGAGAGGCAATAGGAGTTGGTCAGAGGCATGGGCCAGACTGATCTCTGAAACAGAGAGTTCTTTTGAGAGACCTCCATTCAGTAGAGCCAGATCTTTTACTTCGCTGTATAAGAGAATTTCAAAATGAGCTGGTATGAAAAAGAGTTGGAGTCTATTAGAAGTACACCAAGCATGTCTTCTAGGACTCCCAGAAAGTGGGCACTGCACTAGAGAAGGCAGTGGGTTTAGAAAATTGGTACAGAGATTCTTGAGGATTGACAGCTTAGCTGCCTGGGGCCTTTGCAGACCAGCAATCCTGGGACTTAGAGGAGGCTGGCTTTCTCTGTGTCTATTCTCTTCGAGCCACAAAACAACTGGTGGTGGTGTTGAACCTGGTAGGACCTTTGTTTGATTGTGAGACAGTAGCTCCAGCTACCCCTGGCCTTAGAGTCTCAGTCTCCCAGGGTCTCCCCATTTATCCCGGGTTGATCTGGAACTCACAAAAATCACCAGCCTCTGCTTCCCAAGTGTCTAGTGTCAGGATTAAAGGAGTACCGCCACCATACCTGGCCAAATATGCTATTTCTTTTCTTTTTCTTTTTCCTTGGTTTATTTTTATTTTTTTGTGTATGGGTGCTTTGCCTAGATGCATGTCTAGGTAACATGTGCATGCCTGGTGCTCTTGGAGGCCAAAAGAGAGTGCTAGACCTTTTGGAACTGGAGTTACAAATGGCTGTGAGCTGCCCTTGGAGTGCTGGGAATCAAACTCAGGTGCTGTGGAAGAGCAGCCAGTGCTCTTGACTACTGAGCCATCTCTTTAGCCCATGGCACACTTGTTTCATTGGCAAAGTAAAGACAGCCATGGCACCCTGGGCCTGAGGCTCTGAATGAGGAGATGCTCTTGCTTGGAGGCTCCCAAGAGGACAATAGCAATTGTTCTCTAGGGCCTCGAAGCTTTGGGAGGCTTTGTCCACTTGGTGGAGAATTCGGTGGTGTGTTAGATCGTGAGTGGGATACCACGTGTTCTCATGGCAAGGGAGGTAAAATGCAGGTGGACGTGGCTGTTGTGCTCTTCCTCCATCCCTCGTCTGTCTTGGACATTTGGTGGCAGAGGGGGATTTGTAACTGCCAGAATGTCTCACTGCTGGGATTGGTAGGAACTCTCAACCGAGTGAGCTTTACAGTAGCACTGAGAGCCATTTCTCAGGGTTGATGCACATTCATTAGGCCCAGTAATCTTGCTGTGTTAACAAACTATGTAATTGATATACAATTGTAGTCATGGACTGAGTGCTACTCCTCATGTGGTATAGTTATGTTTGAAATCAATCAAGAGAAAGTTTACAAACATGGATTAGAAAATGGGATTGGTGCAGTTGCAGACTTAGAATACTCAATCAAAATAATGGAGATACTATTTTCTGTTTAGGAAAAGGATGTGGCTGGATCTTGGTTGTAGAACCAAGTGCTAGCAAAGCCACACAAATGAACTCATAGTAGATTAGAGGCAGTGGGTTTTAGAGGGTTCATCCAGTGGTGACAGCTTGCTATGTGCTCTCTGCAGAGGTAACTGAATGCCAATTTTGCAATTTTTTTTGATGTAATGAACAATCATCTGGTTGCTTTTCTTCTCTCCAAACTGTTGGAATTGCTTTATTTTAATGGGGCTAAAATTCGGTGGTTTATTAATTTTTTATTTTCTGTCACAAAAGACACATTTGGAAAAAGACAGTCTCATTCAAGCTAATCACTGGGAATGGGCTTTGGTTCTAGTGACTTTGTTACTGCCCAGTAACTCTGGAATAGGTAAAGAGTCTTAGAGATTGGTAGCTAACTTTGAACTTCTCATTGGTTATAGATCTTAATGCCCCATTAGTATCTGCTTTAAAGAAAACATATGTAGCTGTTGTGAGCCAATTCTGGGAAAAGAGATGAGGGATCTACTGAAAGAGAAGGTGTTGAGATGCAGAAGTCCATCTAGAGACCTTGCAGAGCTCAGGATTTGCAATAAGGAGCATTAGCATGCCTCTGCAGAAGAACACCCAGGGTGGAACACTTGCTCTCTCCTAACTTCCTGTGTTGAAATCTGTACTCCCAATGTGATGGAGTTAGGAGGTCATTAGGTCAGAAGATGGGAGGGTAGAATTCTCAGGAATGGAATTAGAGCCCTAGGGAGCTAGCTCAGTGAAGACCCAGGAAAAAAGATGAAGGCACTTGTGGAACCTGGCAGTGGTATCACCTTCAGTTTGGAGTCTTTGCCTTTTGCTTCCAGAATCATGAGAAAAGCATTTTTTGCTGTTTATCAGCATGTGGTTACAATGCAAACTGATTAAGATAAAAACTTTGTTAGAATAAGAATACAGATCCAGCAAAAATCTTTCTGTGGAACTTCAATGTGTGGCACTTTATCTAGAATAGGTTTTATTGGAAGCATTAGTGTAGTTGTGGTTTGAAATAAATATTTTCCAGCAGGATGGTTTCTGGTAGGTAAAGATTTAATAACCATATACCTCTATGAATGGCAATTGAATACTAATCTTATATTTTAACTTTGTGAATGCATGCCTGGATGATGGGATGGCTCTGTGTTCTGTGATGAGTACACTGAACATACAGAAACTGTAAATCTCCTTCATCAGTCTTCATGTGCAATTAATGTACTGGATTGAGAGTCATGACTACCACCAACTGAATGTTATCCAAAAGAAATCTCTGGAAAGGTTTTTCTTTAGAAGGAATTCTAACAAAAGAGTCTTGGATATTTTAAACGGAAGACATCGTTTTCCCAAAATAGCCTTCCTTGCAGCAAGCTGAACATTCAAAAATTATTGCATTGATTTCAGAGCCTTTTTACTAAAAATAGTTTGCAATTCCTCATTTATAGCATAAAATAATAGCCTTTACTTTGTTAATGATCTGTCGAATAGAAAAGAATGCCTGAAAAATAAAAATATAGGTGTATTTTAAACAATTTTGTGTGAAGCTTTGCTTGATGAAACCTGATTAATAGCTGAGACAATCACTTTGGGAGAATTTCACTTATTTGCTGCCATCTAGATCTTCTAGCATATTTCTTAAATCAGTATCATTATCAAAAAGCCATTCCTCATCAATATTTGAACTTGAAGTCAAAACGTTGCATAATCTCCCACAATTACCATTGAGAACACTTTTTTCTCTATACCTTCATATGGCTCTACAATGATGTCCACATTTGCTTTTTCAAAGCTTTCTCTGTGACCCCTGGCAGAAGTAGCCTAGTAGACCAGATGGTTTGCTGATTTGAATAAAGCCATTTCTTGGCCCTTGTTTTAATTTAGGAGTTCACCTCAGTCTGCCTAGGAGTATCTAACGAGAGAACATAAGGATGCTGCTGAGAAGACAGAGGTACTCTGGCAACATTTCTGTATTTTCTACCCACCCTTGGCTGGGCATTGATCTTAATTTCCTTATCTTAGTAAGACCATTAAATGAATCATTTGAGTAATAAAAAAACATTTTTCCACATGACATAGTATTTTAGAGAAGTGGCTGTAGATATAGAGCTCATCTTTATGGAGAATTTTAGAAACAGACTCATCTTTAACTAATGATGATGAAAGTGAATCAATAATCATATTTGGTTTAATTTTCAGGTCCAGTGTCAAGGTTTGAGAAATGTCACTCACAGGATCATTAGTTTGAACATTTGATCAGCAGCTGGTGACACTGTGTGAGGAGGTCGTGGGATCTTTGAGAAAAATTTAGCTGCCAATCACAGCTCAGAGGCCACTGGGGTTAGGCCTTGAGGGTTATAACCAATCCCCAGTTCTAGTATTCCCGATTCCTGACACGCTGAGATGTGTTGCAGAGATGTTTACTTCGTTGCATTTGACTGTGTCGCCCCAGCTGCTGTACCTCTCTGCCATGAGGAGGCAAAAGAAACCCTTCTGCTTTAAGTTGTTTTTAATCAGGTAGTCTTCATAGCCATGGAAAAAAATAACTAATAGAACCACCTTGCCTGTGTCATGGGAGGGTAGGAAAGAATGAGCAGGGAGTCCAGAAGAATGCGAGGTTCCCTTTGTGACTGGGCATTCACTTCAAAAGCTGCTATGGTGGACACCATCCTTGGGAAGTCTCTTGGTGTTCTCCACCTTCTGCTGTCAGAGATTATTTATCCTCCAAACTATAGGTGTATTTTTACTTCTGTGAGAAACATTTTATCCCTGACCCGTAGTTCTCTCCACTTGGTTCTGATACCCAGAATAAACATTTCCTTTGGGAAGTGAACCTAAGCATCACTTTCTGATCTTTCAAATAAAAATTAGTGGAGATTTTTTTCTGCATTGATTATCTTATTCAAAGTTTTAAACTAATTAACAGATACTAACAGACTCCCATTTCCTCTTTCCCTTTCATTGGTAAAGGTACAATCTATTAGTTTATAGTAAGAGAGTTAGCCTATGTAGCCAATGCAATATTATCATGCCAACTTTTATATTCAATACCATTACCATGGAGACATAGCAGCTATAAACACATTGAGGAATGTAGTATCCCAATAAACTAATTTATTATTACTATGATTAGCTAAAAGACACGTCTCTTATATGGAGAAAGAAACTGACTTGAGAAGTTATCCTCCCAATTGATGACTGCCTAACACAGTGCCTGAAACAGAATGAGTATTCATTAGTGAGGTGCTTCTTGTAAAAGATGCCATTGTTTGATGATTCCTTTTATTTCATAGTTTGGCTGAGTATAGAATTCCAAGTCTAAAATAATTCTGCTCCCAGAGCTTTGAAGTTATGAATCTGTTGTCATGTGATACTCAATTTTGTAGATTAAAAACAAAACAAAAAAAGCCATGTAATGAGTTCCATTTATTTGTAAGACTTTTTTGTTTTGATTTACTTACTGGTTCTTAAGCTTTTCTGCAGAAGCCTTGTAGTTTTCACTTGGTGGGGTTATAATATTTTCCTTCAATATGCTAAAAAAGTATTTTTTAGAAGAATCCAAACCTGACTCATGATTTGTCCTTGGTAAACTCATTTAAAATCAAACCCACCGTCTTTTATTCAGCTCAGAGAACATGATGTGTTTTGTTATTTCTTTCTTTTCTGTTTTCCCCTTCTGGGTCCACATTTTGCCAAGCATTCTGCTAGCTAGCCTTGCAGTTTTGAGAGCATTGATCTCTAACATCTTTGATTGTCAATTGTATTATTATAAAGTGGAAATTGTAATCCCTGGAAGGAGGGGTTAGGACTCAGTATGTCCGTCATTCTTTCCCTTTCAGATGCTGTGTAGCTCTGAGCCTATCCTTTTGATCAAGGGACTCCAATCTAAATATAGAACTCCAGCTCCTACAGTGATGTCTAGGCTGTTTTTAGCATGAAGGTTATTGGACATGACTCAGGTCTTCAAGGTAGCACTTACTCACTTGTGAAAGCCCTTTGAATAGTGTGGCCAGCGGGTTATGGGGCAAATACAAAGGTCAATTGTAAGGAAAGGATCAAAATATGTGTGCAAATGGGAGAAGACTGTTGACTGACGAGGTTACCCTTAGAGCTTGCTTTAAAGTAGAGACCCATAAAATAAACAGTGGAATCCATAATATTCTCATGTAGCTTCATCTAATGTTTTGAGAGGCATAGCTGTGGTCATGTACCATTCCTTCTTATTGTGTTCATTAGATCCTCATTGTTGATAATGCTAATGTGCCACCTCAGATTGTCTTCAAGCTGTTCGGAAAGCTGGCTGTAGTGAAATGTTGCGATTTTCTGTCCCTTATTCTCTATAGAGCCCTCCTGTTAAACCCAATGTATTACTTTGTTTCCTGGATCCAAGCCCTAGTGTTACCTTTCTTTGAGATTCTACCTTCCACTTTCTCCAAGAAGATTGTTCTCTTACCATCTGGCTCAGAGGCCTTTTCCTTCACAAAGCTCTTGCCAGTCTCTTTAACTCCATATTCTGCTTCTCTTTGTGGGCCAGAGACACATGTTACTTGTGTGATTCTTATGGCACATGGTATACTGCATCAAGGTGTTTTGTATCTGGAGGGAGGAAAACACATCTCCTGTTCTTTATGGTGGAGTCTTTCACTTGCTTGAAGTCTTGAGGCTCAGGGAGGAGTCCTCCTAACATGCGCAGCTGAGAGCCAAGATCCCAGTGATACAGGGACACAGAGATTACCATCACTGGATGATGCTTGACTAGACAAAATTCCTGGGTTCAAAGTTAAATGTGATGATGTCATAAACAGTACTACAAGCTGTTGATAATGCAATGTTTCCCTCCTAAGTAGAATGCATGATAAAGGAAGGAGTACTGGGGTTGCAGAATGCATGGCATGCAAACACCAGAGACAGCAGTTCAGGAGCAAAGCTGTGCAGTGTGGCTTCTGAAGAATCGATCGCTAAGCCGGGCTTGGCACCACATGCCTTTAATTCTAGTGCTTAGGAGGCAGAGGCAGGGGCATTTCTGTGAATTCCAGCCCAGCCAGGGCTACATAGGGATACCAACTCAAAAGAAAAACAAAAAATGAAAAGAAAAAAGGAAGAAAGGAAAAATAAACCATTGCTGGTTTTTGAGCAGTCAGAACGCATACCTGTTTTTATCAAGTACTTGCCCCTCAGTTTAAGGAGTCCTATCCATGACATAAACCTATGGATAAAATATAAATACATTTAAATAGCTACACAGGGAAATGTTATAATGAATCCTATTATGTTGTATATTATATTACAATGAATAAAGATATAGCCCTGCCGTGATCATACCTTCCTCCAATCTTACTGTCTTTCCTAGAAAATAAAATTGTTAAAAAAAAATTGGATGGTTCTCCTTGGTCTTTTCTACTGGCTTATTTACATTTATGTATCTGTTGCTTTGTTTTATTTTATACAAATAGGGTCAGACTAAACAACTTTTAATTGGGTGATTAATTCCTTTTGATTTAACACTACACAGTGTCACACCTCTTTGTTGGGCTGATCCTTCATTGCTGCTTAGCATTCTGTGGTGTGAGTAGACTGTATCTGATTGGTATGTAACCACTCTCAGTCTTGCCCAGTAGAGGTGGTTTATGACTACAAATTATAGTCATAGAACAGTTTTATGAATATATGACACATGGTACAACATATTGTATTTTAATGACATCATCATTAGAGTCAGGCTTTTCAGATGCCAGGAGTTAATCTTATAGCTAGGTTCTGTTAGTGAGTTTTCCTTTTTTAATTTTGTGTTTTGAGAGAGTGAGGTGGATCCTTTTCACTGTCAGAATTGCCAGGGTTTCATTCTTGATGCCATACAAGAGCATGTTTTTTCTTAAATCAGTTTTTTTTTTTGAAAAGAAGATACACACACACACACACATATTTACAAATTTACCTTAAAGTCTAATATAGAGCAACTCAATCTTCTTTATTATGTTAGCCTGTTAATGTCTGTTTGTATTTATATCTGTCTGTAATTCCCCTATGATTCACACTTTGAAAGGGCCAGATAAGAGTCTATTAATAATATATTAGTGCAATCTGATTCTCTTAGTAGCTGCATTTGCTTTACAAATGTGTGTTACTTATCTAGCCTCACTGTCCCTTTATTGTGGGTTACAGCGTTCAGCACTGTGGTGTTTTCTTCTTCCTTGTTGAATGCTTTTTACTCCGAGTTCATGGTCACCTGAGGCTTACTGCCTGTCTCCTTCCCCTTCCTCCTCCTCTCTCCTCTTCCTCGCCCTATACATTTTCCCGATTCTTTTGTTTTCTGAAGCTGTGGATCACTATTTATAAGGGTTTCTCTTTCCCAAAGAATAAAGTAGAGTTATCTTCATGATTAAACTGCAAATGTGTTTCCTTTCAGTAGACACGTTTATCTGTGTAATATTTCTGAGACAACATGGAAGCGTCTGGCTATCACTGCCATTTTCTATTGTTTTACAATTTATAGACTAAAAAAATCAAGACATTTTTCTGAACTTTCTGTTTACTTTTTATTAGAAAAGTTTGTATTTTGTTAAATATATGCTAGTCATTATAGGATAATTAGAGAAATTCTTAAATAACCTTTAAAGTTACCATTCTTCTCCAAAGATCAATGATAAAACTAATATTTTTCTTTATACCTCCCTTTTCTGTCAGCTGATTTTAGCATTGTGAGATAAGTTCTTTAAAATTCCCCTGTGAGTTACCATTTTCTATCGCTTTGATCTTAGTTACCAAAGAAGTCTGCTGTGTATTGCATGGCATGTGCTCCTTAGACTTTAAAACCTTTTTAGAAAGTTTTTATCATTTCCACACTGCTATGGTCTATATTTTTTGCATTTTGTTGTGACAACACAATCACATACTTGACTGAGCCTTAGTACTTTAGCTAATGCCAGTTTTTATTCCAGACCTGCCGGCTCTCTCATGTGTATTCCACCCATCTCTTGGTGGCTTTGGTTTATCTTTTAGCAAACTCAAGATGATCCCAAGAGAATAAGTAAACTTCTGAACATAGTTGCATTTATTATTAATGAGTCTTTCTGTTTATAAACCTCCTTACAGTTTCTTTCAAGTGTTTCATGAGAATTACTCTTTCAAGGTTAGCAAGCTGAATCCATGAAAATATGTAAGGGATGGATTTTCCCATCTCTCTTAGTAGCTATCAGAACTTACTTGCTTGCTATCCAGAGGTTAGATTTGGGAGAAAGTATTATAGTATGGAGTTTTTCTGGGAAACTGTGTTTTTTTCTTAATGCTTTTTTGTTAATATATACTTATTACATCTTAATCAATTTTACCCTCTTACCACTCTTTAGTCCTTTTCCTACTCCCACTGATCTCCCCACTCTTCTCAACTAACCCCCTTCTACTTACAGACGAAAGGCAAACTTTTAGATGAAAGGCAAATTTCCCTAGTGTTTCTGAAAGTTTGCCTTTTTCTTCTTTCTGCTTTTATTGTTTTGTAACTAAATAAGTTTAATTAGAGTTGCTAGTTGTGTAGGTGAGGGTTCATTTGTAGGAGCATGCGCACCTTATCAATGGCTGTACCACCAAACTCACAAACCATTAACTGGGTATAAATCCTCAGTGAGGGCTGGGGACCCCCAGAGTCCCTTCAGCTTCCTTGAAAGGATGTTGAAGGTCTCTGTCTTATATAGACTTCACAGGTGATGGCAGCTGCTGTAAGTTCAAGAGTGCATCAACCATGTCATGTACTTCCCATCATACCTATCCCTTCTTCTTTTTGCAACATTATTTTTGCCTCTTCTCTGATATTTTCTGAGCATTGTGGGGAGTGACATAGAGGCCCCATTCAGAGATGAGCATTCATCGGTCATTTATTTTCACCCTTTGACTAGTTATAAGTCTTACAGTAACTGCTAACCACTATGAAAAGAGGCACACTAATGTGCGGACTTAATCAGTGATTTAAAAGGCAGGTTGACAGGGATATCACGGTCATCTATCAAAACAGCAACAGCTTTCCCACTTTGTCCTGTGACTTCTTCAGCCTCGGGGTTCTGATTGGATTACAGTACTATCTATGAATTCCTTCTTGTGAAGGTGATACCAAATCTAATGGAAAGTGATTGGTTACCCACTCTGCATACTTAACCACTATTGCTGTAGAGGACACATCTTGCCTGACTGGTCCATAATGTTGTGCCCTTAGTTGATAGCTGAGTAAGACTGTTCACGACAATTCCCCCCCCCCCCCAGCAGCTTGCACAGCTCCTTTTGGTACTATGAGGGATAGCCAGCCGACAGAACACTTCTCAGTCACAGCCTGATTTCTCCATATCCTCCTTTATAGGTTTTTTTTTTTTTTTCCAGCAGTAAGGTTTTTTCATATAGTTCTGGCGTGTAACCCACAGTTGTGACAACTACCTGAATTATTTTGGGGGCTCTCAGGGGCCTCCTTGATGAAGTGCTCAAACTTCATGCTAAGATTATAGTATAAATTTTTTTTCTTATGTTTAACTTTCATGGTTATCCATTACCACTGTTCTTATTTTCTTCTGTGGAGATGTGTCTTTTAGATCTTTGGAGGAGGGAAGAGAGGGGGATCTGTGGTTGGTATGTAAAAATTAATAAAAAAAAATTCTTTCAGTTTTGGAGGTGGGGTATGTGCCATGGTGTGCAGTGGGCAGCTTGGAGTTTGTTCTCTCTTTCCACCTGGGGTCAAACTTGGTGCCAGTCTTGGAGGCCAGCTGCTTTCCTCCCTGAGCCATCTCGTCAGCCCAGGTCTCACATTTGAAAGTTTTTTTTTTTTTTTTTTTTTAAATCTCTGTCACCTCTTTGCCTGTAATTGCAATTTTCTTAGCTAATTTAATGTACTGAAATTGGGTCTTCATATTCTGCTTGTGCAAATCCCATATTTCTTGCTACTGTGTTTCCAGTGTGCTGGCACTCACTTAGAAATCTTTGAAGAGGACCTTCGTTGGAGGCTCTTGGTTGCCTCTGTGGCATTCCTGTTATGTTAAGTCCTTGCTTCAGGCCCTGGGATTGTTTTTGGAGTGTGGTTCCAGGGCTTTTACCTTGGGGTCAGGAGAGGGTTGAGGACGGCCTCCTTTCAGCTCTCTGCTCTCCTCTTCCTCAAGTGCTTCTCAGTCTCTCGTGAGCTTCTGGACCATGCCCTGTCACTTCTCCATGTGACAGTGATAGCTCTGATTCTGTTTTTAAAATTAATGCAACTCTAGGGATCTTCTGGTTTTAGAAATAGTTTGAACTTCTTCTCTCCATAAAGCATCATTTTTATCCCATCCCAGAATAAAAGGATGAGATGACATCTTTCTCAGCAGCGCGTTCTTCCCTCTCCTCCCTTGCCTCTTCTTTATCCTCTTCTCTTCATATCATTTGAAGTTTTGAGGGGATGGGAAGAAAGGCGAGTCCTTGGCTTGCACATTCAGTCTACTTGTCTTAAGAACAGCCTTAAAGGAAATTTCAATTGAAGGCATCTTGTCAAGATATTTATGTCTTTCTGGCCTTCACTTTGTTGATTACAGCTTAGGCCACAAGCTCATGTACAGAAAAAAATATGACTGATGGTTTTATATCTTTGAGACTGCCTCATTCTACTGTCTCTATGTTCCTAGTGTCTCTGGAAGTTTTTCCTAATCTGGTAATTTTAGATACTTTATGTCCTTAATCTTCCTATACAGCATTCCCAGATAAAACATAGATCTTCCAAATTAAGATAAAATCTGTACTATACTGTGTATCTTTGTACTGCAGATGAGAGCCAAACTCTTGAAGGGCATAGCGTGACTGTTCTCATCTACCTCGTCCCCCATTTTTCCAGACTTTCTTCAAATAACTGTGTAGTTTTTCACTAGGACTTAGCTTCGTTCTTGAATTCTTTGCCATTTGGGGAGTCTTATCTAATCTTTTACTATGACATGTCTCCCCTTTAGGGTTTCCAAAGTTTACATTACAGTCAGTTGCAGAACTTAATACATCCTTTAAGTGTTTTTTTTTTTTTTCTTTCTATTTATGTGCCCTCTTACTCACCTTGAGACACTACCCCCTTGACAGGCTGGGATAATGAATCTGGGAACAACTTTTGGTAGAACATGCAGAGTGATTTTCAGATATTGGAATGAAGTACACACTGTGATTCTCGTCATCACTAGGGCCTGTGGATAAGTCACTCAGCAATTTCCTTTAAGAAGATATTTCCCGTGAGTGGCGAAACTGGTGAGATATTCTAGGCATTCTCAAAGAAAGGGAACAGCTGTTGGAGTGAAGAGGGAAAAGTATCATGGCTGACACTGGGCTCAGTGGTGTGAAGAGACATCATGTCATAGGCCAGAGAAGTGGCAGGCCTCAGGGGAGTGATGAATGGTGATGGAACCAGAGGGTCTGACTTTTCCTTTAAAGGTAGAGGCTATGCATGCTGGCTGCCGTAATAAATTGTTTCTGAAACTTGTGTTAGCAGGACACTCTGCAGATGTAGCATTCACACCAGTGGCCATGCAAAGAATTTCATAACGCAAAGATACGCTGCTGGGTGTGGAAGCACACGCCTTCAATCTCAGCACTTGGGAGGCAGAGGCAGGTGGATCTCTGTGAGTTTGAGGCTAGCCTGGTCTACATAGTGAGTTCCAGGCCAGCCAGAGCTACAAAGTGAGATACTGTCTTAAACAAATAAATAAACAACAACAAAGAAATATCCAAAGTCATGTAAACAGATACTTTTATTTAGAAATAGCCATAAGTTAAAATAAGAAGGGAGGCTTGTTTTCTGTGACCAAAGTGACTAGTCTTTCACCATCGACTGTACATGAAGATTAATGTCCACTGTACACAGAGAGTACTCTGCTAGGTATTCTGGGAAAGGCAGAAAAAAATTGGAACCTGAGTCCCACCAGGAAGCAGTGTAGTGTCCTTAGGCAGGATTGCCTACAAATTGTGAAAGAATTTATGTTATCAAACCAATGCAATATTAAGCCCAGACCAAAACACAAGAAGTGGATATAAAAATGCACAAAGCAATAACTGCTATGACTTTGATGGAAAGATGACTTCCCAGTTGAGTAAACTTTGACCTGTGTCTTTGAGAGAGTTGATGTACCTGGATATGCAATAATTTCCCTCAGGTGGGTAGCACAGTAGCACAGTGTGTAAGGCTAGATGAAGGGTCAGGGAAAAGCTGTTTTGGGTAAGGCAAGCACTTGGTTGGCTAAGAGGTCCATGTAGGACTTGGTAAAGAGAAAGCATTTCCCCTCCTTGTACCTGTACCCTTCTGTATAGTTAGTAGACTGTAATAGTGACACTTGAGCAATTAGCTGTTTATCAAATGATTTTAAAAACCCATCGAGGGTTAATATGTTGTACGTTGGTAAACTCAAGGCCTGGATTCTCTCTTGACACAATGGAACTATTTTATTGCTTAGCAGGCTCAAGGGTATGGTACAAAACAATGCTAGGCTGAAGTCACCCCGACTTCAGACCTGAGGGTGAGCTCTCGAGACAGTCTCATAGATCCACATCCGTTCTCAGACTCTGGGCTCTTTTCTCATAGTGATTTCTGAAGGCAAGTGAGGCTTCCCTCTTGGAGTCTGCTTTATCCTGATGGGCCTTTTCTTCACCCTTGGCACACCCATGGGACTGGATGTTTATTAACTATTAGTCTTACAGCTAGAGTGTGATGTTTTAATTTAAAAACTGATGTCTGTATTTCACTCTGAGTCAGTGATATATCTTGTTTAATAATATACCTAATATTTAACAATGTGGGGAAAAAGTGAGTTATTTCTTTAAATGATATAGTGAAATAGATGATTTCATTTTTGGTGAAATACCAGTAAGATATTTAAGACTTAAAAATAATACTTTATAATACTTACTCTGAAATACGGGGTACAGAAAAGTAAAATATTATGGATAATATTTTTGAAATTATGTAGGTACTAAAAGCTTTGCCAATATTGGCTCAAGATTATACCAGAATTTTATTTATCTTTTATTTCATAGATGGTAGCTCCTACCTCTTGTGATTTTGTTAGTAATTTTTGTTAGGAAGATCACACACACACACACACACACACACACACACACACACATACACACACACACAGACACAGACACCACACATGTGAACATCATGAAGGATTGAAGTGGGGTCAGCTAGATGGCTCAGTATGTAAGGGTGCTTCCTGCCAGGCCTATTGTTATGAGTTCAATTCCTGGACCCGCCCAATCAGTTGCAGAAGACAACTGACTTCTACAAGCGGTCCTCTGACCTCTATACATGTGTGGTGGCATATGTGTGATTATACATATGCACAATAAATAAAGGCCATACAATTAGAAGGGATAGTGTGGGAGACAGAAGAGAGTAATGAGGTGAAAATGGTCAACGTACATGGCATAACTGAATGTAAATATTATTATGAAATGATTGCTTTGCATAATGAATGTATGCTGATAACTTTTAACATGATAAACCTAACTGTGCAAGCATCAAACTGATGTCCCCAACCTAGACCTGTCCGAGATTACTCACATTAAGGACACCCAATGGCCCTTCTCCCAGACACTAGGCTGAGGGGACACTGGGCTTTGGCGTTCAGAGCAGAGAGAGTGGAGGTGCAGTGCCGCTCTCTTTTGACGAATATGAGCTTAGCCTGTGCAGAACTGTCTCCGGTGGAGCAGCGAGGCACTCCCCGGGAAGAACAGTTTGCCCAGTGAAAAGGAAAGTGTGTGTCTGGGAGTTTCCGCTGCTCCTGCCTGCCCTGTTGATGCAACACTCTGGTCATTCTCTAGAGAAGACAGTGCGCCTTCAGGGCTGAGGGCAGTGCTCCGTCTGTGGGTCACTGCTGAGAAGCACGAAGGTTCAGCAGGCTTTGCCAGGGATTGTGAAATCAGTCCAGTCCAGACTGATTGCACAACTGTGCAAACGCTAATTAGTTTTTACCTGCAACAGTTTGGGACATTTTTTTTTTTGAGCGTTTCTTTCATTCTTTATTGGAAACTTCCTTGTTAAGCATTATTTTTTGTTTTGTTTTCTTTTACTTGCGAACTTCCTCTAACCCCTGAACTATTAGAATAAAAATTAGAGTTATTTTAAGAAAAATGCAAAAAGTTTGGCAAGGTTTAAGATAGCATTGAGCAGCAGCCATTTTTTAATATGCTGAAGTATGCTAAATTATGCAAACCTCTGCTTTCTCTAAACATGTGTGACGATCAGACTAAGTACCGTGAATTCTCATTTCTCTATTTAATATTATTTATATTGATTGCTAGACTTGTGTTTCATAGGTAATATTTAACAGCATCTGACCTTGAGAATGGCTGGAAGTTTCACCGTAGAAATATTCCCTCTGTTTGGGACGTGATCTATATCACTTATATTAAAACTAGCATTAAAACTTATGGCATAAATTAAAATACTTTGTTAGTTTTAAGTCAGGGCTTCTTTCTGCACCTCTTAGCTGATGCTGCGGTTGAAGCATTTATTAATTTTGTGAGTAGCATGCGTAAATTCGGTTCACTTACATCGTTTATACTTCAGTGTTTCTAACTAATGCGATGTATGTAAATACTGTAAAGAGTTTATCTGCCTCGCTTTGAAACGCTTTAGCGAAACAGCTGTTTAGTCAACAAAGATGGCATTGAATTGCACTGTTTTGGAAAAAAAAAAAGAAGGGAACTAGATGCCTGTTAATCTGGTTCTTTAAATATCATAAACAAAAGTATCCGAATGAGTCTCCAAGGACAAAGGCGGGGTTCTGGGAGCTGTGATTGGCCGCTGCCCTGTCCTGTTCGCAGCCATCCTTAATTGGCTTTGGGTAGACTGGGATCAGAGGAGCAGGGTGACATTTATTACTTCCCTGGAGTTTCTTTGCTCTGAGCCTTGAGATTCCTGAGGAGTAACCATCAAGGACTCCTTTCATTTCGTCTATGATCTCTAAGAGGGGATCATTCTAGAAGGACAAACATGAGTTTGAGTGCAAGAAGAGTCACTCTGCCTGCAATAACGCCAATAGTTCTACAAAAGAGGGTAGGTGTCTTATTCTGTGTCTTTCCACCCTTGTAATTTTTCTTTCTGCCTTTATTTTTCTGTTGCTGTGTATTTACTAACAACTTTGAGCCTTACATAACCATGAGAAAAGACTAGAATGCATTGAGGCTATGGGTACTTAAAAAGACTTGTCATTGGTATTAAACCCAGGAAGAAATGCTGCCAGAACATCCCTGTGGTAAAAATACCTCTATACAAAAGCTGCTGGTCTCCGTTTCTGTCTGTTGTGATTTAGAGATCACATAGTGAGCATTCCCCTTTTTATTCCTTTCTTCTGTAACTTCAGGCATCTCTGCCTCTAGTTCAGCAGGAAATTTGCTAGCTCTTGTGATCTGTATTTGTGAAGGGACAGCGTCTTTGTTTGCCTGTAATTAAGACTGCATCATCCACCTCTTCATTGTGGGGAGGACTATGTAAGCATTTAACTGATCATCTTCACGTGTCTACCCATTTCTACAGAGTTTCTGTTTGCTCAAGAAAGAAATTTCCATTAAATTCTCCCAGGAAAGGGCTTTCTATTAATTATTAATGCAGCGAAGCCCATGTATGAAAATATTAGTTTTGTTAAAGATTCCTTTCATGTCTTACTTGGGATATTTCATTTTGTAAGACTGTATCTGTCCCATGCAATGTAGCCACAGTCGACTTCCCCTGCCAGCACACCCAAATTCTCCAAACTTACAGAATCAGAGACGTGGTGTAGAGAGTTAAGGCATGGAGACACATTACTGCAAAAATACCCTTTCCTGAATGCTTCTAGTGGCATAAGAAAGTGTCATTTTTTCTTGCTCTACTCGGCCTTTTAAAAGTTAACTGTTAACTATTAGTGCATTCCATTAAGCCAAAGGTCGTGTTTTAACTTACTTGAAATGGGACAGATTGAACAACTAAAAAAAAAAAAAATTTAAGAAAACCATTTCTCTTATTGCTTTTAATTTTTAACTTATTTTTTCAGCTAGTCAACTACTAGTTACTAAGTCCATTCTACTTGGCATTGACGCAACCACACTGCAATTTATTTTTTCTTGATGCTTTTCTTTCACTTTAAGCAAACTTAATTAAAACATTTTGCTTTGAATCTGAATCTTTATTTTGGCTTAGACTTAATTGCAGTGTGGGTTCTCTGAGGGATATGCATGTAGGAAAAGTACATTAATGTGTATCCAATCCATGTTCTGTTTTTTTTCCTCAAGTTAATTAATATTACTGTATAGGTTCACCAAAACTCCCACATACTTTATTCTATGGCCCAGGAATTGGATTGGTTGCCTATTGTCTGGACTCCCTTACCAGCTGAGCTGAGCTGTGTTGGCACATGACCTCAGTTCATGTCTGATCTGTGTGGGCACAGCTGAGGTATAGAGAAATGCTGCAGGATTTGGGGCTGTTGTTCTGTGACCCTAACAGTAACTTTTGTGTTGCCTCAGTTCTAGTTACAATGTTAAGTTGCCTAATTTTTTTTGTGTGTGTATGTGATACTGTATAAAAGGATGGAAAAGGGTGCCATCCTTTTCAAGGACCTTGGGCTGCTGGCAAAGGTGGGATTGGTTAGAGCAAACCTTGACTGGGAGACAGCAATAGCACAGTCTGCTGAGGAGAAAAGCAAAGTGGCTCTGCCATGCTGGAATTTCTTCTGCTTTCTCACTAAGGAATTTCTATATCAGATTGTCACTGTGTGCATCAAAACTCCCAAAGGCTGGCTCTATGAATGTATACTGATACAAGTCGGCACACCCTTATTTTCCTGAACATATTTAGGTCATTTCGCCTGCCATTTAACCCCCAAAGGATTTGTCTACTCAAAAACCTCAGGGTTTTTGTTTTTCTTTTTAATTTTAGACAGTTCTCCTTTTTCAGACCAAAAAGACATCCACCTGCTATGACCACACTGTTACTAAATTTTCTTCTTCTTCTTTGAAGGTATGAAGATCTTCCACACTCGTTATTTTTCATATGCCCTTAAATTTAAAATGATTTTGCACTTAGCATGTGTTTCATTAAGACTCATTTTGGTCTTTAACACTACCTCCCCAACAGATCCTACAGATAAACACAAAGCACTTTAGAATATTGCCTGGGAGTGCAATTTCTCCGCTTTCCCAGAAGACTCTGAGCACACATTTTTCATAGAGCTGCTCACCCTAGATGAATGGTCCTTGCCAGACAATTGAGCAGCTGGAATCCCTATCACTTGAAAGGCCAGGAACATTTCTGAAAATGCTCAAAAGCACTTGAGGAGGGGGTTCTTATCAGCCAGTGTGTCCTTCTGATGTGACCCTGGGATTCTCTTGGAGTGACTA